>NC_090782.1:4030000-4362500 GCF_040054535.1 Antennarius striatus | reverse complement strand
GATGATTTATGGCCAGCCTGAGGGCAGGCATGCATAACTGTAGCACCACACACACACACACACACACACACACACACACACACACACACACACACACACACACACACACACACACACACACACACACACACACGTACACTGGATCTCTAGCTCACTCTCTCTTACCCACCTCGAAAGGCAAAAAACTGACAAATGTGGTTATCAGGAAACAAGAAACTGTAAAAATGCATATTGAAAGATGGAACAAATGGGAGCTGAGAGGGAACATAAAACCCCCGCAGAAGCGAGGGAGAGAGCGATAGTTATCTGCCTGTTGAGGATCAGGGTCCGTGCTCATTTACCATGTGCTATCTGTGATAGCGCTGTAGCTGTCCAATCTCTGTCGAGATATTTCCTCAGAGAAAAACTGCTCATTTTGCTCTCCTCTTAACGCAGAATTCCATACCCACTAGGTCTTATTGAAAACACATTCCTCCCATCGATCCCCTCCCTGCAGCAAATGCATGTGTGTTTTTGTTCTATCTGCAAAAAGAGAATGTGAGCGTTCCCAAAGCCATTGCATTACTTAAGACAAAGCATTTGCACATTAAGAGATAAAATAATAATTGATTACTAGGAAGATGCACACATCCATCCAAACATGCATACAACGCAAACACAATTAGTGGTGAGATCACTGGTGCTGTCTGGTGTCATCAACAGACCAGTCGACCCACAAATTATTGATTCATCACCAATAAGTCAATATTATTTTATTGTTCAGCAATAAGAGGCAAAGGGAGACACTTTTCTTGATTACAGTCAACTTAATCACATTTTTATATTGTAAATTTAAAGCTAGATAAAATGCATAAAGCTGCAACTCCCTGTCTGTAGTGGTTTTATTTAGAACAACACAATACGTGTTGTTTGCTTTCCTCTGTCTGGGGATTTCTTCCTCTTTCTTACAACACACTGTGTTCTGTTCAGCAGGAGGAACGCGGTTTATAAATACATTTCCTTTTTTAATTTTGACTACTTTTTATTTGTGAAGTGTTCACACACTATGACTCGTCGGGGGGCCGGCACGTCCTCAGTATTCATACCATTTGTTAGTGAGATCTATTTAATTGACATCAGGTTAAATTGAATTGTGGGTAATTCATTGGCGTAGTGGTAATAGGTCTGAATACTAATGCTAACTGTTCATGCAGCAGGAGCAACACATACAGTAGTATAATGGTGACATTTTATTGCATACTGCATAATGTAAAATTTACAGTGAATGCTGGATTAGTTCGCATAACTTTATTAAAATCCTTTGGCTCCGACCACGAGCATCCCATTCAAGTCACGAAATGAGCTTTAAGTTGTAGTGTAAGATTAGTTTACTCTTTGAGAAAGTGAATACATTTCAGAGCTAAAATATGTAGACAATTTAGTTTAAAGTACATAGTATTGGATGTAAATGCAAAAACATGACAACAAACCAAAAGCTCATCCTTAGACGTAAAAACACAGCACACGTCCAAGCCTCATAACTTGACAACAGATCTGAATCTGTATTTCTTGCTTGAACAAATTCAAGGTCTCTCCAATTAATGTCTGAATGAAATTGTACTATACATTCACTTCCATAGGAAGCAACATAATGACCTTGATTAACTTTAGATGGGACACTCATACAGGATATAAATGATGCAGATGGTGAACTTTGAATATGTTCTGTCTTTCTACATTTACTGTGTCAGAGGGGAAATAAGAAAAAAATACTGAAATTGCACCATCTGTATCATCATGAGAGTTGCTTAATTGAGGTAATTAAATTCATTTTAAACTTGGTGAATACATTTACGATTTAGGTTTGGTTTCCATTTAATTCACATTTGCACTGCCATGGTAACTGACGACAGAACACTGAGTGTCCCATCCACAGTCAGATATAGTTTTTACTTCCTATTACATATATCTGTCTAACTGACAATAATGATTAACAATGACATAAAAAGGTAACTTCTTTATTTGAGCTAACTTTAAACTGAAGCTATTATACTCAAAGGGACAAATGGGATGCAAGCATCAAGGTCAAACATTTGCCATGAAAACCTTTTTATTAGATGTACAGCAAAACCCAGACGGGGAGTCTTTTCTTTCCTTTGTGTCGAAGGCAGGAAGTTGTTTGGAGGAGTCTGGGAAAGAATATCTGGTGCAGGGCCACAAAATTAAAATTCTGTAGTTACTACTGCTATTAAATTTAACTGAACTTTTATTACCCTTACTCAGACTAACAGATTCCCAAGAAAGTAACATATGGGGGGGGGGGGGTTAACCACCAAAATTGAATGTTAGCCTATCCTCTTTCCAAAACTCTGCCTGTTTCCTGCCCATGTAACTCATTTCCATCTGTTCTCCTCTCCTTTCATCATCTCTCCCCTCCTATCCTCCTGCCTCCTCTCTTGTTCTCCTTCTTGCAGATCAGTAGTGTCCTTGCACCCCCACCCCACCCCTCCCAAACCATCCCCACACAGGGAGAGTTGGAGGCTGTCCAAGCCCGGTCCCTTGAGTTCTGTCTGGATGACTTCCAACCCCAGTCCCCAGGCATCAGTCCAGGCCTGTGGGCCTGAGAGCTGGCAGCTCAGGGAGGCTATTGTTGGAGAGAGATTACCCACACATGGCAGCCATTGTGCAAAACACACATGAATACACACACAACTTGACACATCCGGAGTCACATATTCTCTCAACATAATAGTTATTGTTCAGCATCAATGAAGACATAAGATCACAGCGTTTTAGAACCTCCTAGTACTGTACAAGGTGAGCAAATATCACGCGTGTGTTCACCAGAGGTATGTAGACACCAGTGCTTACATGTGCTGTGTGCCTAGTAATTAATTCTGCTGAGGATATAGATTTTTTATTCATAGGTATTCACAAATGGAGACATGGCGCTTTATCTTTATCAGCCTCCAACACATGCAGGCAGCACAAACACACACATCTGTCCAGGTGTAATCCTGAGTGTATAATAGTTAAGATAATCAGCTGTACAGGGATGTGAAGGTCTGTGGTGTATACATCACACCACCCATCCCCCAAACACACGTGATCCAGCTGTAAGCACGACACAAAATCACTCGTGTTCAGCACAACATATATGATTCTAGGCAAATATGCAAAACAGCCTATAAAAGTGGTGACTTGAGTGAAAAAAGCGACTTAAACACAAGACATATGCACACCAGTATGTACACATTCACCATCATAATCCCCCAAATAAACCCAGCAGCCTGGGGACAGAGATGGGATGATGGCAGAAGAGATAAAAAAAGAGGAAAAAAGGAATAAAAAAAAAGATGTGAGCTGCCGTGTCCCACACACACACACACACACACACACACACACACACACACACACACACACGCACACACACACACCCTCCCTCATTCACCATTCTCCTCTGATTATCTCACGCACACACCCCTCCCATCTTTCTGCCTCTTCTCACCAATCTCCCTCTCTCTTCATCCATCTGCACCCCCCTCCCCCCCTTCCCCATCATCCCCACCCCCACCCCCCACAACAGAATCCCTGCTCACAGGAGAGGTGGCACACTTTGAGTGTAAATTTAGAAATGAGGTGCAATCCCAGTGCCGGCACAGCAAAGAGGAAAGTGGAGACCAGACACGTGTGCCTGATGGTATGAACACCGTCAAAGCAGCACGTCTGTGATGATGATGGAGTGAAGAAGAACACACCGTGAACACGGGTTTGATGAAGAGGAAGGTCCACATTCACACTGGTTCCATTACGTTACGCCTTAAGTTACATTAATAGAAATAATTAGCTGTTAAATCAGCTTAAATATTTTCAGGTCAGCAGCAAAGATCTCAAAAAGTATCAGTGATTATTGACAACGATGAAGGAATAAAACCATCATATTCCAGCCCTGTGTCTCACACTCCCCCTATCAAACGGGTGGACGTTGTGTTGTGAATGTTAATGCCAAAGCCGACCAGACCCCCCGATGGGGGGGGGGGCAGTATCAGAGAGAGACAGACTTTGGGCAGATGGGAAAATGGTAGAAAGTGGAGGGAAGGAGGAGGGAAAGTGACTTTGAGGCAGTGAGAGGACACTACGTTGAAAACTCATCGTCTTATACAGCCACATGCGCGCACACACACACACACACACACACACACACACACACACACACTCCCCAGTTCAGCCTTGGTGTGCAACAGCTTCTCTGCTTCACTGCTCAACCCTGAACAACCTTTTTCCTCCCTTCCAACACCCATGCTGCCCTCCATCTCTCCCCTCCCTTTTCTTATCCAATCTTATTATTACTATCTCACCTTTCTTCTCAACCGTTGCCCCCTTCCCACCCGCTCCTCTCCGCTGCAGTCCTGTGGAATCCATTCCACTATCCTA
Source organism: Antennarius striatus (assembly GCF_040054535.1). NCBI lineage: Eukaryota > Metazoa > Chordata > Actinopteri > Lophiiformes > Antennariidae > Antennarius > Antennarius striatus. Next base: position 4,358,087 of record NC_090782.1, on the reverse strand, counting down.
CCGTTCATCACGAGTGCATGTATTTTACTAAAGGTGGCCATTGGAAATAAAAACTCTCCACTCCAGCAGGTTCAGCGGCATCCTCCACACACAGAGGACTCTCAATGACAGCTTTCCTGGACGCCGCTGCCACCGCATCCGAGTGATCCTGTGTGTGCCAACGATGGCATGTTCTTAAAAATAGAGATTCTCAAATTGTCCTACTATTTGTAGTTACAGCAAATTAAGAATTGTGTGTGATGTTAAATACATTGAATTAACTCATTGCCTGTAAAGAAACGTTCAGTGACGAGTATTTAGAGACACCCTCTAATTGAATAAATGATGTAATAATCGAAAAAATTCTTGACAAACTCGAGCTTTAAATTGTTACTTTACAGTTTTTCTCGATTGCTTACACACATTTTCTGAAAGCACGCTTGACACTCAGAATTCAACACACAAATCCAAACACACACACACACACACACACACACACACACACACACACACACACACACACACACACACACACACACACACACACACACACAATGGTCAAAATCTCTCACTTCTCCTGCAAAATGAAGCTTTACTTTCAAAACAATGTCATCTCTTCTCAAAATGGGGTTTTGTTGTCAAATGACAAACACAAACCATCAAATGAGTCGACATTTATAAGAACCATTTGAACACTGATGTGCTCAATGTAAAACACTGATGAATGGAAAACACTTCTTCTCCTTTCATCATAAGGACTCGGGCCTTTTTTGTTCAGTGTTAAACTTACTACAGACAGTACAGAAAAAAGTGTTGTAAAAATCATTTAGAATATTGTTTTCATACTCAGAACAGAAAAACACACTGTAAAAAATATATTTTATTTTTCCCAACAAAAACAATGTACACAGTGTACATCCAAACCAGCACAAAGTTGCAAATACAAAATAGAAAAATGTAGTTACAGTAAGAAAAAAAAGGAAAAAGAAACTATGCTTCATCCTGTCTTCTGTTTGGATTTGGCCACAACACCTCGTCCACATCACAGGCGATGTTTTCCTCTGCCTCTGTTGGCATCCATTGTTCCAAAACAGACAAGCTCACCTGTTGCCCTTTTATGCTAAAGCTGTGATTACTGATTGTAAAACTGTGTGGCAAGTGTGTCCTGATGTGGTGAGTCAGTGCACATAGTAGGGCAATTAAGTTTAGCATATTGAATGACAGTGTGTTCCTTGTGAAAACAAGAGATTTTCTTCAAGAAAATTGTGTCTAATGCAGAGAATTGCGTGTAGTGTTTTGAAAAAAGTGTGTTTTACAATTGAAATTTGAGTGTAAAGCAGAAATTGTGTTTGTAGTTTAGCAGAAATGGTTCAGGGGGCTGGTGCATGAGTAACCTGTTGTGGTCATTGTGTCTCAAGTACCAGAAAATGTGTGTAAGCAATCGAGAAAAACTGTAATTAGAATGACAGAAATAGGATTTGGGACTTTCTCAATTGAGCAGCATAATGCAATAATGATGTTACAGTTACTAAACTCAGAACTTGACTTTTTATTCTAATTTCAGGGTTGCCATCTTTGCTGTTTTGCCAGGGGTTTTGTGGAAAGAAATCAAATTATAAATAAATGTGATGTTTTGGGGGGTGGAGGGTTCAGTGTGAATTTGGTACAGAGGCAGCAGGTGTTGGCTTCTGCCAAAAGAGGCTAGGAAATCCCAACTTTTATAATTTAATTGGAAATACAAAGCATTAAATAAAACTCTAAATGAAATGTTTTCGATGCAGCGGTGTCAGTGGCCATTAGGAAGCATTGAAGATTGTGTGTACGTTGGAGTACGCTGTCATTTGTCACACGGCAGCTCTGACAAACAATTAATGTAATACAGTCTGGATTCAGAGCCTGCCTTGTCATGGTAATGTGTTTGAAAAGCTGGCAGTCAAAAGCAATTAAGGAGACAGACTGAGCCCTGTAGCTTCAAACACAACCGCTACACACAGCGGGGGAAAAAAAAAAGAAAAAAAAAAGACATTTATCTGTGGAATTTCGTTACACTGCAGCAAGTGTAATTTGATAATACAAGTGTGTTCACGTTAAGCTAAGTAAGAGTGGCTGTCAGGTTACAGTATGCCAGCAACACCAGCAAATCTAAAACACTCACTTTTAATTTCTGTGATAAAGTAAACAAAAAACAAAATATATGTGCGACTTAAAAGGAGACAAAAAAGTATCTAAATAAATAGTGGCATGTATGATGGAAGAAACCCTGAATGCAACTTACAAGAATGTTTGATTTTGACTGAGACAAATAGCTTAACGGAGGAACGGCGGAGGACTGGAGAGGAGGTGAAGAGAGATTACTTACACTTTGCTTTTGACAGACTTGCTGTAGGAATAAACACTATTGGGAGCAGTAGAGATCAATAGTCTCACTTCTACAACCATGTGCACACAAGAGAGGCTGTCTCAGATCAATACTCCTGGTGCAACAGCGTTCCCGTAAACAACATTAATGAACACACATTTGTAACCAGTAAATATCTCACCCGACTAATCTCAATGTACAGAATGGCTGCATGCACAGCAAGTGCACAAAGATGGTGAAAATCTGCCACCACACAAAAGAAGAGGTGCGTGCAGACAGGCTGGTCGGTCCGTGTTCGTCATGAATGACCAACACACAGAATTGCACGCATTCCCACACGGTGAGATTCTCTTATATGGACATGCAGGCTGGAGCAAAATAAATCACAGGCGATCAGGATTGAAACGTGAGCCAGTCGTGCGGGGCAGCATGCAAACCAACACGATACACCAAAGAGAAAAATATTAGAGTGTATGGGAGGGAGGGAGGGAGATCAGTTGAGTGGGAGGGCTAGTAAACCTTAAATCCATTTACACAGCAGCCAGGGAAACACGTTTCACAGAGCAGATGTGTGGGGAAGGCCAATCTGTCTGACATTTCTGTGCCGCGCCCTGATGAATCATTCCACGTGGAAGAGAACGTTGGTGCCACTTCAAAACGAACAAAACTACTCATCTGTACAACAGCAGATCTAAATGAAAATACAGAAGTCAGCATATTTACAGCCCGTCCGATGCTTTATCTCGATTTCCTGGACAATTGAATTTGGGGATTTTAATAAGATATCCACTTAGTGCGATGATTCTCTTTGCCACCAACAAGAAGACAAGTCAGAAAACGAATTAACAGTTTGACTGTAGATTAATAGCAGATAAGCCTGTTTCCTATTTGGATTCTTATCCGCTTCTATTTTCAAAACAGACACGCAGAGGAGTGTTAAATGTGTGTGTGTGTGTGTGTGTGTGTGTGTGTGTGTGTGTGTGTGTGTGTGTGTGTGTGTGTGTGTGTGTGTGTGTGTGTGTGTGTGTGTGTGCGTGCATGTGTGTGTGAGTGTTTGTTTCTTGCATTTATGAGCAGAGGAGTGTTAAATGTGTGTGTGTGTGTGTGTGTGTGTGTGTGTGTGTGTGTGTGTGTGTGTGTGTGTATGTGTGTGTGTGTGTGTGTGTGTGTGTGTGTGTGCGTGCATGTGTGTGTGAGTGCTTGTTTCTTGCATTTATGAGCATGCTTGCCCGCGTTTGTTTTTTTGCCCCTGTGACCTGATAACAGGTCAGTCTTCCTAAAAGCAAATCCATCGTTCCTTTGATTAGTCTGAGTCTGGGATGTGAATATTAACAGGCGTTTTATTTGGCAAGCAGACAGGAGGAGACTAATGTATTCAGCTAATGATACAGAGTTTACTGCTTTCACAGAGTGACTGTGAAGGTGGAGCATGAGGAAGAATTAAGTGTTTGTTGGCTGGTGTTCAAATTATTACATTATATCTAACACACACACACACACACACACACACACACACACACACACACACACACACACACACACACACACACACACACACACACACACACACACACACACACACATCAGTGAACACAGATGTACACTACTTCCAGGTGTTCACACAGCTACTAACAAGAGTTGGTGCCAGTCAGAGGCAGCAGATGTGAGGATGTGATTCTCACCTCACCCGTCAGAGAAACACGTCTGGGAATTTTTATTATTTTTTTTGCCTGGGGAGAGAGTCTTTTAGAGGGCAATAATTACATGAGAGGAGAGTTTCCCCTTTTACATTTTAATCAATGAAGAACTCAATACCTGCTGCTCTGCTTTTCAAAATAGTTTGTGTGTCTGACATTTTCTCTGTGAGCAACAAACAAAAGCTTGAAGTTCAGCTGCTCACAGCTGTGTCGCTGAAAACCTGTGCAGTAATCAGAGGAGACTTTAAACTGAGCACAGAAAGAAAAATGTCATGGTTGGGTGAGCAGTGGGGCCTTTATCTTATTCAATTTCATTCAGAAACTAGAATAACGGATCAGAGCAAATCAGTAACACTGTCAGTTCCGCAGCACACATCTCAGCACCTCCTCCAGGTCAGACCCAGACCCAAACTGTTTAGGTCACAAGCTCAGTAAAAGATCCTAATCACTGTAATGGATACAAACAGAACAGTAACCTTTTTCTCAGATGCTGCTGCTCATCCTGTGATAAATCTGTGATGGTGGCGCTACACCATCAGGAAAAAATATTTCACTAATTTCAATTGAATATCAGTGAATTCCTCCTTTGGCTTCATTCAGTGTCAGCAAGAAATTACCTAAAAAAGCTCCTGAGAGGAAGATGTGTTACTACAAGGAAATACAACAGAGAGGCAGGAGGTTTTATTTTCTACTCCAAAACTTCCATTGTCTGTCTTGACTTCCTTTTGTTGTTAGCGCACCATCCATTCATGTCTCCTGCTGGTTCTCTAATTTTACGTGATGCTATCAAAAATCCACAGAAATCCCTGTGATCATATTTTGATGAGGGGAAAAAGAAAATAGTCATTTTCTTTCAGCTTCTCTAGTGCTGGTAAAGGTGTTCATCAGATCAGTGGTAAATCTGCTGGATGCTGGCCAGTCGGTTGTTTTCCTCGGGGGGGGGGAAGCGACTAACTGAAGCGCCGCTCCTCGTGTGGAGCACTGCTCACTCAGAGCTGAAATTGTTTCCAATTTGACCTCAGTTGACGCTGACCTTTCAAAGAGCAGCCATGGAGATGACAGCTGTGTGTGAGAAGTGACATACACACACACACACACACACACACACACACACACACGTATGGGGGTAGAGTGCGATGGAAAAAAACACTCGTATATGTCAGAGTACCCGGACCTAAAACGACCAAAAACACTTGAGATCTTACCCGACGAAGCCAACTGCACTGAAAGTATTAATACGAATGATTTTACAGTTATATGAGTGAAACAAATGGAACGCTTAGGTTAGCGTTGTTTTTTCTGTAGGCTGTGCCTGTGATGCCAAATGATCGTATCCTATCACAAGAATAGCTGTATGTACAGTTAGTAACCAGATATTGTTCACCAACATTAAATCCCATCACTGAGTCATGATTTGTTTTTGCAGGAGAAAAAGAAAAATGCATGAAATGCTGACCCGTATCTGCATTGCACTGCAGCCGCCTGCGCCCCAACCTCACGGTGAGAAAAGAGCGTGTAGGTCTTATCATGTGGAAGCAGATTAAGGGAGAAACCATGTCACAACCTTCACACATTCAACAAGGTCAGACAAACACTTTCTGTGCCGTTGAGGAAAACATCGTTCCATATGGTGTCTGCATGGATGGATTGGTAAACACGCATCACAGTCAGGACATAATTATAAAGCAATAACATTTTATTTAAGTTGCTGTATTAGATTTATTTTAATCCCTGATGGGACACCTACCACGTACAAATGGGAGGGCAGGCTCACTAAATTTAAAGGTTAAAACAGATCGGTAAGATATTTTTGTAGTATTTGTGAACACAGACCACTAATATGAAAGTTGTTTGCCACTTTTTTGCATTAAGTCATTACTAAGTAACTTGTTTTATGTCAGTATTACCAGAGAAGCTTTCTGTATTGAGCTAAAGATGAATGGCTCGTGCTCATTACTGTGTTTATACTGTTAAAAAAAAGCTTCCTTTCATTCAGTCCCTACATCCATCAATAGATAGTACAACACCGGGTACCATTCCAACATTAAAAGAGCCTGTTCACCTCACTGACCCCTCCCTGTCATTTGGTTTGTGAACTTTTCTTTTTTTTTTGCATTATGAATGCAAAGAGCTGTCGTTTCCTGACTTCTAACGACACAATGAAGCACATACGCACATGCTCTGGCGCACATGAGCGATTCTCTAAAAAGATCTGTTCACTTTGTTTGTTCATTTAATGAGGGGAGACATGAAACTCTGCGTAAACATTACAAGAAGCAGCCCCAAGGCGACGCCATCACAAGCACATGCGCACACACTCACACTCTACATTTAGACTCCTTCCTTCTCCGTCCTCGTGTTCGCCGTGTCGCTCGCAACGAAGTATATATTTTGCATCACGAAAATAAACAACTCCTTTATCAAAGAAGACTCTCAAAGTCTGCGTACACATCACATCAGGCTGTCTGCTAGAAGAGAGTCCTACAAGGAGCGTGTGTTTAATAAGAAGAGCAGACAGCCAGATGAGGGAATCTCCTGCCTCCTCTCTTCACACCAGCTCACATATTGAGACAGGCAGCTAGTTAAAGCTAACAGTCTCACCTCGCTTCCACGAATCAGGCAAGAATTAATCACACCATAAAATGTAAACTCACAGATTGAATATAAACTACTGGCAAATCAAAAATACTGTTCTGTGCGCACAGCCGGCTGGAAGTGTTTAAGGGCATGTGTGCACTCCTCATTTGTATGCATATACAGTTTATAGGGTCTCTCTGTGTGTGCAGTGATCAGTCTAATGCCATTACTTGCAGTGTGTCTAAAGAGGTAGAAAAATAGATCCTGAATAGCCACTGTAACTCCTTTTTCACCACTGATTTTCTATCACGCTGGAGGACAACAAGCAGGGGTAATGACCGGTGAGGAGAAGGGAGGGACAGAGAGGAGGAAAGAAAATCAGGGGTGCTGTGGAGTGAAGTAAAAAAGGAGAAATAGGGATGGTGAAGAGAACTGGAAGGAAGGATGCAAAAAAAAAAGAGGAGACCCGTTCCACTGGGTCTCATTAATTTAGCCTAATCAGATAATATATTGCTGAGGAAACACTTGTACAATATCCTGCTGAGCACTTGGTGTGTGTTTATGTGTGTGTGTGTGTGTGTGTGTGTGTGTGTGTGTGTGTGTGTGTGTGTGTGTGTGTGTGTGTGTGTGTGTGTGTGTGTGTGTGTGTGTGTGTGTGTGTGTGTGTGTCGGAGGATGAACTTCCTCTGAGCCTCCCGCAGCCTTGCAGTTATATTTTTGCAGTTTCCTGTGCATTTATGTGCAGGATTGAGGCCTGAGTTCAGTTATTATCAAAAGGATTTTTCCTACTGTGAGACAAAGTGAGTCACAATTCTTTGGTGTATGTGTGTGTGTGTGTGTGTGTGTGTGTGTGTGTGTGTGTGTGTGTGTGTGTGTGTGTGTGTGTGTGTGTGTGTTTGTGTGTGTGTGTGTGTGTGTGTGTGTGTGTGTTTGTCTGTGCGTGTGTGTGTCTCGCCTGTAGATCGAACAAAACAGTTGACATGACTGCCAGAATATTGTTCCCTCAGTGTCTAAAAACAGTTTGCCCAATCCAACCCCTGGAAGAAGCAGGAGGAGGGACACATCTGCTTGTCAAATAATAATATTCCCTTTTTTATGATGCTGGCCGGCTAAGACAAAAGCAAGCAGACACATATAATGAACATAATTCCACATAATTCCAGTGTCGAGCAGCAGGGAAGGAGAGAAGTTTTGATGACAGATACTGATACCAGTTTGGGGATATAGGAAGATTTGGTAGTTGGGAAACCTGGGGGTTAATGAGCTAGAGCAAAGAGAAGAACAAGGGTAGAAAGGATGGGAGTGGGGGATGTGGAATACATTCTCCTTGTAGTGATCCTGCACCAGACTGATTTAGTTGACACACTGGGGAATGGCCCTTTAATTCTAAGCCAACACTTAGCCTGGTGCACACACAGCACCACCAGGGGACACACATGTGAGAGCCGTGATTGATATTCTACATGTGTCTGCAAAAATCCTGATAAGGGAGAAGCGTGCAAAGAGAAAAAATAAAAAAAGCATCTCAAATAATACATGTTTAAATGAAGGAATTACTCAGGCGACTATGGACAATGCTCACTTGTACACAGTGGAGCAAATGTCGACTTAGAATATTCACCATTGTAACCCACAAACCCACAACCACCAATTCTAGGTTAAGAGGGAATGAAATGGTTGAAAGATGACCCAATTAATTACACCCACACTCACGCACAATAATGTATGTTTATCAGGCATGTAAGTGTTCAGACCAGACCCTATTAATTCAGCTCATTTAGCCCCAGCCCAGCCATTAAAACAATAAGCCTGCCCCAAAGCTCACAATGCAACACCACGTCTCAACCCCCACAGCGCCTCTATTTGTCTCTCTCTCTTTAGCCCTCTTTCTCTCTGTGACTCCACACATCCACCATTTTTTTTACTCATTGATAGCACGTCCCATTTTTCAAGGTTTTAAAATATAAAACTGACTAAAAAACAAAAACAAACTGGCAATATATGTAGGGTTTACCCCACCTTTTTCCCGTAGCCAGCTGGGATCGGCTTCAGGGTGACCTGTGACCCGGATTCAAATGAATGAATGAACTGAGTAGAATTCCAGTGCAGGGTAAGAGAATGAGATCAGAGATTGTATTGGATTCAAAACTTGTGCTGTGAAAAAATGAAAGTTATCGTACCCTCGAGCTAAACACAGAAATGACAAAATCTAATGTTAGAAAATACTGTTCAATAGCCTAATCACACTAACGGGGCACACAGCCACCAACACGGCTTATGTTAATGATTTCACAGGAAAGGTTGAGTGAAAGATAAAGCATTAAAATCTGTAAACCGCATCGTCCAAGTCAAAAGTTGGCCTTTCTGTGTGAACTTTGCTGGAATGATTGTGATAGTTCACTGACTCAGAGTGCAAATGAGAAACAGAGTGACTGTGGGACCCGGTTGGGGGGGTGGGCGTGGGGGTGGGGGGTGGAGGGCAGCAGGAGAAGCAAATTCGGATTAGAGGAGTGTTCATCCCTCCTTCTCTGCCCTTTCATTAATGCACCTCTGAGGTGTTTTTAGAGACTTTTAAAGAGAGACTGAAATAAGCCGATTTTTGTTGCTCAAGAGGGCTCACCAGCAGCACATTAACAGAAACTGGTGTCATATATGCACACACACACACACATGCACACACGCACATTCACACACAAATTACTCTTGGTGTCAATCATGGTGCCGGTAGCACAAGTAGCGGGGTAGAGTATAGAGACACTGGCTGAATGAAAGGGAGGTGGAAATAAGAGAGAATACCAAAAACTGAAAAGGGGATAGAGTCTGACTTTGATGCAGAACAAGTGATGTCGATTCAATTAGCGTAAAGGGAGTCAAGAGCATGTCAGCCTTATCTGTGGACCTTTAGACTATCTGTGAGCTTTAGTCAGATAGAGCTGCTGAACAGAGAGCAGATGGATTAATACTTTATGCAGAGGGGTGATAGAGTGAGGCAGTGGAGCTGGAAACCCAGATAGTCATGCAGATAAATTAATAACTAAGATAAGACCCACACATGCTGTGAGTTATAAGCTTGTACATTGCATACAGGCAGCTGCTGGCATGCTGCAGTCAAGGCGTCGTATCATCAAGTCCACAGAAGGGGAGACAGTGGGAGTTTAAGCGTAGGGGTAAGGGACAGTCGGTGTAGCTCCAGCTGTATCTACATGCAGCTCCAAGGAGATGCAGGGAGGAGTGAGAGGAAGTAGAGAGATGAAGGCCGTAGGGTGGGAGGGGGGGACAGGAGGAACCAGGAGAAAGACAGGTAAAGGAGAAATACACCGCAGACCAGAGGCAAAGGACACTGAGAGGTACTTATGATAAAATGGAGACCAATCTGAGATGAACAGCAGGCCTGACCCGAGGTCTGCCTGTGGGAAGACAACAACAGGGGGGGGGGGGCAGTTGAAAGTCACCGAGAAGTTACACAGCAGAACAGCTACGGAATAGAAAATATGAACAACATGGATTTTGGCAACACACGGCATCAGGAGATGAGTGAATATTCATCACCAGCAGGTAACATATGGCGTTCAGTTTGCAGCTGCATCAGGCATAAATAGGAAACACAGTCTGTTGGATTCAGCACCAAGGACGGCTCCCCGCCTCACGGCACATCTCCAGCAGTGTTACCAAAGGAACTCCTGCTCTTCACATCTCTGATCTGAAGCTCAATAGCAGGTGAAGCAGCGCAGAACACACCTGAACAGGACAACCACAGGGCCTCCGAGGCCCGCTGCGAACAAAACACAACCTGATGATCATCATGTGGGTGAAGAAGTGGAAATCTAGGTTGAGGAAATGACCTTGTTTTATGCTCTGAGCCAAAATGTTCTGTTTCGAAAACAGGGTCATTTGGTTCTTCTGTTCAAATTGATGCTACCATCTCATCTTTATTGATTATTAATGAAATAATAAGCTTTGAAATATTCATATTTAATGTAAATTCAGCAGGAACTATCACTATTCCTTGAAATACAACAAGAAAGGGAAGCTGGCAGAAAAATGCTGATTGTGTTAAATTTGTAAGTTAATAGTAGTCAGCATTAAAACTCCAAAATCAGATGATTTATCTTGTTTGGCAGCCTGGAGAAATATTTGCAATTTTTTTGCACATTTTGTCACGACTCACCTCTGAATCCAAATGGGTCTGCTCAGATCTTTATTGGTACTGATGGAAATCCTCACAACAGCCCCCTCATCAGCCTGTTTACTCATTTTTACAGTCAGAAATTATCTGAAGGTGTGGGGATTCTGCAGCTTATCCTTTTTGTATGACAAAAGATATGAGATATGAACATCTCTCCCTCCTCTTACATTTCTTCCCATAATAACAGACCAGCAGCCGTTTGGTGCATTAACTTCTTTTTCTTCTTTAATTACTCTTTCCGTGTGCCTTCGAATTTATTTGTCTGCATTATTTATTTTACCATTTCAAAGCTTTTTCTAACCCGCCCTGCATTGGCTGATTAGTATTCTCTCACTGTACTGACGACTGTGTAAACACTCCGCGAGTCCACTTTAACTTAATTATCATTAATTATTGACTGAACTAGTCTTAACTGAGTTGCTTTTATAAAGCAGGAAAAATATCGTGGTGTAAAACAACCATCAATATCAATACCACAGATACTAATGCAACTATTGCAATTACTATGCAGAACTTGCTGTTGTCAGTTTCATAGAAGAAAAAAAGCAGCCAATCAGAAGATCTTGAGGGGCGATGACAGCTCACCACCACGGGAAGGGAAAATACCAAAGGAGCACAGCGGCAGATAATGCAAACCCCCACTGGGGGTTTTAATAATCAGACATAATTATCTCTGTCACAGTGTTTTCAAACACACTGATAATCACATTTTCATGTGTGCAGCTGACGACACACACACACACACACACACATGCACGCAAACACGCTTATTCTGTCAATCCATATGTGGATCTTTTTGAATGATTCTGTTGCAGAAGCTGGTTGATTTAAGAGTGAGAGACCCAGCCCTCGACTGTCCCTGCTAGCCTCCGTCTGCCCTTTGTCCCACTCGTATCTCCCACTTCCTGCTTCTTCACCTCCTCAGCTTCGTGGCCTATCCACTCCTCTCCTCTTCTCCTCTCATTACTTTCAATCTCTGTCCGTTCTTGACTCATTCTCCTCCCCTGTGAATTCTGCTCCCTTAAACCCCCATAAATATCCCTTTTGGTCTAATCCTTTTTTTCCCTCTTTTGCAGTGAGCTGTATTTCCCAGTTACACCAGTTCTATATATATTTAGCATCTCACCCAGCCAGTCACAAGCGGGGGGGAAACAGTCAAATACCTACTCAAATGTCATCAACATCAATTCTGAGCTTTAATCATCACTAAAAGGATGAAAGCAGTGGCTTGTAGAGAAGGGGGTGTGATTTTTGGAGCTCTGTGATAAAGCTGACAGCACACTTCATTGGAGGACGGGGGGAGAGAATTACATTACATTTTCCTCCTGGGTGCCTCGCCTGGAGCACAGCCCAGTCCAGGTGACACTTTGACAGAGTGGGCCTCAGGCTTGTTGCGCTAAGGCTTGCTGGAGCTCCATGACTGCACAGATGGGATCTATAATTGTGGTAAGCTAACCAGTTAGCTCATGCTGGAGCCTGTCGGGGAGCACCAAAGACACTTCTGAAGATGAGCGTCTGCTCAAAGAACCATTGTCTGGTATTATAGCTGGAGGTGACAGGGCTATTAAAATGCACTGAGTCTGTGCACCCGTGTGTGTGTGTGTGTGTGTGTGTGTGTGTGTGTGTGTGTGTGTGTGTGTGTGTGTGTGTGTGTGTGTGTGTGTGCAGTAATGGGCAGATAGAGGTGTCTTCGGTATAATCCACTCTGTGACACACACCTCAGGGCTCTCTCTTCCTCCTGCGATTCCTCCAACATCCTGTCTTCCTCCCTCTATCATCTGGCCTCCCTTATTCTGCCTCCCCAGAATAAATCTTTAATGGGGGTTTTATTGTCCCTGATCTGCATTCAGAACGCTCGCGCATGCACACACACACACACACACACACACACACACACACACACACACACACACACACACACACACACATACACACACAAACACACACCTGTACCTGACCTGACTTATACAGGATTTCTTCTTTAATCACTTTCACAATCAAACCCACATTTTTACAAATAACTCATTTTCTTTCTTTTTTTTTTACCCTTTGCTTCTCAGTGAAAAAGGTGTCGCTGTGTTGCTTTCTCCCCAGTAGGAGTGAGTGTGTATAGCAGCAAAAAGGTGCTATGCTGTGAATGTAAATCCTGATTGGGGTCGTTTCTCAGTGGAAACAGGAACAGGATGTGTGTATGAGCATTAACAAAGACATTGACAGGTGAGACTGCAACTATGATTAATGTATATCCAGGTGAGGATGCAGGTGTGCGTGTGTGTGAGCAAACATGTAATAAAGGCCAGAGGTAAAATCATAACAAAGAACTGTCTCATCACAGAGGGGGACCACATCCACACCCACAGTTTAGACTTCCAACCACTTATATCGTGGGGCCAAAGCTGGAGCACTGTCACACACACACACGCACGCACGCACGCACGCACACACACACACACACACACCATAACCTTCTTGTTGCCACCATGTTATCCCCAGTTTGAACTTGGTTACAGATTTTTCAGATGTCTAAATGTATGATCATGGTTAGTCTTTAATGGGTAACCAGTACTGTATATCATTACATTGGTGATGTTCAGTCTCATTCAGACTCACAGACACACACTCCGCTGTGTGTGTGTGTGTGTGTGTGTGTGTGTGTGTGTGTGTGTGTGTGTGTGTGTGTGTGTGTGTGTGTGTGTGTGTGTGTGTGTGTGTGTGTGTGTGTGTGTGTGTGTGTGTGTGTGTGTGTGTGTGAGTTACAGCCTCTGGCCTCACCAGAGACCTGCTTAAAAAAATTAATTAATGTAGCATTTGCTTTTTGTCTGGTTATAAATATGTGAGTAAGAGAGAGGGAAATAGAGAGAACTGGGAGTAGTGCACAGACACAGAGAAGCACTGATGGAGGGAGGAGAGGAGAGCAGGATGTAAGGAGAGAAAGAGAGGGAAGAAGTGACCTTGCTGGAGGCAAGATTTCACCACAAAGGCTCTCTGTGGGATCTCTGTCCAGCACACATCAACACCCCAAGGCAACACAATGACTAATATACAAGAGTACACACACAAGTAGTCACACACATACACAAAATCTCAAATCAGATTTAAGAATCAGGAAACAGAACAGCAGAGAAATTGCTTCCTGAATTCCGCTCACTGTCAAGATGTAAGTGAAAGACTAATCTAAGTATCTTTACTCTCTGTGTCCTGTTTGGTTTACTTTGCAATGCTGTCCACTACTTATTCTTAGCAATAACAGATGATCATCTCTGTGGCTACAGTTTCTTGCTTATCTTTGCCCCATATTTGTGGTTTCACCAGTGTCATTATTTCAGCCTCACCTCCAATATCATTTGGTTCAGAAGAGTCATCAGCCACCACCACCAGTGTCTGGACTCTGCGGGTGTGTCTTGCACCTGCTTAGGGTAAAATGCAATTGTGTTTACAGATCCCCAAAAGAGTAAAAAGGCAAAAGATTTTCTGACAGACTTACCATCAAATGCTGTGTATGCTGCAATACACAGTTATCTTTGTTCATTATCTAGCATAAAATGAACACACATGAAAGTCTGGAACCAGTGAATATCAGGTGAGTGTTCCTGAAAGATTCCTTTCATACCCTCATTACCAAAAGTACAAAAAAACTGTCCGACACAAATATCTTGCCTACAACACAACATGGCTCCAGACCGCATACAATTAATTAAGGATCAAACATGACTTTGTCATCACTGATACAACACAGAACAAGGCATCCACGTCTTTTAATGTAGTCATGCATATAAAAACAGGCCAATGTTCACATTAGAAACATCGAATGCACACATTTAATCTACACACCTTGGCACACATCTGCTCCCAGTACAATACCCATTCTCACCCTAACTGGGTCATTCTGCTGGAGGAGGGGGTAGACACGGGTTTGCTGAAATTGAGGAAGCAAACAGCAGAAAAATCTTCATCACTGGGAGCAAATCCACTAGTCGTGAATCTAGGACAGCTGCATTAAGAGGGGAAGATGGAAAGAAGGCCAGAAGGAAGGAAGGAGGGAAGAAGGGAGGGAGTGAAAGATGGAAGGGAAGAAGAAAGGACAGAGAGGAGGAAGGAAGGAAGGAAGGAAGGAAGGAGGGAAAAAGGAAGGATTGAAAAGACAAAGGAAGGAATTGGAAGGAAGGAGGATGGGAAGGAAGGAGGGAGGGAGTGAAGAAAGGAAGGAAGGAACGAACGAACGAATGAAGGACGGAAAGAAAGAAGGAACAAAAGATGGAAGGAAAGAGAGAAGAAATGAAGGAAGGGGGAAGGAAGGAAGCAAGGAAGGAAGGAAGGAAGGAAGGAAGGAATGAGGGAGCGAGGCAGGAAAGGAAGGAAAGAAGGAAGAAAAGATGGAAGGGAAGATGGAAGAAATGAAGGAAGAAAGGAAGAAAGGAAGGAAGGAAGGAAAGAGGAAGGGCGGAAGGAATTATGGACGGAAAGAAGGAAAGGGAGAAAAGAAGGAAGTAAGGAAGTAGGGAAGGAGGGAAGGAAGGAAGGAAAAAAGGAAGAAAAGATGGAAGAGGGAAGAAATGAAGGAAGAAAAGAAGGAAGGAAGGGTGGAAGGAAGGAATGGGGGAGCGAGGGAGGGAAGGAAGGAAGAAAAGATGGAAGGGAAGATGGAAGAAATGAAGGAAGGAAGGAAGGAAGGAAGGAAGGAAGGAAGGAAGGAAGGAAGGAAGGAAGGAAGGAAGGAAGGAAGGAAGGAAGGAAGGAAGGAAGGAAGGAAGGAAGGAAGGAAGGAAGGAAGGAAGGAAGGAAGATTAAAACGGTGCCAGTGTGCCACAAGAAATTAAATGATATAAGTACAAGGGGAGCAAATGATGAGAGGTTAGAGGGCAGGAAGGAGAGAGACGGATGAGGGGAGCGATGGAGGAAAAAGGCTGTGGAGAGGACAGTGGTTTCATTAGTGAGATTGATTAGATGAATGGAGAAGCTAACAGCCTCTCTGCTCTTTAGCTAAATGCCATCTCTGGGCCTATCAGCACCAGCTCCAACAACAACACATAAATTATAAAAAGAGGGACGGAGAAGGAGAGATGGAAAGAGGGAGAGCGGGAGAAACAAATAAAAAGAAAGTACAATCGTCATCACAGACAAACAGCAGCACAGTATGACCAGCGACAGCAGCACATGGCCGACTACCTCGCTCTGTTACAGGGATGTTAAGTAACACTGTGTGATTTACTTAGACTGTGTTTGTTTGTGTGTGGCCAAGAATAGCCCTTCAGAGACTTGAACCTGCTGGTGATTGTGCATTACTAATATCTACACACCATCAAGCCCCTGAAATAGAAACTCACACACACAGGGACACACACACACACACAGTCTCACACAATCACTAATGACATTCAGCCATCCTGAGGGCTTCCTTCTTAAATGTTGCCTTTTACATGGAAACTTAACAAGTGTGAAATTAGAAAGGTTACCAAATAATTCACACACACACACACACACACGCACACACACACACACACACACACACAGACACACGCACACACACACACACACACACACACTTTAACAAAGCATGTGGCAGAGTGTGAAGCTCAGATGGGGGGGAGAAGTCATAATTGAAAAAGCCTTTTCCTTCCAGGAGTTTGCTGCTGAGGAGAGACAGCACAATAAGGTAATTAAAAAGGGCTGTGTGATATGCCGGGGTTTATCTCAGGATTGTCACAGACCGACTGATAGGAATTTACATAAACAAATCATATTTTCTGCCCTATTAATTTTATGTGAAATTGCGTTCTTGTTTGGGTGTTGGTGCAAAATGAGAAGAGCAACAGAATCTCAACTCAACAGTCCATCTGCTGTGGTTTAATGCTATTAGAATGACTTTGTGATTTTAAAAATTGTCTCTTTCCAGTGACGTGGAGTCACATTTAAAGAGGGGCCTGAATGTCTTTATTTATTCTCTCTCATTCAAATGAGCCGAAAGGTACAGAAATTTAGAAATGATTGATTTAACATGAATAGGTACCCTGGAGGCAGCTACAGTCAACTCTATTTCAGTCAAGTCCAGTCAATTTCATGCAAACCTACTGAGCCGGCATTTGTCAGGTGAAGGTGGAGAGAGCTAGCAGCCTGCAGGTAGTTAGCCCAGGACAGCTGACCATAGAATGCTCCTCCCCACTGCTTTTTACTGAAGTTTAAAATTGTCTACACAGTGCATTTGTACCTCACCTAAGAATTAAGAATAAAAAAACTTGGATGGAAGTGGCTGCTGTGTGGAAAAAACACAATGTGTCACAGTTCTAATGTATAGTAGTGAAATTGTGCTCTTATTTGTAGACTCGATGTCTTATTTCTAGCCAGCATGAACATTTTACCACAGCCCAACTCCACTTCATGCTCCTGTGTCAACAAACTTTTGCCCTCTTGAGGTATTATTGCAAAGCACCAGAAATGTCTTGACGGGGATCAATACGGCTCATTGTTCGTATTGATCAATAGCTATTGCTCCAGCAGTGTCTGTAATGCAGCCTGTCATTAAGGCTGTCTGTAACTGGTCCGGGGTCTGTTCCTGGGATTTACACCCGATATTTAAGATCAACAAATGACAAAAACAATTCACCTGTTAGCACAGCTCATTTCGCATGTGCAGCAGTGTGCAGAGATAAATGTAAACGTTTCTTCTTCATGCTTGACAACTCCGAATGCTCTAATGCTCTAATGCTATCTTTCAAAAGGGGTCTTTCGTTGTAATTCCTTCTGTCTAAAATACGTGTGCTCTCTTCTACCCTGCTTATTCATTCTCAGCGCTCGCCACAGAATTACTCTCAGTCTATCAACCTGGTGACGCCAGGGTTCTGCAATTCATGTAACTTTTCCAAGATCCACAAGTAACTATTGACCTTTTATCAATTATTTACATCGCCGTATTTAAACTTTTATATCCAACCAACTGCAACACTGCCGATGCCTTCAAGCACTCACTATCAAGAGTGTATTTTGTTATCTACAATTATTGGACTACTTTTTCATCTGCATGGCTGTAAAATCATCTCCCAATGGGATTTGCCCATGTATTGTAAAGTCTATGTACAACCTGTCTCGGTCAAGCTGCTCAAAAGAACAAAATAAATAGTGACGCTACACTTTAGCTTCTCAGTATATAAAAATGGAGAGATTTCATGAAGCGAGGTTTATAACAGATGCTTGGGGGCAAAGACGATCACCAGTAGAATGTAAGTCAACGGTCGTCTTTACCTTACCTGTCTCCCCTTATGATTTTAACTCAGAACGGAGCACAGTTTGCACTAATAAATCAGTAATGAGATGCAAATAAGATGCAAATCCCTCCCACAGGCTTGGACTTCTGCAGGGAGTCTATCTGATGTCGGCGTTCAGGAGAGCACATTGCCTCCGGATGAAACAGAGAAGAGAATGTGTGTGTTTGTGTGTAAATGTGTAGCCTGTGTACCTATTTGTAAGAGAGAGAGAGGGAGGAAAAGGTAGAGCTGTTGAAAAAGGGCGAGGGCATTGATTACAGCTGTAGAAAAAAGTTTTTGATTTATCATGGACACAGGAGCAGAATGGGACCTTCAGTATCACTGCATAGCAGAAAAACTCAGGCGACGAAAAATAATACCCTCAATCTGTCCTCTGTACAGCTCCAGATAGGAGAGTGAGAGAGGGGGTTAGTCAGAGAAATGTAAAGAAAAAGAAGATGGAGGTTGGGTGGATGGCAGGGTGGGGGCCAGTCAAAGAGAAGCTGATGTAGCCACCCACCCCCACCCCCCACCCCTCAGACAGGAGGGAAAGAATCACCTTTCACTGAGAAATAAAGCTTTCCCTTTGTCAGGGCTTCATTCCATCTGACATCCACCCTCATCTGGCCTCACCTGAGTCACGTCACAGGGACAGACAGAAAGGGGATGGGGTTTTACAGGTACGATGGGGGGGGGGGGGGGTAGAGAAGAAGGGAGGGATCCTGCATCAATCTTTTCAAACATCAGCAGTGAAACTGTGAGATAACAGTGGAAAACAGTGCATTAGAACCACTTGCAGCCACACCTTATTCTTCTGATGAGTGCATGTCCATGGAAGCTGCGCTGGTCAGTTACAGAAGTGTGCTCCCTGTCACCTACCCCTGTCCACTGCCCCCCTTAGGCCCAGCTGCTGCTCAGAGATAAATACGTGAAGTTGGAGCGGGACAGAATTCAGTGCTCATTTCTCTACAAGCAAACACCCAGAGGATCGTGTGATGAATCTGCACTATTTTTAGCTGGGAACATAAAGATTTAGAACAAGAGTGCAACTTGGAGGCTCCACTGACCCACTATGTTCTTCTTTAACATTTCTGTGTCAGCCATCACCCACTCGTCTTCCTCCACTGAACAGACATGAGGCTCCATTGGTCAACCAGGCCAATCAGAGGTGTGAGATTCCCTAATTTTTATTTATTTTTTATTTACTGCCAGTGCCAATGATATCCTGAATCACTGTGCTTCATAAAGTATTTCACCACAGAAAAGATAGACCTGTCTATATTAAGGAAATACATAAATATTTCTTAAAAATGCTTGATTTTGATATGTTTTTCTTTTAAACAAAAAAATCTGATTGAAGGTAAATTGATACGTTTTTCTTTTTACTTGTTGGTGAGGAAATGACAGGATGTTTGTTTAAATGTGATGAATTTTCTCAACCCATATTATCACAATACGTATAGGCAACAATATGGTGTGTACTGTTTACAGACTTCCTCCATACACAATAAAATATGTTCATTGAGAAATAGTAGATGAAAAGCATATTTATTGAATGCAAAAGTGCAGAATTACGATCTGCGGTGTAAATATTCATCAATGATAAATGAGCTTCGGGCTCCAGGTGCGGGCAAGAGAAATGTTAAATTGTTCATTTGCACGTGCCACCCAAATAGTTACGACACAAAGCTAGTTGAAAATCATAGCACTGTATGTGAGGCAGACCAGTGTTGACAGGCTTTCTATGTACAATCCTCTGCAGCTCAGTGGAGCAGGTCTGAGGTTAAATGTTCTTATGGGAGCATCACTGTGTTTCAAGGCGAGCGCCTTGAAGTATAGTTTGACAGATATTATATATTAGATATGCTGTATATAATCTGACATTAAAATATCCCTGTTGTAAAGACACACAGATAAACATGTGTAGATTATATGCAGTAAAGTGATCAAGGCTACTCAAAACTTTGCACCAGATTGTTTGTTGGTCAACAAATCATGGAAAGATAATATTTAGTCTATTTGGTTTTAACTTGGTTGTTATTCAAATGACATCAGTATGATCACATGAAGCATTAATGAAATGGGGGGGGGTCAATACCAGCATGTTTGTCTAGTTTAGCTGCTATAAGGCTCCATAGTAATGGATAATGCTAATGCTGGTAGACAGTCCACACAAACATGACAGAACTTAATATACTGTTACTGTTTGGAGCTGTGAGTTCATATGTGAAATACTTTATGTGAAAATATTTGACTAAATAGGATTCCCGGGTCCAAACACTAAAATAACATAGTTAAGACAATGTAGCAATGTCGTAATAACACCCTGGAGTTACACTTCACTAGTGACATGTCTAACACTGCCCTGTGTTTCTCTATTGATCTCTTTACAATCAATAAAAATGAAAACCATTTAATTACGTTGTGACAGGAGACTTCTGTTCCCTGCAGATGATGTGCTTTACTCTGTGTCGCTCCTTGGGTTCCAGCCGAGGTGGTGAAAGCTGTTCTCAGACCTGCTGCTCATTAACCACAACAGGGATAGGTGACCACTTCAATGAAATGAAATGAAATGAAAAGTAAGGGGGGCATCAGAGGAGAGGAGAGGAGAGGAGAGGAGAGGAGAGGAGAGGAGAGGAGAGGAGAGGAGAGGAGAGGAGAGGAGAGGAGAGGAGAGGAGAGGAGGAGAGTCTGGCTTTATGCCCAGATACAGTGTTTTGTCCCTCACCTTTGCTCATATAAAAATCCCCCAGCACACAGACGTGTGTGTGTGTGTGTGTGTGTGTGTGTGTGTGTGTGTGTGTGTGTGTGTGTGTGTGTGTGTGTGTGTGTGTGTGTGTGTGTGTGTGTGTGTGTGTGTGTGTGTGTGTGTGTGTGTGTCTGACCTGTCCACCTGACACGCCTTAACAGTAATAATATATTCCCTCCTATTAATATGTTATGGATCAGAGAGCACATCATCGATCCACCGGCTCCTCCATGTTGTTACCCCCGGTCCCTCTCTCTACTGCTGCAATTCTCCTCCCTGATAGAGCAACACTTACTTTTAAACAAGCTTCGCTCTCTCTCTTTGTCTCTTCAATTTTTGCGTACTTGACTTTAATTTTCACATTATAATACTTCCATATCTTCTTGGATTAGCACTGTCAAAGGAAAACAGCATTAGCTGACAACAATAATAATAATAATCAATAATTTGTTGAGGTCATTTATCAGGGGAAAATGCCAAAGACTTTCTAATTCTGACTTCATAAACAGAAGGATTTGGTGATTTGTCTCTGTCATGTAACACTTCAAATTAAATATCATTGATTTTACGACTGTTGTTTGGGAAACAGAATGTGAGCATGTCACATTTAATTATGGTTCTTATATAAAGTAAAGTGTTCCTTGGAAAAATAAGGTTGATGAAAACAATAACTATAATTGATTAATGTTAAGACCAAATGGAACAGAGTGGATCACTTGTTCTTCTGATAAATAAATATAGCTAAGATAAAACTATTCCTGATTTACCAATACTATGTTGGGTAACAGCCACAGCTATCCTAATCAGATTGTCTTAAAGCATTGTATATGGGATCGAGACAAGCATCGTGTTAATCATTTAAATAGCAACATAATAAATTAGATTGGTCTTAATCTAACCTTCTTGGAAGCAGCACGTAGTGAAGTAGATTCATGGCTCTGGATCTTCAACAGGTTATGATAGTTGTTATGCCTCCATGCCTTTGTTTTTTGTCAGCAGAAACGAAACACATCCAATCCTGTCAGAAAAAGTGCATAACCTGTGCTGCTTAGCTTAAAAAAAAGTGTGTGCCTAACTCCTACAAGATCTGTCTTCATCGACACGATGCCGCCATTCTCCATCACCATAATTGATGTTTGAGTTTCTGCTGCATTGCATTTCACTTACACCAGCCTCTTGGATCAGTCTGGAAAAAAGAGTGAATGTGCACTTTGTGCATTATTTCCGACCCTCTCTGAGTAATGGAGGTCAAACTTTTCTATTGTACAGCCTCACACATTGCTTCTTGTCAAAGGAAGAATACTGGACTAGTACATATGAACAAATGTGGACTAGTTATATGCAATGGTAACAAAGCAATGCATTCAAATACTGTTGTGGTGGTGGCAGAGAGACTGAATCAAGGTAAAGTGAGAATCAAACAATTGTATTTTGTATGACATTAAATCAGTCAGTGTTCTCATTTGCGTGCATCACTGCATCTATGACGCACATTTTTGACAGAGACGCACAATCATCAGACAACCTGCGTCCCTGGAACGTAAGCTTTAAATACTTACAATAAAAGAAATGATGCTACCTTTTTTTGAGATATAATATGGGGAAAAAATGCACTTCCATTCAACAATGGACCCCTACCTCGTGAGCTGGATCACGGACTACCTCACGGACCAACCCCAGTACGTCCGTATGGGGGACTGTTTATCTTCTATGGCGACCAGCAGCACTGGAGCGCCACAGGAGACCGTTCTCTCCCCCATTCTCTTCACCCTCTACACATCGGACTTCAAGCACAACTCGGATACCTGCCACATACAGAAGTACTCCGATGACACTGCGATAGTGGCATGTATCCGGGAGGGTGATGAGGGGGGGTACAGGGCATTGGTGGCTGACTTCGTGGAGTGGTGCCAACAGAACCAGCTCCAGCTCAACGTCTTCAAGACGAAGGAGATGGTGCTGGATTTCCTGCGGGCACCTCCCTCTCCACAACCAGTGATCATCGAGGGCAGTGAGGTGGAGGTGGTAGAAAACTATAAATACCTGGGACTGCAGCTAGACAGCAGACTGGACTGGTCACTCAACTTGGACTGTGTGTACAAGAAGGGGCACAGATGTACTTCCTGAGGAGGCTGGCCTCCTTCAACATCTGTCCTAAGCTCCTTCTCATGTTCTGTCAGTCCGTAGTCTCCAGCGTGCTGTCATACGCCATTGTGTGTTGGGGTGGGGGGCCAGGAAAAGAGATATGGATCGTCTTAACACACTCATCCGCAGAGTGGGCTCAGTGGTCGGGCTGAGCCTGGACTCTGTGGAGACAGTTCTGGGGAGCAGGACCATATCTAAATTCAGGGCCATCATGAACAACACCAGCCCCCCCCTGCACACCACCTTCTCTCAGTAGAGAAGCACCTTCAGCGACAGACTGCTCTCACACAGCGCCTCCACAGAGAGGCTGAGGTCATCCTTCATGCCCCGTGCCATCAGGGGGTACAATGACTCTCTTAGGAGGAGCGGGGGGGAGGTCGCGAGGTCAGCACGCGGTTAAATGGATTTAATTTAATTTAATACTGTTTATATTTTTTTTTTTTTAGTATATGTACTGTTAATGCTAAATGTGTCTGTTAGTGTAGTGTATGTCTTGTGGTATGTCCTATTTTGTTTTTGTTTTTTCCTGGTGTTTGGCTGAGCAGTGGATATGTGCGATTTCCTCTGGGATTATTAAAGTATCTATCTATCTATCTATCTATCTATCTATCTATCTATCTATCTATCTATCTATCTATCTATCTGTCTGTCTGTCTGTCTGTCTGTCTGTCTGTCTGTCTGTCTGTCTGTCTGTCTGTCTGTCTGTCTGTCTGTCTGTCTGTCTGTCTATCTATCTATCTATCTATCTATCTATCTATCTATCTATCTATCTATCTATCTATCTATCTATCTATCTATCTATCTATCTAACTAACAATAACATTTTATCCATTTGGGGCTGTAACATTTTGATTAAAATAATAGTAATTTTCCTTTTCACTGAAAGTTATGACGTTGTTATTAATAAAACCATTAAAATTAACAGTTTGCGTATGTGGTTTCTACCGTATATTGTTATTACTTTTGGGATGCATAAATGTCATGTTGGGATGCACAAATTTTTGTTGAAGTGCATCCCAGGGATGCACTACTTTCTTGAGGTAAAATGAGCTCTGTAATCAGTGGCATTTAGTTGAGGTGTTCCCTATCATAGCCCTGGTATGTGGCCTACAGCAGCCCCAACCTTTTTAGCTCAATGGCCCGGTTTCATCTAAGACAACAGGTATCAACAGACAATAAACAAACTTATTTTCATAAATTGATAATCAACAAATCTGTAAATGAAATAATTGTAAGAAATAATTATATTAAAAACTGATGAGGCTTATTTTGAAATATAGCGATTTACAATCAGTGCATTCAACGTAGGAGAAATACTGATCATTTCTAATAAAAGGGTGAACAAGTCAATCAGATAATAATAATTACAATAACGACAATTGGTGGTTGGGGACAACTGATCTAGGATTTGGTTTTGGGCGATCCCAGGATAATCTGCATTGACTTTAATCCACAACACTGGTGCGGTTGTGGGCGCTTAATTTAGGGGTAGTGGCTAGTAACCTGTCACGTGACCGAGACCTGTCAAGCGGGACAGACGCACGCATTCGTCTGTGCGGGACAGACGCACGCATTCGTCTGTGCGTCATTTCGTCACTTTTCAAAATAAACACATTTCAGACTCTGAAATATATAAAATGGAAGAACAGTGATGTAAATTATTTTTTCTTTCTGTGCAGCCCGGTACCAAATGACCCTGGGGTTGGGGACCACTGGCCTAGTGGATAGCACGGCGGACATCATGGAACCCAAAGTGTGAGACATATACTTATACCTATCAATGCTGACATGGGGACAGGTTACAAGTGTTCCGATACAAAGCCTGCATAGGCTGTTCAGGTCTTACAGTAATCAGCCAAGTATAGAAAACCATATAAAAAAAATGAAGTGTGGTTACAAATCATTACATATGGTAGAGAGGTTATAGATTTCTATTACAACTACTCTTGTTGACATAAGAAAATGAAATTAAATTGTCTATTTAGATAGTTTATCGCACAGGTAGGAGTATGCCTGGAGGTAAAATGGCAGTTTTCATTCTTTATTCATTTTCTTCATCTCCTTCATCCGCTGTTGTGGGTTGCAGGGTGCTGGAGCCTATCGCAGCCGACTGGGGGTGTGAGGCAGGGGACACTCCAGGTGCAGCGCCAGTGCACTGCAAAGCCACATGTAGACAAACAGCAGTTCTCTAAATAGCTCTGAAATGCTCTTACCTACTAAACTGACATTTTAAGTCTCAGTAGAGACGTTGTAACCAAGCCACAACTCCACATCAGCAGCTTCCCAGTACGTACACAAGTAACTCTTCACACACATATGAGCTCCTGACATTCATAAGAGGAAATGAAAAAGAGCGTGGTCCTGTCCCAGGCAGTGGCTTGTGAGACAGTGATTGTGTTGAATAAATGTGATTACCTGGCAGTCGCTATCTGGAGGCAAACGACACCATGTTATTACACTCCTATTATTCCCAAACTAATATCATAGCCTGCCAATCACTTCCAATGCATTCCTTAACCAGATACCGATGAGTGTGATGGAGCCACACAAACTGGATGAGAGGCACAGACGCACCGGGACAAAAATACATTCGGATAGAAACCTGTTCACTCACAGCTAGACTCAAACTTACACATGATAAGGACAAATGTGAAATTAATCCTGACCGGGTTGCAAACACACACACACATGCACACACACATATACGCACACAAACGCACACAAACTTCCCAGGAGGGCCCCAAGGCGAGGGGAATCGTCCTCTTCATCTGAAGTGGAGAAGAAGCCCATTGGCCAAATTAGATTCCTCCGCCAGAGTTAAGCATCAATCTGCAGTGCTGCAGCATGATTCGCTGTGACCTTGGCCTATCACAACGCTGCGTCTGGGAGCACTCTGAGAGGCTCTTAATCAGACCTGGAGGACATGGAGCCTACGATGACATTACTCAGCCTTTATCTCTCTACACACATCCCTCTGTTTCTGTGTGTGTGCGCGTGTCTCTCCAGATCTACCTGGTCCTCGTCCCTTCTATCCCACTCGGCTCCAGGGTGAACAGGTAGCTCCACAGCTCAAACGGATGCTTAGTTAACTTGACCTGTGAATGTAATCTATTTTATTCATTGATCTAATTCTGGACCTGACAGTCTGCCCTCACAAAGTGGACCAAACACAACACAACACAGCCTTTGGAAGCAAATGTGACCCATTTTCACTCATTTACTTAACAGGTGCATCAACAGGTCATACACACACATTCATATGACCACCTCTAAACAATACACACGCTCATCCTCATTCCAGATCTACTGCCATCCAATTGTGAATGATGATATTGCATGATGATGGAGATAAATGAGTCTTCATTACAACCATGATAGCACCAAGCAGCACCAGAGAAAGGGATGGGAGGAAGGCACCCTCCTCTCTACACTCTCTCTGTCAGTCCCTTACCAGGTCCAAGGGTTCTTAATGCATAAAGGACACAAAAGGACAAGGTCCATTCTGCAAGTATGCAATAATTATGTACATTTATACAGCCTGCACTTCTGTACACACATGCACCACATGAGAAATATGTGCATTTATATTGCTCATCACAAGCGCGCACACACAAACACACACACACACACACACACACACACACACACACACACACACACACACACACACACACACACACACACACACACACACACACACACACACACACACACACACACACACACAAAAGAAAACCCTAACCATATAGGCTATACAGCAAACACCTATACAGATAATGGAATTCTCCATCATGATCTATCAGGGGAAAGACTTTACCTCCAGCGGTATAACACACTTAGAAAGCTTAAGAAACAAACACACACACACACGCACACGCACACACGCACACACACACATGCACACACACACGCACGCACACACACACACACACACCTTATATATTTATTTACATGTAAGTTTCTCCGACTCACATTCTGCATGCCAAACAAACGCAGGCATATTGATGTTGGTTCTTTTGGCCCATTTCATGATTAATAGAGATTTATAGAATCAAAGGTATAAAAAGCCTGTCATTTTTGGCAGACAGTCTAAAGACAATGTTATTGGATTTTCACCCTCTTGGTTACACACGTGATTCTCTGCTGTAGGGAAGGTAGAAAGTTATTAGTGCTAAGCAGCATCTGTACACATATTCAGACACATTTGTACTCAGAGAAAGCATTGTGGCAAACAGTATGGTATGACAAATTAAAAAAAATAATACAGTAGTTTGTTATTTTAAAACAACGTAATATTACCTCAATATCCACTCTTTATCAGTCTCAATATTCACAGTCAATATTCTGCACTCTAGCAGTAAAGAGGCAGGACCAGAATTTTAACAACCTCAAGACAACCAATTTCCAGCAAGTGTGAATATATGTGTGCACCTGCTGCTGAGTCATGCAGGGTCCAGAATGGATAAACCTGAGTCAAGCTTAACTCTCAGCAGGTCAATGTCTAGTCGTTACCTCAGGGGAAGGAAAATCAAAAGACATTGACTGACAGAAGAAGATAAGCCTTCCTTAAGGCAGGATGATCAAACCTAACAGCTCACAGACAATGCAGATGTCCCTGGATGTAACACATATCATTTGGATACACAAACATTCAGTGAGGAGCCTTGACTAGCAAGAAATTACCACGTATAATAATTTCTGTATTCCATCTTCAAATGTTTGAAATGATTTTCCATCTTCTTGTCTATTGATCCTCTGATGAACACTGATTTTATTCATTCACCGTGTTGTTCAGGGTCAATTCAAGATGCCGGCAAGAACAGAAACCATGACTTCTCCTGTTTGAGATGACTGTGCTAGTTTAAATGTTTGTCATCGGAGTCCTACCCATCTGTTCCAAAGGTGTGATGTAGCGTACAATCCTTTTCTGTGAAATTACAGAGTAAAATCTGCAGCACTGACAGAGAGCAGCACAGCCTTGGATCGCTCCTCTGTCACCATGGTGCTGCCTGCCAAGAGAGAAGGTGTTGAAAGTGGTGTGAGAGATGGAGGAAGAGTTCGGAGAGCTCTCAAGGCTAAAGGCTAACGCTAGCTGACGAACTAGTGGATGGATTGCTGCGTGATAATTTTCACAGAAACATGGCTGCTTGAAAACATCCAGTCCAGCTGCAGCTAGGGGCAAACATAATTTCATGCACAACTCTTGGTAAGACTTGAGGCAGTGTCCTGTGTGTTTAGACGAGTAACGACTGGTATGTGCATGCCAATTTATCACAGCCCACTGTCCACAACACAGTTGGAACTTTTAGTGATGAGATGCAAGCTGGTTACAGAGAGAACCCAACATTACTGTTGGGAAGTTCATATTCCCCTCATTGCTAATGCTACCATGGGGGTCCATATGACCAAATGACCAGAATGTGACCAGAATGAGTAACCGTAGTCTAGAAAGACTACTTTGAGATCACAGAATAAAGAGAGTCCCTGACTGGATGCACTGAAGAACTGCATTGAAGACTGTCCAAAACCTTTAACCATATACCAAATTGCAAGTTGTCACCTTCAGATTTGGGGATGGAACAGTTTTGTGTTTGTATTTTGCCCCAATGTATCCAACCACTGGCAATACCACCGCCTCATCTGGTCTCACAATACTATGCAGCCAAGAAAGCTGAGCAATTCATTTTCTCAACATGAAAATGCCAAAAAAAATTATCACAGGTTTCTCTCGCTCCCACATCAAGGACACCTTTGGAAGGCACATCACATAAAGAGCATCTGCAATCAAAAAGACCCCGTCCATCACATCTGTTTGCTCTTCTTTATCAAACAGAAGGTTTTGCAGCATCAGTAACTGTGCAGGGTTCTGCATGAGCTTCTTCCCCCAAGTTGTTCATGACTGAAACAGTGTCATCAACCACCTGAACTTAATCTTGAAATGATTTCTAAGTTCTTGTAAGACTGAACATACAACTTTCATTAGCCTTTTTTTTACAGAGCCCTTGTCTAATACAATTAAATCTCCAAAAAGATTCTGTAAAAATAGTCTATATTTTTCAATGCTATGTGAAACAGGATTTCTGGTGTTATGTTCCACATAGATGCAATGGAAGATGTACACATACATATATACATATCGACTGTAGATGTATTGATACTGTATTCCAGCTTCAGCTACAGGTATGACTTCTGTATAATTTCTGTTTTTATGATAGTATAGGAAGACAAAGTACATATTAAAACAGAGGGATGTTTCATGAGCGCAGTGAGAGCACGCTTCTCTAGCCTGAAGCCTTGAGGCAGCGCCCAGCCCACAGTGATTGATGCTCTGATAAAGACGTTTTTCTTGCTAACCAAGTCCAACGCAGCAAGAAAACCCACACAAAAACGTCTGTCATCCTCACAGAGCTCTGCCTTGCACAGCATACATCTCACTCTCTCTTTGCTCCATCAATCTCCCTATCCTCCATTTATATTGTCTTCTCTCTCCATATCAGCATCTCTATATCTGGCTTCTGTGAGGATAGATCCATCTAGAACACACTGCTTATCGTTTTTCCTTACACCTCAGCTCTGCACTTCTTTCTCAAGTTGAACTATTCCACTTATGGTAAATAACATGTCGCAGTTAAGATATTTCTGTACTCCACAGATGAAGCATACTTCCAACTGTAACATGCACAGCCTTTAAACAGTCATTCATAAATTCAGACATACAGAAGACTCTCGCACACTCTCTTACTCCATCCCTTTAACAGCTGACACACCTGATGAATCCTGTTCCTCTGCTTTGTCACCACACCACGAAGGTCACCGGTGGCCCACTGTCGCTCTTCCTTGTCCTGTCTTGCTTTTTCCTCTCACTTACTCTGTCCTTCTCATTCTCTCTCTACTTTGACGAGAAGGAGAGAGAATCCTTGCAGGATCAGGAAATCCTCAGCTACAGACAGACACTTGCAGACTGTAGAAAAGGAGCAGCAGATGGAGCTCACCGGTGCTGCCGGCTGACTCAGCCGGGGAAAGTGGTGGAAGGAGGCTAACGTGGCTAGTCTGCACCAGAGCAGCCTACAGACACACACACACGCTACCAGAGAGCTCAAAGAGTCGCTAGCTCAAAGCTCACCACCGCAAAGCTCAGAGTCAGCAACCTAGACCCCCTCCCCACCTGCTCCTTTCCAGCTCTTGCTCTGCATCCCTCCTCTCCTCTCTCACAATTACCACATTCCACCTAATAGCAGAATTCTGTCTTCCTACCTTAACTTATGACAGACTTCACATCCCACACCTCCAGCTCACAGCTTTACCTTCAACAAGGTTCAAAAACGTTACACGTAAGGACGTAGAGGGTATTTTTGTCTCTAGTCACATAAATTCACTCATTCTCTCCAAGTTGTTGGATTTCTTGGACAATAAGAGGTGTAAAGACAGACACAAAAAAGGCTGACATCTGGAGAGAATCTTAGCCAGTTTTTAAATGTGCCTTTCTTCTGCACATGTAAATATCTGCATCCAGTGACCATCCAGTGTTCATGAATGTTCAATTCTGCAAATTTTGGGGCGGCAGTGGCTCAGACGTGGAGCGGGTCGTTAAATGTTTCAAGATCGGTGGTTCGATTCCCGTTCTCACCCAGTCATCTTCGGAGTGTTAGCTGACAGTGGGAGGTGTCAGCTCACCTCTCGGTCACTGCTGAGGCACCCTTGAGCAAGGCCCCATCTCCCCTACAAGCTGCCCAATTGGGGCGCACCGCAAGGTCCCTTCCCATCACTCTGCCTCCACCTGTACTGTATTAATTGCATCCTTTCGGGCCCCTAGTGTGTTGGGTGTCTATTTCATGGGTCCGTACACAACTTTTATGCATGTCTAACATACACTGTGTAATCTGAGTGAAAAAATAATTTGCCCATTGGGGATTAATAAAGTTAAGTTTCTTTCGTTCTTTTATAATTAAAAAAAATCTTAGAAATAAAAAGTTAAAGTTACCGAGAAGCCATCAATCCGATCAACAGACATTTTGAAATGCTTTTGCAGACAGAGAAACAAAACAGAAACCCATGCACTGGTTTTCTCTTAAAGACCTCTTCAAATCATTTTACCAGCATGTTTGTCTTTTGAATGAAACTTAATTTAAACTGTTACACATATCTGACAGCTAATATTTGATATTTTTGCGATACCAACAGGATGCAGACAGATTCAAGCACCAAGCAAACAATACAGTATTAGCAAAATAAGATTTATTTATTTATTGATGGACATTTCGCCCAAACAAGTTTTTTCCTGTTTGAGCTACTTTAAAGACACAACAATATAACTAAATTTTAAACTAGAGGATGAAACACATCACCTGAAAAGCTGCAACCTATCTTTTGCTGAAGCTATAGTGATCAGTAGCCCAGTTGTCAATGGAGATATCAGACTAATTTTAGAGAGATTATGAAGTATGAAGTAGAATCACAAGATTATGAGGCTTGGCTGAGGTTAACGTGTTAGCATGATAAATTCGGTATTTGTTCTATTCTAATGTGAATGACGTGAATGACAATAATGACAATAATATCTCCATAAATCCATAAACCCTCACATGAACAGATAATCTGGGCATCAGTAATCATAAAGACCTAGATATTACCTCCAATCCCATCATTAAACTAAAACTATCTATACCTTACGATGTGCACCTTCTTCTGCCTGACTGGATTCCACAGACAGTAAATGACAAAACCATTTTTAGCGACTTGGCTGAACTGACCCTTTTTCATGCAGACTGGACGTACACCACATAAATGCACACACCGCAGGGAAGACAGAAAGGGAAGCGGGGCGGTGGCACTAAAATGATTTCAAATCCACGTTGCCACCTTCAGCACCACCATTCATCATCTAATGTATTCATGCTCTCCAAACCCAATGCCCTGACAAAGACAGGCTTATTCAGCCCTCCTTAAAACACAGATTAACCACTGGGAATCTACACACACAGACATCCACACACAGGAGAAGGCAGGGATGATCACATAAACAGCAGAAAAGGGAGTAAACCAGAGCCTCACCCACTGGGAGGGGTGAGATATGTAAGAAATAAGTGACTGTGGTAACTCTATCAGACGGGCTAAGAAAATCCTGAACATACAGCCTGTAGGGTAATATATTCACAGACTGTTATTCATCCATCCATCCATCCATTCTCTTCCGCTTATCCGGGGTCGGGTCGCGGGGGCAGCAGCTTAAGCAGGGAAGCCCAGACTTCCCTCTCCCTAGCCACTTCATCCAGCTCCTCCGGGAGAATCCCAAGGCGTTCCCAGGCCAGCCGGGAGACATAGTCTCTCCAGCGTGTCCTGGGTCGTCCCCGGGGCCTCCTCCCGGTAGGACGTGCCCGGAACACCTCACCAGGGAGGCGTCCAGGAGGCATCCTAACCAGATGCCCGAGCCACCTCATCTGGCTCCTCTCGATGCGGAGGAGCAGCGGCTCGACTCTGAGTCCCTCCCGGATGGCCGAACTCCTCACCCTATCTCTAAGGGAGAGTCCGGACACCCTACGGAGGAAACTCATTTCGGCCGCTTGTATCCGGGATCTCGTTCTTTCGGTCACGACCCATAGCTCGTGACCATAGGTGAGGGTAGGAACGTAGATCGACCGGTAAATCGAGAGCTTTGCCTTTCGGCTCAGCTCCTTCTTCACCACGACAGACCGATACAGAGTCCGCATCACTGCAGACGCTGCACCGATCCGCCTGTCGATCTCCCGTTCCATTGTACCCTCACTCGTGAACGAGACCCCAAGATACTTGAACTCCTCCACTTGGGGCAGGATCTCATCCCCAACCTGGAGAGGGCACTCCACCCTTTTCCGACTGAGGACCATGGTCTCAGATTTGGAGGTGCTGATTCTCATCCCAACCGCTTCACACTCGGCTGCGAACCGTTCCAGTGAGAGTTGGAGATCACGGCTTGATGAAGCCAACAGCACCACGTCGTCTGCAAAAAGCAGAGACGGAATACTGAGGCCACCAAACCGGACACCCTCAACGCCTTGGCTGCGCCTAGAAATTCTGTCCATAAAAGTTATGAACAGAATCGGTGACAAAGGGCAGCCTTGGCGGAGTCCAACCCTCACTGGAAACGAATCCGACTTACTGCCGGCAACGCGGACCAAACTCTGACATTGGTCGTACAGGGACCGAACAGCCCTTATCAAGGGGTCCGGTACCCCATACTCCCGAAGCACCCCCCACAGAACCCCCCGAGGAACACGGTCGAACGCCTTCTCCAAGTCCACAAAACACATGTAGACTGGTTGGGCGAACTCCCATGCCCCCTCAAGGACCCTGCGGAGGGTGTAGAGCTGGTCCACTGTTCCACGGCCAGGACGAAAACCACACTGCTCCTCCTGAATCCGAGATTCGACTTCCCGACGGACCCTCCTCTCCAGAACCCCTGAATAGACCTTACCAGGGAGGCTGAGGAGTGTGATGCCCCTGTAGTTGGAGCACACCCTCCTGTCCCCCTTCTTGAAAAGGGGGACCACCACCCCAGTCTGCCAATCCAGAGGCACTGTCCCCGAAGTCCACGCGATGTTGCAGAGGCGTGTCAACCAGGACAGCCCCACAACATCCAGAGCCTTTAGGAACTCCGGGCGGATCTCATCCACCCCCGGGGCCCTGCCGCCGAGGAGCTTTTTAACTACCTCGGTGACCTCAACCCCAGAGATAGGAGAGCCCGCCTCAGAGAACCCAGACTCTGCTTCCTCATGGGAAGGCGTGTCTGCGGGATTGAGGAGGTCTTTGAAGTATTCTCCCCACCGAGTCACAACGTCCCGAGTTGAGGTCAGCAGCTCCCCATCCCCACTATATACAGTGTGGATGCTGCACTGCTTCCCCCTCCCGAGACGCCTGATGGTGGACCAGAATCTCTTCGAAGCCGTCTTGAAGTCGTCCTCCAAGGCCTCACCGAACTCCTCCCACGCCCGGGTTTTTGCCTCAGCAACCACCAAAGCCGCATTCCGCTTGGCCTGCCGGTACCTATCAGCTGCTTCAGGAGTCCCACAGGCCAAAAAGGCCCGATAGGACTCCTTCTTCAGCTTGACGGCATCCCTTACCGCTGATGTCCACCAACGGGTTCTGGGGTTGCCGCCACGACAGGCACCGACCACCTTACGGCCGCAGCTGCGGTCGGCCGCCTCGACAATGGAGGCGCGGAACATGGTCCACTCAGACTCAATGTCCCCCGCCTCCCCCGGAACGTGAGTGAAGTTCTGCCGGAGGTGGGAGTTGAAACTCCTTCTGACAGGGGATTCCGCCAGGCGTTCCCAGCAGACCCTCACAATACGTTTGGGTCTGCCAGGTCGGACCGGCATCTTCCCCCACCATCGGAGCCAACACACCACCAGGTGGTGATCGGTTGACAGCTCCGCCCCTCTCTTCACCCGAGTGTCCAAGACATGCGGCCGCAAGTCCGATGACACGACCACAAAGTCGATCATCGAACTGCGGCCTAGGGTGTCCTGGTGCCAAGTGCACATATGGACACCCTTATGTCTGAACATGGTGTTCGTTATGGACAGTCCGTGACAAGCACAGAAGTCCAACAACTGAACACCGCTCGGGTTCTGATCGGGGGGGCCGTTCCTCCCAATCACACCCTTCCAGGTCTCACTGTCATTTCCCACGTGAGCATTGAAGTCCCCCAGCAGAACGATGGAGTCCCCAGTGGGAGCGCTCTCCAGCACCCCCCCCAAGGACTCCAAAAAGGGTGGATACTCTGAACTGCTGTTTGGTGCATACGCACAAACAACAGTCAGGACCCGTCCCCCCACCCGAAGGCGGAGGGAGGCTACCCTCTCGTCCACCGGGGTGAACCCCAATGTATAGGCACCAAGCCGGGGGGCTACAAGTATACCCACACCTGCTCTGCGTCTCTCACCATGGGCAACTCCAGAGTGGAAGAGAGTCCAACCCCTCTGGAGAGGACTGGTACCAGAGCCCAAACTGTGTGTGGAGGTGAGCCCGACTATATCTAGTCGGAACTTCTCCACCTCACACACCAGCT
Organism: Antennarius striatus; assembly: GCF_040054535.1. Classification (NCBI taxonomy): domain Eukaryota; kingdom Metazoa; phylum Chordata; class Actinopteri; order Lophiiformes; family Antennariidae; genus Antennarius; species Antennarius striatus. The sequence continues at coordinate 4,323,111 of NC_090782.1, read as the reverse complement.
CAGGCTCCTTCCCTGCCAGAGAGGTGACATTCCACGTCCCAAGAGCCAGCTTCTGTAGCCGGGGATCGGATCGCCAAGGTCCCTGCCTTCGGCCACCGCCCAGCTCACAATGCACCCGACCCCTATGGCCCCTCCCACAGGTGGTGAGCCCATGGGAAGAGGGACCCACGTTGTCCTTTCGGGCTGCGCCCGACCGGGCCCCATGGGTGCAGGCCCGGCCACCAGGCGCTCGCCTTCGAGCCCCACCTCCAGGCCTGGCTCCAGAGGGGGGCCCCGGTGACCCGCATCCGGGCAAGGGAAAACGTGTGTCAGTGTTTTTTGTCATCATATGGGGTCTTTGAGCAGTACTTTGTCTGGTCCCTCACCTAGGACCTGTTTGCCATGGGTGACCCTACCAGGGGCAGAAAGCCCCAGACAACTTAGCTCCTAGGATCATTGGGACACACAAACCCCTCCACCACGATAAGGTGACCACTCAAGGAAGGGGACTGTTATTCAAACAAATGAAATTGTCACCGCTCTTCAGCTGTTGCACTGATCTGAAGGAGTAACTCCATATGTTACACTAGCAGTGAATGAGGTTAGTGTTCACAGGGCAGAAAGAAGATGATAAAAACTCACAGTCTTCTCTGTCCAACAAACAGCTAAAAGGATATGAAATAAAGCCTCCACTCAGTCTTCCTGAAAAAAAAAATGTCCGAGCCTCTCCACCCCTTCCCTTTTCTCTCCATCCTTCATCCTCACTGCATTTTCACCCTTCGCTCTCCTTCTCTCTTGTATGAGCAAGGACATTGAGTGCATCACTGCAAAAAAAAATAAAAAATCTCCATCTCCACTCATGGCTGTTGCTATGACCACAGTAATAAACCTGTGCTGCTGCACTCGGCACAGAAGGAGTGCCTGTACAAGATGTTCTTATTCCCACTACATCCTGCTCACCTGCGTCGTTCTTCGGTGGAGACCGGAAGAAGTGGAGCTACACAGATCTATAAACAAGGATTTGCATGAGTAACAGAACATCATTAGATGTTTCAGCAACCAGGACTTTAAAACAAGTCTCTGCTTGCACTAGATGAAGGTAAAGGGTCACCGATTGTATGGATTAGCAATGCGTATCAAACAGAACTATTGTATGTAAAGTACTGTTCCTTCGTCCAGCCACCGTCACCTGCTCATTAATATCATCAGAGCGTCATGTCATGAACATAAACACACATGCTCACTAAAGCACATCATTAAATAGATTAATTATATAAGATTCAGAGCGTCTGAATAAGGACAACAAGTTCACAGTGCATTCAACTTCCCAACAAATGACTCTCTTCAGTACATTTCCAATTAGCGCAGAGAAGGGGAAAAAGATTGGTATTAACCTAGGTTTACTCGTGTGTGTGTGTGTGTGTGTGTGTGTGTGTGTGTGTGTGTGTGTGTGTGTGTGTGTGTGTGTGTGTGTGTGTGTGTGTGTGTGTGTGTGTGTGTGTGTGTGTGAGTTCATTCTCGACTAATTATATTTCCAGGCAGGGCTGTGTAGGGGGGGGCAGGCCTGTGTGTGTATGTTCCATTCATCTTATCAATCCAATCCTGAGGCAGATCAGATCGAACTGTAAAAGCTCATTAATTACGGATGGTTGCTGAGTGACTGAGTGACAGAGGAAAGGGGAGGGGAGCCCAGAAGAGGTGATGTGAGAGGACAAATGGGAAAGGAAGTGGATGAAGAGCAGTGTTGGAACGCTGAAGATGAGAAAAGAGGGGTCTTCTATTTAGTGTTTGTGGGGGAATTCCTCCATAAGCACAGGTTTGGTGATCTAATGTTGGCCATTTTTATCAGTACCACATGCAACAGGCCACTTGGGATACAGTCCTAGCTGTGGTTTTAAATATGCAGCTGGGTTTTTTATTAAACGGAGAAAAGAAAAAAATTTTGGGGGGGGGGTTATAGATTACACAAGACTGGTTGAGTTACATTGACAGGATTCTGACTTCCCCTGATAATGCTCCTCCCAGACCGACTTTTTGCCTCCGCAACTACTCGAGCTGCAGTACGTCTGGCCTGCCTGTACCTGCCAGCTGCCTCCGGAGTCCTACAATTCAACAAGATTTGATAGGACTCCTTCTTGAGCTTGACAGCATCCCTTACTTCTGGTGTCCACCATCGGGTTCAGGGGTTACCGCCACGACAGGCACCAGAGACCTTGCGACCACAGCTGTGAGCAGCCGCTTTGACAATGGAGGCGGAGAACATGGTCCACTCTGAGTCCATGTCTCCAGCCTCTTGCGGGATCTGGGAGAAGCTCTCCCGGAGGTGGGAGTTGAATATATATATATATATATATATATATATATATATATATATATATATATATATATATATATATATATATATATATATATATATATATATATATATATATAAAGAAAAAGAAAAAATAACTGCTCTTTTGGCAAGTTATATATGTATATAACTTGCCAAAAGAGCAGTTTGTTTTTTTTCTTTAAAATCTTTGGCAAATTGTGGCTCCGTCTGCTGCATGTGGAGCCTCCATTGACGGCTGCTAGTCAAGCTGGCATTCATTATCAAGCAGGTAATAACACAGCGCACTGGGTCTAAGTCAACCAGCAGTGGACTCATTAATAGAAATAGGACCCTAAACTCAAACTCAATTTACTTGAAAGCTTCTTCAGAGATGGGGGTTCAGTGAAGACTCTTCACCTGAGTGTGTGTGTGTCTGTGTGTGTGTGTCTACGAAAGGTATTTATCAATCCTCTTCCACAGCCCACAACACACAAATGCGCAAACGGTTGTGTGTGTGTGTGTGTGTGTGTGTGTGTGTGTGTGTGTGTGTGTGTGTGTGTGTGTGTGTGTGTGTGTGTGTGTGTGTGTGTGTGTGTGTGTGTGTGTGTGTGTGTGTGTGTGTGTGTGAGAGAGAGAGAGAGCATTACAAAGCTCCAATTAGATAGTTGATCAGTGGTGTGTATTTAAGTAGTCACTCATCTTTTCTTCCCTCCCCACCCCCACTCATATCTCTGCCATTAATGAGTCCAATTAGCACATGCAAATATTTACTTCTAACAAGCATTGGTGATTTATCACACTGTTCACACCGTAAAACAAACAGTGTGAGTTCGTTGCTGTGTGTGTGTGTGTGTGTGTGTGTGTGTTTGTGTGTGTGTGTGTGTGTGTGTGTGTGTATGTGTGTGTGTGTGTGTGTGTGTGTGTGTGTGTGTGTGTGTGTGTGTGTGTGCGTGTGTGTGAGCAAGTATATTCCTCTCTTTATTCATGAAGACTCGTCAGCTCATTAGGGCCTCCTGTAGAGTAAGATCATCAGCATTGTGGGGAGAGAAATCAAAAGGCAGTGTAAAGAGGAGGAGAAGGAGCATCACATTATTCCTCACTGCGATATTCAGCTGCACACACACACACACACACACACACACACACACGTGTGTATCACGTGTGACCATGTATCAGTCATTGATTTAGGGTGTGCGTCTGTAATAGGTACCACTCCACCATCATCAGATTAATGGCGCCCAGACACTGCAGAAGGTACCGGGAGGAGGCTGAGGAGGAGGAGAGTGGAGAGAAGGGATTAAATAGAAGGAGAAATGCTCTTTTGGCAAGTTACTGCGTAGGGGTTCTTAAATGTGCTACACATCACATTTTAAAATATCAATATAACCTTGACAAATGTGTTGAGCTACCTTTTTAGAAATGCCATAAATAAACTGTTCCTTTGTAAATGCTAGTTTTTCTCCAATCCAGATTTGATGCTATGCAATTTGATGCAGTTAGAGTTTGCAGGTTTAGTCGGTGGCATCCTGACCCAGAATTAATACAGTGATGATTTATAACAAAGTAAACCTCTAAAGCCTAACTACAAAGTGTTGTCTTCTAACTACATTTGGTGAAAAAACGTCATGTTTTACTTGTTTGTTTTATCCACATAGATGAGTAAATGTAATTTTATTGTCATTGTTATTCTTATTCTTGTCTGAATAATCCACGTACACCAGGATTACTAGGCAGGTTTGCATAATCCCAGGAATCTCCTTCCTTCAGAACGGATTTTTGCACAAACTAAGCATGCTGACACGTGAGGATGTTATTGCTAAGTAGTAGGAAAACAGCTGTCATGAAAGACTTTTTTATTTTCTAGTCAAAAGCTTCTTTTTCTCTTTGTAACCCTTAAATTATTAGCACAGTGCAAAACACAAATCTTTTGGACATCATCTTAATTCCTTTAAGACTGAAAGAACACATTGATATTAAAAATAATTGCCTATACATATTTTGCCACGGGGATTTAATTTAATTCAAAATCTTGAGAGAGGAGAAAAATCTTGATTAGCACACTGCCATTTTCCAGTGTGGTGGTCACCAGAGAGCAAATAAGTGTTTGATAGAGCCCAAGTTAAATACTAATATATTCAAGAGTGTGTACCAATTACTTTTCTTTGATTATCTCTGACCTTTAGCTGGGTGCGACAGACAGCGACTGCTTTCCCATGTCTCCCCATAAATGTGATTGTGCAATAGACACATGTGTTTGCATGCATACGTGTGGGTGTTCAGATCTGAAGGCTGCATCTTGATCAAGTGCTGTGTTTTATGCATCTGAGTGACACAATATAATGGAAAGAAAGATTCACAAGACCCCACATGCATCTGGATTTGTACAAACCTACATCTGTAGACTCTTGCAACTGATTAGCTGCAGATATTTTTTCTGAAACCTGTCTGTGGAATATTGGTGGGCGACAGCAGAAAGGAGAAGTAAGAAAAAGAAATCAGAGGAGAGTAATAACACTTTATTCTTTATTAATTAGGATCCAAGTTAACTTCCACTGGGGTAGAAATGATTCTTCCACAAAAAAAATACACAAAACAAGACATGCAAAAGTCAAAGCAGTAAATCACAACTTGTAGAAAAACCAAACCAAACATCTCAACACCCTTAATTACTAATATTACTTTTATTATGAATTCCCTACTAGCCTGACAAGGTGATATGACCATGTGTATATATACCACCATATATATATATATATTTATTTATTTATTTTTTGCTGCCTAGCAAGATAGCAGTTATTTATGAGTGCCTGGAATTTCAAACTAAAGGGAGGCCCTGCTCATCCTTGACAGCAAAGCAAAGCATTGCTGCAAACATTATCTTTGCCATGGGTCAATTTTGAGGTGCTTCATTGCCATTGACGGTAGTCTCAGAGCAGAAGCAAAGCAAAAAGAGCCCTGGTTCAGTGATAATGTGTCTAATAATGGCAAAATACTGGTGAATTAAAATATAAGCTTGGAGGCTTGAGGTTATCACCAAATAAATAGAATGAATAGCTCAACTAATCACCCACTGATCTAGGTGGCATAAATTATTTCATGTTTCTGCTTAAATGCTACGCTCTGAGCTTTGCTTTAGCGGGTTAATTAAACCACAGTGCGCGGTAAGCCATGGTATTATTCTGTCAGCACTCACCTCGTCCCAACTGAAACCAATTGATTAAAAGATTGCCATAGCAATTGTTTCATTTATCAAGTGTGTATAACAAGCCAATGATTCCCTATGAAAGGTTCAATTCTATTCTAGGATATCTGTGACTGAAGATTTTCTTGATTATAGAAATAATTCTATTAATGCACTTGAACATTTGAATTGATAATAAAGGTAAACCTCGGCTTACGTCCTTAACTAGTTCCTTCTCCATTGCGGGTCACAAGGGGGTTGCAACGCACTAATGATATATTATATTTTTTAGTCTTATTTATTGCATGGTATCATGATATTATGTGCTTTTAATGGTTTAGTAATGCTGTGAGCCCGGTGGCTGATCTTCTTCCTGCTGCAGTAATAGAAGACTACAGCCGGCTGTTTGAGAGGCTACAGCAGTCCATCTGCAGCTGCAAACAGTGAAATCCACCAGCTTTGCTCGGCATGAGAAGTCAAACATTCTTCATGTGCAACGATTGTGAGTATGGTACCCTGTGGGTATTTCATTGGACGAGACAGTGTGTTGTGGTGTCTCAGTGGTGTGCCGGTTCTGTATGAGTGAAGCTTCGGCAAGCTTTAATAATTCACCAGTCTCTTTTAGGTCCCGAGCAAACTGAGTTTTCACCATCAGGGGATTCAGAGAGCAAGCACAGGGGCAACTTTGATTAAACCGGAGTCCAGTCTTTTTCACATTTAAGCAGTTGCAGGGGAGGGGTGGTGGTGGAGCCTATCCCACCGGACATTGGGTGGAAGGTGGGGTACATTTTGGGCAGGTCAACACTTTTATGATGGGTCACATGAAAGGCAAAAAATGCCTACGGGCAATTCTGAGTCACAAATTCACCTGTATGACATGCTTTTGCTGAGCTAGAAGAGACTCAGAGACAGGGAGAACATGGAAACCCCACACAGAAAAGCCCAAGGCCGATTTGAACTCAACTTTCTTACTGTGAGACAATAGCACTACCCACTGTCCCACAGTGAACACTGGTGTGAACTGGAAAGCGAGAAGTTGAGACATTTTCAAACGGGGATTGTATTGATTTCATAGACATAGCCAAAATTTTCTTCACTAAAAGTACTAATACAACACTGAAAATAAACCACTACAGGTACATGAATTGGTCATTCAAAAACTTCGTTATGAATTGAAGCAGAAAAAAATACTCAAGGCTGCAGCAGGTCAGGTAAAACTGACACTATGTGGAAAAACTCCTGCCCCCCCTTCTAGCGCTCATGATCTGCAAGACACTCTTATCAACTGTTTAAAGCATAAACACAAGGGATCTAAGTAAGTAAGTGGAGTGGGTGAACATCACACTGCTGCATTACTTTTTTAAAATAATAATTTATTGATTGACAATAATGTATTAGTTGACAAATTACTTTGTCAAATTGTGGGCAGCATACAGATAATTCCAGGTCTGTTTTATTCACAAAGTTTAGACACAATTTCTTTACTCATTTTTTAAATTTGCGTATACTACAACTTCTACCCCTGTCTGCCTAACTTAGTGGCTACTAAAACAACCAAGATATCAAAATCATATGAGAGAAAATAAGAAAAGTAAGAAGAGTGAAAGCAGAAATTGATCGAGAAGACAAACTGATGAGCTCATTCATCAAAATTTTGTGTGGAAATAATCAAGACTGATTTTAAAGGAGGTAAATTACATTTCTATCTCTTATTTTATTTGCAATTTGGAAACCTAACAAAGAAGTCAAATTAACACCAGAGAGAAAAAAATTGTGCAACCTGTGTCACAGAAGTTATACAGTATTCAGTTGACACATGGAAACAAAAGGAAATTTACTATACTTGTCGAGAAAGTACAAGTAAACTATCATACAAGCAGTCAACACATGAAGCTTTTTCAACCCGTTTGTTTCCTCTATTGATGCTGACAGCTCTTCATTCTCTAAAAAACTATCACACTGTTCATCTCTCTTGTTACCCTATATTTCTAATTACGTATTATTAATTTCCTATACATCTTTCACAATACACTGAAGTCTCCTTCAGTGCATCTCATTCCACTTAAACCTCAGCCTTTAAGCATCTGCAGATAATGTGAAGTGTTGTTTTTCCCAACTGGATATTACAACCAGAGCATAAAACAGAGAGGATGTACATTACATCTTATTCTCAGCTGTATATTTGGTTAGTGAATGGATGGCTTGCTGACAAAAGACAAAAGGAGGTTGGAGCAATTCAGTCTTGGCTTACAGACCCTGGTAGGCCTGAGGCAGGTCTGCATGAAGGAACATTGTGGCAATGTGTGTGAAGAAACAATTCTGTCTTGGGTCCATGAATATACAGGACATTACGCTGTCAAACCCTGAATTAAGTTAACCGCTCGAGCTGCTGCTCACTAAAGAACTCAACAGAGAGTCGCAAAGTTTTCTTTAACTCTCCTCAGAATATAATGCACAAATACATGCACACACGCACACACACACACACACACACACACACACACACACACACACACACACACACACACACACACACACACACACACACACACACACACACACACACACACACACACACACACACACATACACACTTGTACTAGACTTGTATGACAGTGATCAGTATTGAAACGGCTACATTGTAAACCCATGTCTAATTTCACAGATGCTGAACAAATTGTCCTCTAACCTAAAGAAGAACGTGTTTGTGCTGGTGGTGTAATTTGTGTGACTGTGTGTGTGCGTGTGTTTCTTCCACTGTGTGTATGAGTGTGTATTCATCTTGCATTCAGACAATGAGAGAAAGTCAGGGAGGCGTGACGAGAGCTCGAGATGCAGGGGGAATATATATGTGATTGTGTCTGTTCATACATCCTGACACTGTGTGTGCAGGAGTGTGTCTGTGTGCGTCTGTGTGTTAAAGGGTGAGGGTGCCACTAATTCAGTAAATGCATACAACTCTGCATTTGGATGCAGCGCAGAGCATCAGAAAAAAGCTACACACACACGTTTCCGAGATTCAGAGGCAGTCATGTATCTGCTTGACGTGAGTTGACAGTTTCACTTCTAAAATGATTTGCATTGAAAAGACACACAACCTCAGTGACTGCAGCAGAACACATGAATGGCCAGACGCGTCTTTTCTTCTCCTTTCGCGTCACAGTAGCATAAAGATCATTGCACGCATTTGTATTTATGATATGTATCTCTCTCTGTAGACCTGGTACCATTTATTGTATATCACTCTTTGAAAGCCTATTTCCGTCCCATCTGAGTCCAGATGTGAGTTATTGCTTGTGTCAAACTGGGTGGGTTTTTTCCTTCAACCATAAACTGGAAAATCTTTTTAGCACCAATAAGAAAATGTCAGCTCAGTTCATACCTTAGTGACCACATCCAGGGCAGAGTTTTAACCTTATTACAAACAACAGCTCCCTGATGGATATCTGGCTGGATCTGAGATGGTCCTCTTGGTGAGTGTGTATATTTGTGTTTCCTTTCTTTACTGTGTATCTTCGGAAATACACCTACAGCCCACATACATCAATCTACCTCTTCGTAAAAGGACTGTCAGAAAATGTTATTTGTGTTCAAAGACAGGCCAGATAGGAAGCAGGAAGGAAGCGCAGAGAGGAGACAGACTGAAGGAAGAGACAAGAGAAGAGAAGATTGAAGGGAGGCTGTGTGAGTGGGTCGGATGGTGGCTATGGATTGTTCCTGCTGGGTTTGAATCTCCATCTCTAAAATAAGCGTTCCCTACCATTTGTATTTTCTAAAATGACTGTGACATTGTTTCATCAGGAGGAACTGTGATCATAATCAGATATTAATTGCGTGGAATGATTCTGCAGCAATATACTGGATTCAATCAAAACAGTCCACAGATCAGACTAATTTGTTCGCTCGCTGTTCCTCTAAATACTAGATGAAAATAAATTGTGACAGGCTGATATTTCCCAGCTTGTTTCCTCCCACTCACACAGTCTGTCTGTGAAGGGTGTAGACACAGACCCTCAACATTACAGTCAGATGACATTTATGGCATGACAGAACACATTCAACACATTCTTCTGTAAGCTCATGTGTGTGTTTTTGCACTTTTTTTTTTTTTTGTTTGCACTTGCATGTCTGTGTTGACCCAAGATGTGTCCCTGCCCGATAGAACATGACATTTCCATGGTTAGCGCTTGAGAGGCCAACATCTCATTAAAGGTTAACTGTTCATTATGAGGACAAGTTGGGGTCAAAAGTTGACAAGACCACATTCAAAACACACACACACACACACACACACACACACACACACACACACACACACACACACACACACACACACACACAGACATTGATTGCCTACCCAATCAAAAGTGGAGAAAAATATATTTCACTCCACAAAGTAGGAAAGAATACTCGTGTACCATATCTGATTTCTGATTGGTTGGGCGGCTGACATCCTGCCTCCAAAATCAGGTAAGTAGAAATCATTGATCTGTGGCTCCTTCAAACATTTTTGGCTCCCTGTTAGGAGTATTACTGGTTAAGTATATCAGATGTCTTCACATCGTCACAATCGTTAACATCTGGATATAACCAACTGTTACACACCAGGAAACACTCGTGAAAAATCAGTGTTCAAACCCACAAAGGCCTCTGAGGAAAACTGATGAGGACATGAAGCCAAGTCAAAGGTGGACGCACAGCTTTTAGGTATATTGTGTTGTGTTATGAGAGAAATGGGATGAAGACACACTCTCAGAGACTCTGAGATCATTTGACGGTACAGTCTCTCAGATGCCTCTTTACATGCAGACAGAGATCCCAGTAAGACAGAAGAAAATCAAAAACAAAAAACCTCAGTTGGATGTTTCACTTAGACTTTCTAGGCATTTCAAATCACATACACATCTCCGGTGGCACCTTTGTTTTGAAGACATTTCCAGAGAGTGCTGACTTAATGTGTTGTGGATTGAGTCACTAACAGCAAAGAAGAAAGCAATTTCTTTGACATGAAACTTTAATCATCCCTGTGGGTAAACTGGATCAATGCATCAGCAATTATTCGGAAACTGCAATGGAACAAAACTGAGAAACTACCAATAAAGATGGTCTGGTTTAAACACATCCAATGTCTCAAAACATACCAAACAAAAATTACAAAGCATTAAATTTGGAAAATATAATTATTTTTTGTCTTTACACTTAAGTTTGCATCCAATATTCAAGATATTCTCAATCTATTTCAAAGGTTATGAAAACATGTTCAATCTTTCTAGAGTAAACACTTCAATTACTGCTAGACGTCTAGCTTCCTCCCATCTCCAAGAAACATACAGTATAGGTGAACTGGTCACTCCAAATTGGTGTGGGTAGGTGTGAGTGTGTGTCATCTTTCATGTGGCATCGCAATGGGCTGGCAACACGCCCACGTCTCGCCCGTAGCCAGCTGGGAAAGGCTCCAGCATCACCTGTGACCCACAGGGCTGAAGATGAGACGATTACGGTTGTCCCATCTTTAAGAAACTAGATGGATGGAATCTGTAAATACATTCATAGACAGTGATTGCGTTGCTGCATCCAGTCTATATAAGAAAATATTCACAGTCTTTTCTATTTATATCAATTTTTCTAACTTACTTGAGTGTAAGTTACAAAATACCATTTCTTATATTCAAGCCTTTGCTGGAATAATTTAATAGACTCAATCACTTAAGATTGAGCCTACTGTTATCATTTACCATATACCTCTGTAATTTACAGAACAATTTTAAATCTGATTTGTAATGCATGCACATGGATACCAATAAATGTCCTGACAGCCAGCAAGGATTGTTTTACTAGAGCTGAAGGGGGGGGGGGGGCTCCCATAGTAAAAGATTGGGTGAGATTGAATGGGAATATGGCAGAAACTATGTCATCAATTTATGGTTGTTGTTTTCTTTTTCTTTTTCTTTTTACACTCATTGGCTTTCTTTTCCAGAGGAAGGACACAAATTTTAGCATCAAAAAATTTGTAATAAATTGGACTAATAGTGACATCCAAATCAAGTTCCATATCTATTCCTAATTTAAAATATGTTTTAAACTTCATGTATTACAGCTGAATGGATCTGCACTCAGGAGCATCGATATTCTCCCTCAATGGTCTCCTGTTATAGTCTGTACAGTACATTTCACAGCATTTTGTATGAAATCCACACATAGTGTTTTGTGTTGTAAGTGTGGATTTGTTGTGGCACTCATCTTTAAAAGGAATTTTGACAACCTGTTTTCAAGTAAGAAGAAAACACAGTTCTGAGCACAACAGCCCTCTGGTGGCGTGGGGATGTAGGTGCCAAAGGAACCCCTCCTGATAGCAGTGCTAACATTGCTAATGGCATTAACTTCTATATCATGCTTTGATTGTTCATCGGCAGCAATAATTTAAAAACTATATTTAAATGAATGTAAACAAGTACTCAAAGGTAATACTTACCGAGCTTACAGTCAACATTGAAAACATCTGCCTGTGTTTTCATTGGTTAATGCAGTGGGGCAGCCATTCAGAGAGCAGGCAATTTGCATCAACCTTTTTGGAAGCAACTGGATCCATTCCGCCCCATGTTAATGTAATCACATTACCACCAAGAAAAGTTAGTGTCATATGCTTCTGTCAAAAGAGTAATGGAAATGCCAGCAGGCTTTACATAAGAGGGAGAACAGGGTCATGCATAAGAGCAAAAAGCCCATATGCAGGACCTAATTTCACGCAGTCAACAAAGCCACTTTATGTCAAACCTTTGCTCTTTTTAAAATCCTCTTTTAAAAGGAGCTGCAGGCCTCCGAATCAAGACTTGGACAAGCCTCACAGAAGCTCACAATTTCATTTCACACTGAATGGAATTAGCCAGTGGACCAGCCTTACAAAATGGCTTCAAAAGATTTTAGTTCCACCCTGAAACACTCAGCATGCCGCTGCTGTGAAATGTGAAGTGCAAGTGTGTGTGTGTGTGTGTATGTGTGTGTGTGTGTGTGTGTGTGTGTGTGTGTGTGTGTGTGTGCGTGTGTGCGTGTGTGTGTGTGTGTGTGTGTGTGTGTGTGTGAGAGTGTATGTGAGCTTCTGAGAGAAAAGTCGGTAAGAAATAGATTCATAAAGGTCATGACTAAAATGTCCTTTTACTTTAGAAAATTACGCTGTAAAGCTCCGCTGCAGAATCAGCCTTTAATATCAATATGTCCATTTCATCTGAAGCCAAGCGTTCCCTCACCGCCAGTGCTGAGAGTGCCGCCTTCTTCCAACCTGTTTCTGTCTGACTTTCCATTGGCTGTCATGTTTGCTCTGTGCTGAATTTGTTACACTTCTGGAATGGTAAATGAATCCAAAAAACATTTGTGTGTCTGCAAAAAAAACCCCAAACATCTAGTTTCTCTTTTTCCAGCGTTGACTTCCCGTTCTCCCGTCTTATTGTCCATAGTGAAGCTGATGCATTAAGTGAAGACACTGGGAAGGACGACAGAAAAGCCCGGAGCCAGAGAACAAGGCGGGGAGAAAGGAGTCGGTCCTCTGTGTTTTCCTGCTGTGTGGTTCTGGCTGTGGTCCAACGGGGCCTGAGGACCCAATGTTGCAGCTCTAATGAAAAGAGCTCTGCAGCCCCACTTCTCTCTCTCTCTCTCCACTCCGTCAACCATTCTCCAGTGCCCACATTTCCCCCCCTATCTCCTCTCTCCTTTGCCTATACCTGCCAGCTCCACATCCCTCACTCCCTCCCTCCCTCCCTGCATGCTGCCAATGTGATCCATGTGTTGTGCTCTAGCAAGGACTTGCTGAGGCAGCAGAAAATGGGAATATTTACAGATCAGTCAGATTGTGGTTGAGCTCTGCTCTCAGTGCACATTCACCTTCTCTTCAATCACTGCTGCAACAGCTGCAGCGTTTTGCCGGGAACACTGCTGCTCACAAATGCAGGCAGAGTGAATGTGGAGAGCACACAAACATGAACACATACTCATGTGTTCCTAAAGGGGATACGTATATTGTGTGAACGTGTAAATAAAAGAGATGCACACAGATGCAGGTGAAACTACACAAGATCATTTAGAGAGCTTAACTGAATTTATTTACAGATCAACAAAACTCACAAAGCCTGGGGATAATTTAATATTTTTAAAGACTGACCAGACCTTAAAACCTGGAGGCTGGAAAATAATACTGTTTTCACTACCATACACTACCATTCACTACCATACACATACACATTCAAAGTTGAACCTTTGCCCAAGGCAAAGATTTCAAAAAATATTTATTTTTACATTTTCCTATTTAAAAACTTGTCGAGAGTTTCAACTCTTTGGGCTGAAAAGACTAGAAAGAATAAACTTTCAGCTTCACTAAATGGTTGATAAATGAGAATCAGCTCAATTGAAAGAATGAATTGATCTCTGGATTTTTCAAGCTGTGGCTGGTTCCACAAGTTTCCTCAAACATCCATTGTGAGGCCACAGCTGACAAACTATTGATTCTTCTTACCTGCTTTGTTCCTCTTCTTCTTGTTTTCTAACAGCCACTCTTTGATGTGTGGAAGCATAATGGATGAAACAGAGGTCATTCTGGGGGACTGTCTGTGTGGAGTTGTGTCAACAGAATGAGAGCCCTTAAAATCTACTTTCTGAGTTATCGTAACCTGTTGTACCCTATAGCTGTTCTATTTATGAGCTATTATATCACATATTTGAAGTGTTCCACATCTGTTCAAAATATCCATGAAGATGTGAGGAAGATTATTACAACGAAAATTTAGGCCAGAGTTCATGCTTATATCATTCTCATTTAATTTTCTGCTGTTATGAATACTGTACAGCGATCAGCGGGTTGCATCCATCCAATCGCACGGAGACAAGCCTTCATTTTAACTTCATCTTACTTCTGCCTGAAATAATGACACCCTGTAGCCTCTAATTCGTCATGTACACCAATTATTTCATTCGTTCATTTTACCAGATTCTTCAGTGTCAGCAGTCTCAACAGAGTCATCAGTCACCACCACCACCGTGGTGTGGACTCCATAAGGAGGTCTACATTGCTGCTCATCAGTGTACAAGTCATCACAATCTCATTAGATGAACTAGAATGAGGAGACCTGGTCTTGAAGAAGAGGGAGCAGGAGTTGGAAAACAGTCAGATTGAATGGAGGGAGGAGGCATTACCTCTATACCAGGAAATGGTTTTTCTGAAGACCATGGTTCTACAAAAGGAGCATGAGTGGGAGAACAGGAAGTCCTTGAAACCCCAGCTGGAGGATTTATCTTGAGGGACAGTTTCAGAAGAAAAACAGGGTGATCTGGCTGTACCTTCCTTCACCCCATTGATCACTGGGATTGATCTGGCTGGCACGGGGGTGGCCCCTTCCTCCCTCACCCCTCCACCTGAAGGAAGAGGGCGACAGTTAAACAAGAAGTCCCATTGCAATCATAAATGTGTTCTACAAGAAAGGCCTGACCATTGTTGGATTGCTTCTAGTACCTGACATCACATATAGTATGGAGTATATTTAAGTTTGAAAACTGGATCTGAGTTGAAGTGAGTTCACCTGCTGGTGCTACGAGAGGGTCAGAGTCGGTAACATTTATGATCTGGATCTCAGAAAAAAAAAAAAAGGGAATGTCTAGACAAAGTGTCAAAAATTAATCCAAAGCAGTTTGGAGAGGAAAATTAACAATATGTGAAAAGAATCAGAACGTTCCATGATTCCTCTGGACCCTCTATGGATGCTAAGTTGTGTTTCCTGTCAATGAAGTGGTGAGTGTGAGACCCCTGGTGTAGAAGACTGTTTGGATTGATAATTCACTACAGAAAAAAAGTAGCCTCTGTTTCTCATTTAAAGTACAGTAAATGATCAAAGTATGAATAAATTCTGCTCCCTGCATAGCCAGCAGTCGATCCTTCCTGTTGGTGTGTGTGTATGTGTGTGTGTGTGTGTGTGTGTGTGTGTGTGTGTGTGTGTGTGTGTGTGTGTGTGTGTGTGTGTGTGTGTGTGTGTGTGTGTGTGTGTGTGTGTGTGTGTGTGTGTGTCTCGCTGTCCATTGGACTCTGTTTGTACCTCTGTGTGTGTTTCTCATTTGCTTTCAGGAGTGGTGGAGAGGAAGGCTTCAAGTAAAAGTTGAGCCAATTCTGAGCCAGATATTAATAATTGAGGAGGGCAGGAGGGGAGAGAATGGCTCCTGCAATATTCATATGTCATATTGACTTGACTGCCAGCCTCTCGCCTTGCACACAGTGGTTATGAAGTCTAACAGATGACTGAGGATGCAATGCTGTGTCCTCCATCAGCTTCCTCCTACATATCCTGTTCCTTCTCTTTATAAACTGCCTCATCTACCACCCACATGCCACCCTTACTTTCTCCATTCTCATCTATTTTCTAGGTACATTACCCTCTCATCTGATGCCATCTCTCAGAGTGGCATACCATGCCCATGGGTGAAGTTCAACTATATACCCAATTCAAGATATGCTTCTCAATTCTCTAAACAGACAACAGATTGCATGCATGTAGACAAGTTGCAAAAACACTCCACTACCCCAAGTCCTCTGCAATGTGCAAAATAAATCTGTACAAATAGTTCACAAGAAAATCAACAAACTGCAATGTCAGACTGTGTCCTTAAATTTGGCCTCAACCCCAAAACCAACTGCTGCTGACTAAAAGAAACAGGAGTCTTACCTCTCCATCTCACCAGACCCCAGATGTTGTCTGCAAACAGTCGCGTTAATAGTAACAAAGCTGTGGCTAAGCAGCCAGGGGCCTGACAGGCCCCAACATGGACAATCTGGTGAATTAGACAATGAAGCAGGGAGCACCATCATTAGTACCAACCATCGCTATTATAGCATCACCCATAAAATACCAAATCATCAAAAAGTGTTGGAGTGTTTCTGAGGTCAGCCAATTATCAGGTGCTGCAGGCAGTATTTGAGGTCTTCAACGTGATTAGATCTGAACCCACCAGAGGACATGTGGCCTCTCGTCTGGTACCGAGAGCAAAGCACAGAAAATTAGACAGACAGACAGACAGACAGACAGACAGAGACAGACAGACAGATAGATGTAACAGTATCCCCTATGGTTGTATTTAAATCGTTGTGGTTGTTTGTAATGATGATATCAGACTGGCTGCCTCTAACCTGGGGGACTCTGCATGACCTTGGTGTCTAGTCAGGAGGAGGCTTCAGGTCTGCATGCAGGTGTTTTATAAGATGTCACTTCTGAGTAGATGTAGCCAGAGGGCTCAGACAATACATGGAAACAACAAACAACTCACACACACCAACTCAAAAGACCCGACAACCACCAGCCACCCACACTGTCCTCAGTGAACCAGGTCTCTAGCGTCACTCAGAACTAACACCCAGTTAATCACACACAAACACTCACTATATCAATTTGTGGAGCACAATAGCAGCTCAGGAATAAACATGTAAATGACCCCACAGTTTGCACCTCTTCGTGTCTGCTGATGCGAGTGCTGGAGGAAAGAAAAACAAGCCAACAGGAGGGTAGGTGAAAGCTTTATGTCGTTCTGTGGTGAGATAACACACTCAACAAAGCAAAGTTCTCACTAAACACACACAAAATGACCTGTCCATGACGGCACTGTGTACAGATGGATCAACAAATACAAATGGATCAACTGGTAAGCAGTGCATCCACTCCCCAGCTAGCTTTACACACACACACACACACACACACACACACACACACACACACACACACACACACACACACACACACACACACACACACACACACACACACACACACACACACAGACACACACACCATCCATGACTGACAGTAGGATGGCAGAGGGAGTGTCTGTCATTGTCCTGTAAGGGGATACCAGAGCTGATGTTGTTGACTTATACACACTCCTCATAATCCATTGTGTTTTTGTGTGTCCGCACATACATGTTTGTGTGTGTGTGTGTGTGTGTGTGTGTGTGTGTGTGTGTGTGTGTGTGTGTGTGTGTGTGTGTGTGTGTGTGTGCGCGCGCTTGTGTTTGTGTGTATGTGTGTGTGTGTTATCGGTCAGGCCTGGTGCTGTTGATAAGAGTTGAGGGCTTAGTCCTCAGTCACAGGGACACACTCAGAGCATTAATGAGCCCCCAGCACAGAGGAGAGCCTTTGCCAAAAAGGTCTTTATCAGCCCCTAGGAACCTCTATGTGTGTGTGTGTGTGTGTGTGTGTGTGTGTGTGTGTGTGTGTGTGTGTGTGTGTGTGTGTGTGTCTGTGTGTGAGGAATATACAGACTGGAGAACTTTATTTGATGTTTTTATTTTTTTTAAATCCTTTTGTAATAGACTTATTATAACACATTCAAATATGAAACACAGTCAGTTCCTTCAGTAATCCTGTGCAGAAGGGTGGGTCAAACATCCAGGAACCACCATATCCATCTAGGTCGATAAAGTGTATTAGATAAAGTAAACTTGCCTTGAACGTTTCCACTGTGTTGGAGTCTGATCTTGCAGTCTCCATTGACAATCAGACGAGGAACCTGCCTGTCCAGCGTTACGTCCTCTAAAATCCTTCTCCGTGCTTGTTGACAGTGGCCTCCATTGCTTTTTTCCTTTCAGGGTTAGGTTCTCATACCCTGTGATTGCAATCTGACCCTGCAAAGACGCAAATACAACACTAAAGCATCACACAAGCGTCAGTTCACCAGAGGTGGGAGCTGTAGAGCAAACATTCTGACAAACTAGTATTCTGACCAACTCTGCCAAGATTTGAGTTTTTGCAGCCTCCCAGCTGGCCTTCCTCCCCTTTGACAAGATCATTTGTGATTTAGTTTTCTGGCGAGGCACAGAAATTGTTGTGTCCGTTTTCTTCCAGGATCCGCAAAACAAAAGGAACACACAAACAGTCGAATCAAATCCAGACAACCTGAACAAATTGTTTTGCTTGTAAGGACATAGTGCCTTCATGATGGTCAATCTTTCCAATAATGGTAAGACATCAAAATGGTCTTCTCCTGAAAAATGAGGTTCTGGAAATCAACGCTCAATGTAGTTGCAGGACAATATATTTTAAATCCAGATGGTAGCCTCTTGCTAAATAACTGCTGATAACATTAAATTAATAATAATGATAATAATAATAATAATAATAATAATAATAATAATAATAATAATAATAATAATAATAATAATAATAATAATAATAATGATGATGATATTAACTGATCATGGGATTCTCCTGCACAGCCAAGACTGCAAATAGAAATATGTATTATATTATTTAAATCATGCCTCAAAGGTTATGTGACAATTTCCCATGTCAAAGGTCAAAGTGTGTTATTAAATGCACCACACCTTAATACAAACCTACATTGGCGCCCTATTATTTGCCCTAAATGCTTCTTGTGGGCACCAATGACACACCTCATCAATGTTTAGTCGACATTCATCCTGAGGGTCAGAAGAAAACATTGGAAATGCATCCTAAAGCTGCAGCATCTGGATGTGTCAGAAATAATCTGGTTTCTTCAGGTTTCCTTAGCATCAGACCACAGATGGAGCGGAGGCCTCCCCTTGCCTCCGTGGCCTGTTTAGAATCAGAGGTGGTGATCAGGTCGCTGGTAAGAGGGTCACAGAATGCAGAGCTTTTCAGCATCTCGTTTTTCCAACTCTGTTTTTTCTTGATTTTCCCAGCAAATAAATAGTGTTGTTTGTTTGGATGAGTAATCTTATATTTGTCCTGATAAAGTGCACAGTCCTCACTATTGTCTCAACAATTAATGGTGATACGTTTATCGTTGAAATAAACAACTCTCTCGACCTGAATCTGGAGTCTGGCCATGATCTCCTTTTCAGCCTGGTTTATTGCATCATCTGGTGCTGCCAATACCATAATAAACAGGCTCTTCTCTTTGGTCATGGAGAGCTCCATGCCGACTGCTGGGCATCTGCTCATGATGCACGCAGCGACCTGGTCGGCTGCAGGAAGCTCCTCGTGTTCCCGTCCCTCCAGAGGCAGCTCAGAAGACTGATGCAAACAACCGAAAAAAAGAGTTCATCATTCTGGAATGGCAAAATGCAAAGCCAATGAAAAAAGCAAACAAAACTCATGACAAAATAACAATACTTTATTGCTGAAGAAATAGCTGATGAGATGTTTGTTCTGAAGATATTCTATCTTCATGATAGAAGAAACTTCATCTTTAGTCCCGTTAACTGAGGCTGTCAGCTTATGAAGACCCGAAGAAGTTAAGTCCATGGGATGACGCCTGAAAGGAGAGCTTATATTTGAATAAACTTGATCATAGTAAAAGCGTTACATTATTAAATAGTGTAAAAATCATCCAGAGACGCGTCTCATGAACACAATTAGGTAGTTATACAAACTGATCACTGAAGGAGAAACAACTTACTACACATGTCTTTCCGAAAGAAAACATTTTTTCTGTCTCTACGAGTGTTAGTTTGGCCTGGATGTGTTTTGTTTTTGTTCTTAGCTTTGAGCTATACGCACATCAACTTTGCTGATGTCGGTTACATAAAGGTTAAAAAATAAATTACTCACTGTGAACTCATGTGCATTGCATTCTGGGAAAATCCCATCCGGCCTGTCAAATTAAAAGCAAGCAAGGCCAAAGGGTCAGCAAGAGTCAGGATTTGGTCTCACTTGAGATTAAGAAAGCACTGGAAGTCACCAAAATAAAACCTGAATGACACATATAACACTTTATTACTGCATATGTCACAATCCACACACACACACACACACGCACGCACGCACGCACACACGCACACACGCACAGTGATCCTGAAGGTGAGGCTGGAGGTTGGGATGCGGTGCACAGCAGACGTATCTGATGGGACACATCCATCACACAGACAGCTTTAACTCAGTCTATATATAAGTGAAACAGAGAAAGTGTCATTCCACAAGTAAGTTAGCTGGTTAAAGGACATTCTGTTAACGCCACTGATGCCAAGCAACAAGGTGATCCCTGAATGACAGCGTATTGAATGACAAAGCACTACACTGGTTGTCAACATGAGGCAGTGGATAAATGTCAGCAACAAAACAGAAACATGACTGACAAAAGAGGGAGGCTGAGGTGGGTTGTCAAGGGAAACATCAGTATGTCTGTCTGCAATAGACTGTTGCTACTCCCACTGTTCTCATGCACACTTTAAGAACAGGAGAAAATGACGCAACGCTTCAAAATGTGTGCAAAACTAGCAAAAAGAACAGTCACCTGTGCACAACACTGCAGGAAAACAGTTGTCAACTCTAAGTTTCTGGTGAACGGCTTTCCTTTCTCTCCCACTGATTTGTCATGTTTCAGTAACCAGAAGGCATTTCTTTCATCTGCTAAAGGTAAAGAGAGCATAACAGAAATATGGTGGCATCAGGAGGTGTGATATACAGCGTTGGTTAGCACCTGCTTCCTGCTTAGCATTTTACTTTTGAATTATTAAACAGAATCAATAAATCTGATGTTAAAACAGACCAGTGACTGAGTGGTATTGTTCAGTGTGTCTGAAGTGTTTCTGGTAGAGGACTGTGCAAAATGAATTTATGGCATCTAACTGATGCTTGTTTAAGAATACAGCAGGGGAGATGCTCACAGCAGTAGAGTGATGCCGGTGCTTTGCAGGAGGGAAACGGATGAGTTACCTGTTCTAGTTGACATTGGGGGTATTTTCTCTAAAATGCACACATAAATGAGGAGGAAACAGTGCGTGACATACAGAATAGTGATAAAAATTAATTTTCAGCAACACTTTAATTAACAAATTCCAATTTCTGAATGCTGTTTTGAAGGTTGTTCTTAGTGGGCAGCTCGACTATATTCTCATAATTAGCATTAAATCTGTTTACAGGGTTCTAATCAACCTTTTATACACGACCATTGCTGCCATATTTGTTACTGTACGTATGTTATTTACAGGTTTATCTTTTAAAATAGTTTGTGTCTTCAAATTACAACACTGCCAAGTCAGAGTCCAACCTCAATTAGGACCAAACACATAGTTTGGGTGGTCAGTGAATACTGTATCTGAATAATTTTTATACTGCACACATGTGTGCAGTATATATATAACATATATATATATATAACGTATATATATAATGTATATATATATATATATATATATATATATATATATATATATATATATATATATATATATATATATATAACATTTCTGGTGCATGCATTGAAAGTAGACTGAAAGTATGCTCCTTTTTGGTAAAAATTATTATGACTTTTTTTAGAAGAGGAAACTTCTGCAACAAATCCAACACACACAATGACCATATTGCATTAAATATTGATTTTTAAAAAATCATATGAAGGATGCAAACATAAAATATATGATTGGAAAAAAAATTAAAACAAAATTAAAAAAAATAAATGGTAGAAAAAAAGAGACATCCCAAGAACATGAAAATCTCTTTCAGAAGTGATATGTCCTTTAATGTTTAAACTAAAACAGTCAGGAGGTGTTTGTCAGGCCTGATACGTCAGAGGAGAAGGTCATACACAGATCCGTCTATTTTCTTGCAGCCTGCATACAGATACCATAAAAGCCCTCAAACTCACACTCACACTCACACTCACACGACACGACTGGCTTCTTGAACAGCATATGTCTGCCTCCCGAGCCCTGGAGTAATAACGGTCATTACTGCGCCCAAGCAACACCAGCACAAACACTGACACACACTTTGTCCACCAGGTTATTACAGTGGCTGCGTAGCTTATTACCCTGCCTCAGTATCACTCAGTTATTCAGCCCTATTCAATGGGGGGAAGGAAAAGCAGCTCAGTGTGCTACTTAACACCCATAAGTAGGCCAAAGAGACTGAAACTAAAGTAAAGCACAGACGTGCCATGCTTCACCATGCAGACTCTGGAAACTACAGAAAATATATTTCATGAGACGTGTTCGGTAATTCACAGCGTGTGTGTGTGTGTGTGTGTGTGTGTGTGTGTGTGTGTGTGTGTGTGTGTGTGTGCGTGTGTGCGTGTGTGTATAACGGTTGCAGTTACATTTGGTGAGTAGATAGAGGCAGCCGCAGGAGGCTGAAGAGGCAATTAACAAAATGTCTTTACCTTTACCAATACTGCCTTTTCCTACTTTACCACCTGAGGTATTTTCTCTTGAAAATGTTCCCGTTGACCCGCTTAATAGAAATAAAACTGGCACGTTGTCAGTCACATGTGCCTTAGCTAGATTGCCCCCCAGCCACAGAGGACAATACAGCCTTCTTGATCCCCCCCCCAGTAGTTTATTAAATACAGTCACATTCATGTGGAGGAGAACAGAGGGAAGAGGCAGAGGAAGAGCAGATCTATTTTAGAGTGCGATTAAGTAGAGTTGTGTTGGAATGGACGCCCTGACCAACCCAGCCATGATCTGGGGACTTATTAAAAAGTCTTATTAAAAGTTAAGGAAGGCCCTAAGACCCTTACAATAAGACAGCAGGGGAGGGGGCATCAAACAGTGGAGGGGGTGGTGCGTGTGGAGGAGAGAGGATTGAGTTTAAGCTCTTTCTTGACTTCCTTCCCTTCCTCTATTCCTTCTTTTCTGTTTCTCCCAGCACACACAGGACCCCCCCCCCACGCTGACTCCTCTTTGCTCTCCAACCATGTCAGCTAAATCAAGTCCACAGTTTTAGCCTCATTTGTGGCCAACTTCACACACACACACACACACACACACACACACACACACATGGATACACACATCTAAAAGCAAATATTCAGACATCAAGTGCAGGTTATGGATTTTAGAACAAATCCTTTTCTCCTTTTTTTTGCTGCACAGTGTGTAGCACGGTCACCGAGCGTAACCCAGCGATTTGCTCCGGTGCGGTCCTGTGTAACTTCACATTCCATGGAGAGCAAAGGGAGTGCTGTACCACCTGCTTATTGACCAGTTAAAAGACAAGCCTGGTTAGAGCCAAACATCTGGCACCACAGGGAGTGTTAGCATGGAGCTGCTTTTCTTCCATCCTTTCATCCCTGGGGATGCACAGCGATGATCACAGTGCGTGTGTGTGTGTGTGTGTGTGTGTGTGTGTGTGTGTGTGTGTGTGTGTGTGTGTGTGTGTGTGTGTGTGTGTGTGTGTGTGTGTGTGTGTGTGTGTGTGTGTGTGTGTGTGTGTGTGTGTGAAAAGAAAGGTGTCAGTGGGTAGACGTGGCTCATTTTCCATCATTGTTTTGGATTTTTCTCCTCTAAATATCCACCAATCATCAGCATTTTGTCCTTCAAACAAGAGTAGGCAGCCAGCATAATGGAAACCATGGAAACGAGACAGCGAGCAGACAGCACTGCTTTAGCTCAGCAGCGATAGATGGATGGATGGATGGATGGATAGATGGATGTTCTAGAGAGGACAACTGAAGGGGAGGGTTAAAAAAAGATATGTGGGAGAGATTTTCAACACTCATTTTCCACGACCCCCCCCCCCTCACAGAGTACACACACTGTCAAACTTCCTTTGCTTGGCAGATCTGCAGGACTTGATGCGAGCTGGTGCTTTGGTTTGGGTTTAGTGGGGGCTCTGGCTTTTTCTTTACAATTTCAAAGCGGATCATTAAACATGCATAGCCTGTGGAATTCATCCAGAGTCAAACCACAGGAAGGATGCAGTCATTCCTAATCATTGAGGTTTTTGGCATTTTGTAGACTTTGGGTAACAGCATGTAGACGGAATTAAACTTTCCTAAGATGTTGTACTGGTTTCCCCCGGCAGTAAGCTGGAATTATAATGTCAAATTTAAAACAAATGTCACAGAAACAAACGTGAAATTATTCAAATTTATTCCTGGCTTAATCCCTCATAATATCCCTGGTAAGTAGATGTAAGCAGGCAGACACACGCATAAAATCTCCGTTAGTCGTCTATACGCGTACACAGACGGAGACGCCTGAAGTAAAAACCCCTTTCTCTGGGAAACCTCCGCTAGGAATAAACAGAGCAGCGACTTGGGGTGAACTGTGAGGAGAGAAAACCGGGAAAAGACCCCAGAACAACGTACGAATGAGGCCCCAGAACTGACATTCAATTCTCCAGAACTCCAGAACCCCACCCAGCAGGGCTCCTTCTAGCTACCATGTGAAAAGTGTCCAGACATCCGGACATCTCACACGTTCCAAAATGGAAAATTGTGTTGTTATCCCGTTAGCTCAAGCCTGCAGCCCCACACAATCCCAGGCCTTAACTCTACAGCTCAACATCTGAGGGCTCTTCTTTTTTTTCTCACAATATTTTTCAACATGTGAAATAAAGCCTTTTTTACATTCAAGTAATATATAAATATATATGTTGCATTAAACATGTAAAACAAAAAAGAATAAATACAAAATTAACACACATTACTAATATATATTCTCTGGTATAACTCTGTAACCTACACCTAATGTAACATAAAAAAAGATGCACAATTCTACTGCTTTTTAAAATAAGTCAATAAGAGATGAAATGACTAAAAGGTCACTAACATGAAAAATGAACGATCTTCACACATCAATGACTCTCATGTCAAAATGAGATTAATAATCTCCATGCATTCTCAAATATTTTCTTCTTAGGCTATAACACATGTTACTCTTTCAAGTTGAAAACTTTTTTGTCAAAATTCTGAAAAAGTAATCATTTTTCAATAAAGAATTATGAGATTATGGTTGTTAAAACTACACAAGAGTAACACAAGCATTGTGTCTGCAGTTTGCATCAAGGCATTAGTAGGATTTGTCTCTGACCTCAGCCAATGGTAAAGATAACCTAAACTGTTCTTTATACAGTAATACTATTCAAGCTGTTTCACATTCAAGCTGCATCTTTGCATCTTTGCTACATTTTTTTGCACCCAAGCTTAAAATTCTTTAAACAATTCAATCAAGAATTAATTTCTTCAGCTTTTTGATGTGAATGTGTTTGAACAAGGTGCAGTAAACCTAATTCTGTGCATCAGGTAAAAAATGTGTATATTTTTGGTCCACGGATAAATTTCTACAAACATGGAGGCCCTTGTTTCAGTTAATAGAAACAAGAAATTTTTCATTTGTCCCAGGCTAATTTTATTTATTCATTTATATATGTTTTTTTCTACATATACCAATTTACTTCTGGCTTGTATTGGGCATTGTATAGAGTGTACCTTATTTTGTTCTATTGTACCTCTTAATATATTTTTTGTATTTATTTGTATATGTTGCAACATGAGTGGATGGATGTTGTTTGTTTGGAGGTGAGTTGAGGGTTTTTGTTGTTGTTCTTTATTCTGTTTTTTCATTGTTTTTTGGTTTGTTTGTTTTGTTTAGGGTTGTTTTTTGGTTTTGGTTTTCTTTTTACAGGATTGCACAACATAGTTTATGTTTTACACTGTGAATGATTTGTATATTTGTGCAATTCCTGAAGAAAACCTGAAAAAAAAAAGTTTAAAAAAAAAGTATTTTATATTTTAAACGACTAAAACAATGCATATATTCTCTACTTTGCTTCTCTGTGTAAAATGTGGCTCCTGGGTGAATTAAATGTTGGAACGCTCATAGAAACACGTCAGAGTAGGAACTTTTGTTAAACCTTCTGTTCTACAGCAACACTTAATACATTAATGTTGGGAAACCTTTTCAGAGGTAATTTGAGTTGTCATGAATGTTGGAGGTGTTATAAAGTGGACGCCATCACAGCACACCCACTGCGCTTGCCAAGTAAAGTAGTGTCAAGTGCTTTGGGTCTAAAATGTTCAACCAGGTTTTTCAGTGTTTGTTAAATTAAACTGAATTCTCATCTCTCCCAGCTTGTCGTGACGGATTGATAGGGATCATAGAAGAGGTGAAAGGAAGGATAGAACTCACTGCAGCACTGACTCATGCACAGAAGGAATAAGGCGTTTGGGGCTTTTGCTCAAAGAATACAAATTTCTTAATATAATGGGTCACCTGAACCAGTTACGTGTCTTCATCTGTGAGTCATGTGTTTAATCGTGCATTTAACCCTAAAACTTGAGTGTCATCGACGTTTCATCTCACGTTGTCACGCGTCCATGAGTGTGCTGCCTTTTCCCATGCCGTTCATTTTTCTCATAGACTTCATAAAAAGCACTCGTTCATTATCCTAGTGTGCTTACACACAGTTGTACTTTGATGTATGCACTCAAACACTGAAAGCTACTGGCGTCAGAGAAGCTGAGGAGGACTGATTTAAACCATTTCGTCTCATCTCCACATCGTGTGCCCCCCCCCCCCCCCCCATTCCCTTCATTAGATTGCTCCCTCTCCTTGTTGAAAGACCGGAAAGAAAGCTGGTTATTCAAATTTAAATCAACACTGACAGAGAAGCAGATGTAAAGAGAGAGGGGGGGTGAAGAGAGCTCCACAGCTTGTACCTGACGTTGTTAGTATTAATGTGATTCTACTGTGAGGGTGGAATCGATGCAGTCAGATGAGGGACTGTGTTAACATCCTAATCTCTAATAGCATCAGAGCAGCACCGACTATAAGAACCTCCACCAGTTCAACCATGAACACACACACACACACACACACACACACACATACAGATGAAGAAGATAAGACACACAGAGGACACGAGGAGCCATTAGAGGAAGATCTGTATTGTGTATTGAAAGAGAATTCCCAGATAGCCTCACTGACCCTTCGCCAGACTGTTTCCTTCACCGCCGTGAACAGACGCCACATTCCTGAGGAAAATCTTTGACCCCAAACCATGTAAAAATATCAGATCTAAAAATGTAATGTCTGCTTCCTGCAATAAACTTTAAAGCTTTACTGAGCATGCATGAAGCATGGATTTCCGAGTGTGCTATTTGAATAAAGCAGATATTAACTCCCTCATTAGCTCAGATTAAAGCTGCACCAGGCGGTTTTTATGGGGAACACTGTAGTGTTGCCATCCTCCTGAGATCACACTGCAGACTGCTGCACAGTGGAGCAGCTCAAGTCATCCTCAGCACCACAGTTTTGCCCTATTTTCTAAAAATAACATTTTGGTGTCAAGTTTGATCAGTGGAGGCAAATCTATTCAGCACACGGGTAGCGATAAATTGATAGGAGCGAAGTGTGATGCTGCTCCAAAAAGCTGAAAGATTCTTTGATTCAT
This sequence comes from Antennarius striatus, assembly GCF_040054535.1. Lineage (NCBI taxonomy): Eukaryota > Metazoa > Chordata > Actinopteri > Lophiiformes > Antennariidae > Antennarius > Antennarius striatus. The sequence continues at coordinate 4,295,516 of NC_090782.1, read as the reverse complement.
TTCCATATGAAGACAATCTCCCACGTGAGGCTGTACAGAATATAATGTTTACATTTCACATTTAGTCTGGTGGTTCTACATACTTAGAGAAATTAACATCACAATATACAATTATAGATGGCAGCAGATCTGTTCAGCCCCCAGTGTATATCAGGTTTATTGTCAAAACACGCTATTTATCAGCTGTTTGCACGAACACAGCAAACAAGAACAATTTAAATAACTCAATACAACATGAAATTGGGACATAATTCCATATAGAATTACACTTTTATTGACAACTGCAGTGTCAGATTATTCAACCCACTGAGGAGCTTCCATCATAGAACACACAGTTACAAATCAGATGTTAAAATGTGGTGTCAACCTTCACACATGTACTTGTGTCCAAACTTCACCTCTATGGAAGTTGGTTTTGAATTACAATCACAAGAAACAATTGCAATGACATTCAGGTTTCTGAAAGCTGCTCTGTGGATCTATGAAGCTTCACTTTTTGTCCTATGAAGATATGTCTATCAAAGGAAGAAGGGACGATATGATGAGGAGAGCGTCCCACCGATAGTGACACATGACAAACAGATCTCAAAGTCTGCCAGTGTTTGGTTTCAGAGGAAGAAGAAGGTGGTTGTGGCAGGTAAACCCAGGAATGTCACAGAATCGGAGGCAGTTGCCCCCAAAGAACGGGCTAAGATTCTCCAGGAGGAATGCCAGGAGTCTGGTTGTCATCACGTTTGTAGCTTAGGGTCAACAGAGCTCTACGCTAGAGATGATAGATATTAAGGGAATGAACAGTCAGTAAATTAAGTATTTTAAGAAAAACACTGAGCTCTTTAAAACCATTGTCTGATCTTTCTTGCAAACTGCTGATAAATAATAAATTAGATAGTAAACCCAACATAGAATCAGTTCCACCTACCCAACACACCACCCCACATCAGAGGTTTGCTATTGTCCCCTAACCTGTTTGGAAAGTTTTTATTAATCAAAGTCACACAAAGGCACAACTGAATGAACAATCTTTATTGTTTCCCATTGCTTTAAAACATTCAAAATCTAATTGTGACTCATTAGTAAGCCTCTGGAGTACATCTGCTCTATACCGCAGACACAACCTCACACACTCGCATGTGCCTGTGTGTGTGAGACAGCATCTTTAATTACCCAGGTAACACAGCCAGATGCTCCATCACTCTGGCAATGGCAGTGATTAAAAACAGTAAAATATTCATTTCAATCAGACACCCACATGCACCATGTATAATTAATGCACAGCGGAAGGACACAGCAACTTTTACCACACATACACACACATACACACACATTTCCATCACTATATTCCCTCTCCTTGCTGTAGCCAGATGATGCATGTCTGTGTTTGTTGGGGAGATCCAAGAAATGGAATTGTGGATGAGCCACTTGGAGCAACAATCCACAGGGAGGTCAGAGTGCTGCCAGACTGCATTCTGGGACATTATTCAGCCACCTACACAGCAGATGTGTCGGGTTGCTCTCTCGCTGCCCCCAAGTCTCTCTGGGAGTGCTTTTGTTGGGGGGGAAAACACCATCTAGAGTTTGTCGTCTATTGTGCGTTCAACTTTCTCTGCTGTGGGTGTGCAACATTTTCTGATCCGTCTTCAGCTTTTCAGTGCAACTTGTCAATACCTTGAACTACCTGCGAGCAGTTTGTCAGCTGTCTGATGTCTCTGGTGGGCGGAAGAATATACAACCGAAAGAACGAAAGTAGACATCTGATTTCTAACTCACTCCATAGAACAATTCCTGTCTGCCCCCGGGCGACACACGTTAACACAGAAACAGAAATCTGAGCTTATGAGTGTAAAAATATTTAAAAAATTGTTTGATATTAATTTAGATATTAATTCAAATAACACCTGAAACAATTCTTGGCTTTTCTCCTTTCATTTCCCAAGATTCCAATTTGTCTATTTTCCATTTCTGTCCTTTCTGACCGTGGCCTTTGTTTCCTTGATTAAGCTCCCTGTTGCAGCATTGTTTAGACTCCTGCAGTGGGCTGCAATTACTCAGTGCAGTGTGTGTGTGTGTGTGTGTGTGTGTGTGTGTGTGTGTGTGTTGTATCCCGCTCATTGCAATTACCTCTGGGTGGGAGTGTGTCATCTGTTGCCTGTGCATGTTCCAGTTTGAGAGTATTGAGCAATTCCAGATGCTTCAGCGCATGCAGAACAAACGGGACGAGGAAACAAGAAGTGTCCATTAGAATAAACTGAGAGATGTTATCTCCTGCTCTGCAGCGGAACGCGTGGAGGTCTTTGAGACATGATAAGATTGATCTTGTATTCATGGGGGCAACAACGACATTACTAAAACACTTGGGTGAAGCCAAGTTAAGGCAAAACTTGTGGCTTTTATCTGATAGTGACGAGCTTGATGGCGCCGCCGCTACTTCAGTTCCCACACACAAACACAGATACGAACACTTCAGAGAGAAACTGCCAGCATCTAAATCTCTTCTCATCTTTCATCTACTTTCTAATCGGCTGAAGTGACAACAGAAAGGTTTTGATGTTCTTATGCAATGTCAGGCTGATAATTTCCTTTTATTCTCTCGCACAACCTACATATTACATTGTGTTTTCATAATGCTGTCATCTTTGATCCATCTGAATTTTAGATGCAGTTGGAAAACAAGACAAGAATGACACTTTTTTTTTTTCCTGCCAATTGCAGAGACGGAGCACATTCACTCGGCTTTATGGATGTGCACAGACCAATATTATCTTGGCTCTGCACAAATTCTATCACTACCACATTTTCTATGACACAGCCTCAAATAGAGACCTGCACTGTTCACAGCAAACTGACAGGCCTTGAGTTTAAACACGCAGCAGAAATGAAATAATTTATCATAAACCGAAATAAAATGGTTCCGTTTTTGATTTCACAATTTACCCAACTGTGTTACTTTGTACCAGTACACACACACACACACACACACTAATAATATGTGACCCATAGCAGCCCTACTCTCTTCATTGTATAACGGCTTCCATGTGTTATTCCTATAATTTACGATGTCATCTTGCCTTGTTAAATATAATTTTACAAAAACTAATGGAAGACTCCTCGAAGCTTGGTGAGACATTTTGGCATTCTTGTGCAGAAGGCTGATTTTTTTTTTAAACCTGTAAACAACCTCTTATAAATTTACACCATTAAGCCCCTCAGGCTGGAGAAAGCGTCAAGTGCTGTGTGTGTGTGTGTGTGGGTGTGTGTGTGTGTGTGTGTGTGTGTGTGTGTGGCATGAGAATGCAGCAGTCATAATGAGAATGTAGATTTCCTCTGCCTTCCTCCGTCAGAGCCTCCAACACACACAAAAAAAGTGCCTTCTCTCTACTGCTGCCATGTGTCTCTGAATAATGAACATATTATTCTTCTAATGTATGGAATAATAGTAAGAATCATTCAAAATGTCTCTATTCCAGCTTATAAACTAAACTGGAATCTGAGTTGCCATCACAGATGATCAACATCCCATGAGCTCCAGTCTGCGTCCTGGTGTTGGAGGACAGAAAAAGGAGACTTGATGTAGTTTTTTAATTTGTGTTGAAATGACTCCAGCCAGAATATTGAACACCAGCCCCACCCTCTACCATACTTGTATCTAAGGGAAGAGTAGCAAAAAATGATCTCCTGGATGGTGACTGGAAGCTTCACCATAAAACTTTAAGGACAGTCTTTAAGCAGCAGTAAACAGTGTTGAATATACTATCTGACCAACATATCATCACTCACTTCTCCCTGCATTCATCGCCTGTTTGTACCCCCCGCCCCCTCGGCAGGAGCAGGACATGAAACGCGGGCAGCTACAGCTAACTCTGGACCTGCGGGTGGGATCATGCCTTCACTTTTTTGACCCACATTCAGGGAGGGAGGAAGGAGAGTTTGGGCGAACAGAGCTGCAGGCAGTCCAGTGTGGGGCGACTCCTGCTTGTCAGGCCAGTGGGTCGACTGTGGCTCTTTAGGGCCTCCTCTCTCGTGGGTCTGTGGGCTTTCCAATAAAACACGGACGCTCTTGGAGAAGGTGGAGCGAGGGTCCGTAGGAGGGAGAGCAGGGCAGACGCAGCTCTCCCTCAAGTCCAAAGCCTGGATGAAAACACAAAAGAAAATACATTCAGACACTCAGATGCAGGGCGGCACGGTGGCGCAGAGGGTAGCTCTAAAAACCAGAATGTGCAAAACCCTGAGGTGAATGTCTTAATCTTGAGATGATGAGCCTTTTATGACTGTTTACTGTGAATCAGAACAAGAATTCAGTCACTCTGAAAACAGATCATTCATCAAAATGCAGCTGTAAATCAATGTAATGCTACAGGACTGAGAGACGGAGAATATGAAGCATCAGACGACACCCCACCCGCTGAGTCAGTCCACGAGCACAACCTTCAAACGTGGTCAGGAAAACATCAGAAAGGCTCTTCTTGAAATAAATCCCGTTCAATTTGGGTGGGCAGAGCCAGCAGGGACAAACTACAATCACTTCCCAACAGTCAGACTCACTCTGTCTCACTCACCAAACTCATTAATCTCTCACTTAAAATCACCGACACACTCGGAGCACACACGTGCACTTGGCTTTCCACTCAACAGGCTCTTCCTCTCATGCTAGCAGGGGACTTAATGCGCTTTGCCTAAGAATGATGAGTGCACGAGGAGAGGCGGGGCGCCGTCAGAAGAGTTGGGTTAACTAGCCTGATGCCCCCCCCCGTTTCACAAGGTTAAAAACATCCCATTATGAATCACTCTCACCCGACAGAACTCAGCTGTTAAATGACTCCTGTGCACTGGATCAAACTGGAGCGTGGATAGTATTAGACACACACACACACACACACACACACACACACACACACACACACACACACACACAAAGGCAGCTGATGAACAATTAGTGGTTTACCCATCTGTTCAGCTTTTGTGCTCTGGGCTTGTGACGGTGAACCAACACTCCAACTCATCCTCAAGGTTAAACCGACGGCTTCCTAAAATCTTCGCATCGCTCCCCTCGCCTCAGACACACACACACACACACACACCTACTCGGACACACACACTTACTCACACACACACAGCTAAGTCCTGCTTGTAAGACTGTGGATGCCAATTCTTTCCACAGATTGAAGATTCTGTCATAACTGCTTGCTGATTTCCTTCTGGCCTCCAGATTCCATTGATTGCTTTGCCCCAGTGTTTGCTGAGTGTGTGAGGCTGGGAGACTGACCTGCTGCCGGGGGGGTGTTTTTTTGTAGATCCTCAACTTGAAGCCCCCCCACCCCGGAGGACATTTAGTTAAGCAAACATCCAGGCACCTATGTGGCAAAATGCTTTCGCTGTCTTCCTAAAACCTTGATTTTTTTTTCTTTTCCCCCACTGAGTCTTATCTTCCTCCGTACCTCCACCACATGTCTGCAGGTGGATTCCCATCTCTCCAGACACTTCATTAGTTCCATTAGGACTCCTTCCAATCTCTCCTGAAGCTACACTGTTTCTCGTGGAGGGCTTTCTCCACACATGGGGATCAAAGTCTTTAACTTTATTCAAACACATGAATCTGTTGACTTAAATAAATGCGGTAAAAATAAAGTTAAAGACCCATCGTGCTGTTATTTGGACTGTGGCTGAGTGCGTGTCTGTACCTGTGGTATGAGGCGGTCCAGCTGATTGGATCTATTCTTGTGTGATGGGTGTGTGGACAGCCACTCAGGAACGATGGGCCCTCCACTCATCTGGTCTCTGATTTCCATTTGTTGCCAAAACACAGGCCCGGCTCGCACGTCTGCACACGCCTAAGGAGACACCACCAGCAATCAGACACACACACAAACACACAGCGCGGCATCCTTCTGTCTTCTGCTGAGACAAAATCCTCACTTATCATGTCAGTTTACTTTAGTTTGACAACAGTGCCCCCTACTGTCAGAAAAGGGAAATAAACACATCACAGGACAAAGTTTGCTGTGCCAAAATGATGGTTACCATATGAAATGCTGAGAGAAATCCTTTATTTAAAAGCAAGGACTGAAAAATGCACCAATGATCTTTCTTTCTGTCATATTATGTTTAACTTGAGTGATTTAATAAAAGTGATTCAATAAAATTTGCAGACCTTGAAAAGAGACATGCTAAGAAAAAAGATTTGAGTCGAAGTTGTTGAGGCCATGATATTTATTTTATTCTCATGTTTGAGATGAGCTCTACAAAATGCTTAATCCTACATTGGTCACTATGCTTCTATTCAGGCCCACACATCCAGTTTGTTTTACAGAGGTTCCGTTATATTTTTGTCATCAGGACCATCTCTACAGAACAAAAACCAGCCTGAAAGCACAGTGAACATTTAGAGAAGCTTTTCAAACATATGGAGATCTCTTCCAGAGCCACACATTATAACATAACAGAACACACACACATTGAACTTCATGTGTAAATTCCTTTCAGTGTAACGGCCAAGTGGAGATGCCTTTACCTTAGCAGCCAACTGCAGTCCCACCTGATCCGCCTCGACCTCCAGTGTCCTGCTGTAGGGTCGACTAAAGATCAGCTAAGACAGAAAACGACTGCATGAGTTTGTACGAACATTGGGGTTCAAAATATTTTGGTTTGTCCAAATTCTCAAAAACACTGTTTTCAGGTAAAAGATTGAAGGCTGAGGTTCGGTGTGTTTTTAAGCATCTGCTGTTCTGGTTGCACAAAAGGTCAACGTTCTACTCAGATGGTATCATCAGACTGGGGACAGTCTTTACACAATAAACACAATAACAGATTTTCAAATCTTAGTAACAATACTGCAATATATATTGAACTATAGATTGTGTAATAAATTGTGTATTGTGTAGTGATATGAATTGCAGGATTCACATCAATACACAACCCTAATAAGAATTAAAATGTCTATATACTTCCCTTTTGAAACAACACCAACTCTACTCTCATGAGCTAATCAATCTGATCAATGATTGATCAGACAAATCTACAATAATAAAAATGACAAAACCTTTTAATCATTCTTTAATTACAAGAAGAAAAAAAAACTGGTGTTATTCAGCAGCCGTGGGTAAAATTGTGGGTCTCACCTGGGAAAGCTTGTTCTGCACCCACTGCCCCAGCAACGCCAGGCTGTCTCGAGGACACATGGCCCAGATGGCTGTCAGCAGAATTAGGGACAGGAGGTCAACAACATGAGACAGGCTGGCCTGTTCCGCCTGTATGAAGGGGGGGGGGTGACATGGAGTCAAGGCACGGGGTCAACAAAAAGTTTCTGAGAGGCAAAGAAGGCATCTGGAACACAGTGATTACTGCAATTTATTTTAGTTGAACTTTTGAGCACGAACAAATTTATTTTGTTTAAACAGCTAATCCAAAAGAGCACACATACTGAGAAACACCAGGCCCATCGAAGCTCATTCCCTCCACCTAATTAAAATCTCCTTCAGGCATTTCCTCCAAGGACATTTAAACTGTTATACCCACAACTTCATTAGGCACTTTTGAGATCAGGAAGAATGGACTTTTGTCAGCAAAGGAAAAAAACAAAACACAACCATCTGTGGAGCATTAATAAAGCGTGACGGTGTCTGAGGTCGACAGGACTTTGGTCATCACAGTTCAGACAGGATGAGTACATGGAGGTGATTGTCAGTGTGTCTTCATCACCGGCTGATGTAACAGCAGTGCAACGGATGACACTCCAGCCATAAGTATACTGAGAAGGATTGGGATGTCGATGAGAAACAATCAGGAGATCCCATGTTTAATGCACATATCCAGGCTTTACAGTCTTACCGGGCAGACACACTGAAGACTCTCTGTGTTTCTAAATGACTCCATTTTATTCTTAGAAATGATTTGGCCAATACTTATTTTCCTCATCCTCATGCACAGCGAGGTTTGCTACAATCAGCGAAGCCTCTCTGCAGACCGTCCACACGTCTTTGAACTCTGCAGCATCTCAGAATCAGGAGGTTTTATTCATTCTCCAGAGAACTAAACAGGTTTCCATGTGTTCTGCATGATAATCGCAAGTGCTGCGTCTTTATGTGTTCTCGGTGTGTTTCAAGGTCAGTCATCCATGCCAACTCCTCCAAGGATATTATTTTTTAAAAAGTAAAGTGAAAATAATAGGATTTAATATGGCGATGCTGTGCTGTCATAAACACCAGCAGGGGGGTTAAGTACCGGTACTCACAGTGTGTCCCAGCATGGCGTGAGCCATTTCATGGCCCAGGACGATGGTGAGCTGATGAACATCAGCCACAGCCTCCAGCATCCCCGTAAACATGAACACTTCCCCATTCTGTGTTTAGGGAACATGAACATGTGTTTGGAAATACACTTAACGGGCATGATAAAGTAGACGATATCTTTAATCCAGTCAGTTGGGGTAAACAAAGTCAACAAACCATTATTTATGACCTCTAATTCTACAGATGTGTTTCTGTGACTCACTGGGAGGACAAAGGCATTGACATCAGGACTGTGGACCACATGGACGTTCCAGGTGACATCAGACACTTCAGGAATGTCCTTGTTTCTTTGTGCGAGGTGCTGCACCACCCGCTCCACCACCTGGTGACGGGGGTCAGCGGCTGGAACCAGCAGCTCTGCAAACTCCTCCATGTACTGAATATACACACACACACACACACACACACACACACACATGCTTGTCCTCATGCTATTGTATTTCTCGTCCATCCATCTACTAGATGTTACTCTACATGTCATTACTGTTTTACCCTAAATTAATTTAGCTAAAACTGTGTTATCTCTAACACTAACACACACACACACACACACACACACACACACACACACACACACACACACACACACACACACACACACACACACACACACACACACACACACACACAGAGATCACGTCATCACACCATCTCACCTTCTCTGAAGTCAGAGCTGCCAACTCCATGAAGCTGTCTTTGTTGAACACCAGCAGGCGGGTGCGTCCAGTCACTGGCGACTGATCCAGGTGGGTCAGGAGGAAGAGAAATAGAATCACCACAGCGAGGCCTGCCCATGCTGCCAGGTGCCAGCGGTGCTGCCAGGTCCATTCACGCATGAGCTGCTGTCGGTTTGCTGGTAGAGCCTTCCACCACTTTCTTATACTCCTAAATAAAAGAGCAAATCCACGTCTGTGATATCCATTCATGTAGCTCACATATCCACATGCCTTGAATTAAAATCATGTACCGCCCTACAGGGACAAAGAATTAAAAGAAAGGAACATTTCTCAAACTCCTTTTAAGTGTGGGAAATTTGCAATTTTGGAAGTTTGAAGGAAATACACGTGGAAAAATCATCAGCAAAGGTTCCCATTAGAAAAGAAGGATTTCAAGTGCACCCACTCTGATCAATATTCTACTTTTCAAAGAGGGTCTCATCATGAACACAGCATCACAACAGAAATTAGATCACGACAATGTGACAAAATAATTGTGATTGTTCAGATGAAACATTTAAATCAGACTTCTCAAAAATACTGTTTTCCCTCAACAATATCTAACAAAACAAATAAAATAATACTATTATAATACAATGAGCTCCATGTTGAGGTGCTGAAATCAAATCTCTCATGTGAAAAATGAATCAATATAATGAAACCTGACGGCTGTACTGGAGCCTCACGTATGGCAAACTTCATTTTCATCATCAACTCAAGTGATTAACTTTACAAGTACTTTATATCCTTCACATTAGAGAAACAAGCCAGACAAGGATGAAGATGAAGATGACACCACAGGGTCATCTTCAAAAAAAATACCTTTACTACCCCTCACTCGCTCCCCCAACTTCCTATCGTACATCTTCTTTATCCTAGATTTTTCTTATTTTTCAAAATAATGTTTGAAAATAACAACAACAAAAAAACGAGCATGTAAAGAAAGTATTATCTAGTGTTTTGTGATTGTCATGGGCTGTGTGTCAACGTGTCAGGTACACATTTTATGGTCACAAATAGTTTTATTTTTACTAGTTACTCAAGGGAATGATTGATGGATGGATTTATTTCATTTTTTTATTTTATTTTTCCTACCTGCCCAGTATTACCGCCATGAGTTTCTGGAGAGGTTTAAGCACCATCCACAGCACAGACACGGGCAGTGCCCTCACCGGGGATGAGGTGTGGAAGTGGTGTCCCCGCTGCCTCAGGACAGGGCCATTCATCGGGGAGATGATTGTGGGAATGAACCGTAAATCCGCTGCTCTCCCATCGCTACACAATAAGACAGGTGACGCTGTCGGAACGGCACAGTTTGATTTGTGGTGGAGGATCTGCTGGAGCCCACGTCCGGGTTGTTTGAAGACCAGGGGGTTTAATGTCAGACGTGAGGAAGGACATCTGATAAGATTTAGCCTGTGTAAAAACATGATCGCCCCGAGTAACCTTCATCTACTGCTTCGCCGGCAGAATATTACTCGGTGGCCAATTAAAATTGTAATAAAAAATATTTAACAGTGCCGTTATTCACCATTTCAGTGTGGAAATTTTCGTCAAATAATGTAAAAGTTATTCTTATATTCATAAAATATTAATTTCATACCGCAAAAGTCTTTCAGCGGTCAATGTCATTGATCCCAGCGGACGCGAACCCAAACCCTCATGGTGACCAACATCCAATAAAGGCCAAGAAAATGTCCGAATGTATTCTAAAATGTTATTAAAACAGGCTGCCAGGTCTGTTTCAAGGCACAACAACAAAATTTGGTTTTGTTTTGACTGACAGGAGCCTGAAAGTGCGACGGTCCTGCTGCCAAAATGACCCCCCTGAAACAACTCCGTGAGAAACGTTCCGGGCACCTGTCACCACGCTGACTGGTTTTAGTTCATAGATCGTTTACTTTCGGACATGACTAAAAATTTTATAAATATAAAAATTATATGGATGACAAGCTTCTACACAAACATGAAACAAGAACAAAGTTTATGAAAACACGATTTTATTTCCGTGTTCAAAAAAAAAACTGAGAAACTCAGTGAAACACTATGACTAGAAAATAAAGCATCAGAAATATTAATGAGTTTAAAAAGCTAATTATATTTACATAAAATGTATGAATGACAATAATGTGTTGCATCACAATAAATAGTCGTGCTCTGCTGAAAGAACAGAGCCCAGATGTAACACTGTGCTGCTGTCTGTCTCACAGGTTGTGTCAGTGGTGTGTGTGGCTGCTGGTACGCTGCTGACCGGAGCTCTGCCTGCATCTCTGCTGGAGTGTCTTCTTCCTTCTTGGGACTTCTCCTCACTGACCACATGAAAATAAGAAGGGTCGTTTGGGTCATCTGGTCTGAATAACATATTTGAAGATTCGCCCTCTTCATGTTCGGAGGCTTGCTGCTTGGCAATAAAGTCTGACTGGAACAAGGCCTGAATCTGGGTGAGGAAGAGGTCTCCCTCTTCATCTGGTAGGGGCTCCAGGTACCTGGCCAGAGAGGACAGCATCTAAACAGAGGCAATTAATAGAAGAGATGAAGTGAAATGAGACAAAGGAGGTAAAACAGATGTTTAATCAGTAGGTGCACTGACAGGCTAAACAGACCTTCTCCAGACAAGTGAGATGAGAGTCTTTTCGGAAGAATTTGTCCATGTGGACACTCCTGCACAAAGAAGAGAAAGAGCTGTTTAAACACTCCACCATTAAGCTTTCCAAATAAGACAAAACGTTCAAAATCACATAAATCAAGAAACAGAATGAGACTACACGTGTCAAGACGACTGCTGCAGTCCTTCTCTCTCACCCGGGTGATTGACTGTATTTGTTGATGATCCACTGAGCTCTCCTCAAGGTCTGGGCCCAGTCTGGAATGTCTTGTGATGACAAGAAATCAAATCTGTAGGGCAGTTCTGGAAAGAGGCAGAGAAAGGCTGGGCTAGAGGACAAACTGTGTGCTGAATCCACTGACTTACATTATCAAATTGATTTTAAAGCCTCTTTATCTCAACCGTTTAGACGATTTGAATCTTGTGTAAGTTTTCTCTCACATACTCTGTGGACCTGAAGGCTCCTGGCTCTCTTTCACCAACAAACAGGTGGTTTGGGAGTGGGGAGAACAATGAGCTGGGTCATATGGACTCACAATCATCCCGATGAAGGGGGCTCCGCCTCGTGAAAAGTAACTCTGGAACAATCAGGACACAGTGAGTCAGATCACACACACTCTCATAGTCAATGCCAGTTTGCATGTTTGCTGATTTTACCTGGAACTGGTCCTGAGTGTTTATATCTCGTACTGAAGGGTTGGGGTGGAAGGAGGGATGTGAGTGGTACCAGCCCACCACACTGAAGCCCAGGGACAACAGCACGTCGCAGGCCTGTGTCTGAGACACAGGGTCCATCTCACACTGTAAACCGGTGCTCACACTGTTGCAAGGCTCTGCTGCACAGATCTGCACAAACACAGAAGGTAATTTTTCGCTAAATATTATCAATAAATCACTATCCGTCCCAATTCTCCACTTTGTTTTTCACTGACTTTCCTACCTTTAACACTTTCTCTTGTTCAATAAAAGTTCCGCCCAGCAGACCGATGACTTCCCCCCGAGACACATGGGCATGCTGGCGATCACAACACATTGGGCAATTTATGGAACCTCAGAATACGTTAAATGATGATGAACAAGAGAATAAATGAGACCTTTGTTTTAGTTTGTATAGTGATAACAGGTAATAATTTTTAGGGTTTCCCTGCAACTCCGTGAATAAACAAATGTACAGTTTATCAGTTCACACACACTGAGGATATACTAACTTAAAATATCAGTATGACTTATGGAGAGAACTGAATCCATGTGGTTGTGTTTCCAGCTGCATACCATGTCCATTATGAGAAGAGTCTCTGCACACACAATAACCTGGAATGGCTCCTGGGGGGGAAGCAAAGATTAACTTTTTACATCTTTTAAATGTAAGTTCCTTGAGATGAAGAGAAAAAAATGAGTATGTAGATACAGTAATCGATTCCAGAGGTGCATTTTACATATAGTGATTTTTACAACAGCAGGATGCAGAGCAGCTTGTCAAAGCCGATCATACTAGCTGGACCTCAATTTGAACAGTAACCGATGATGTGGATCAAGAACTTCACATTGCAAAAGCGATGATTGAGGTGACAAATGTTCCCTCACCTGCACATCCTCTCCAAAAGATCTGCAGGGAATCAACTGGAAAGGATCAAAAGACCTAGAACACAGAATAACATGATCACTAAATGCACACTTAGTTCAGCATGCGTTGAGTGGATCCTTCATGCTCACCCTCTGAATCTAGACATCTTGCAGGGTTTGGGCTGCTTTTTCATCTCCTCTCTCCTCAGAGCGAGTTCCTCAGCACTGAGATGCTGATGGAAACACCACCAATACAAAATCAGCAAATAAACCAAGTGATCCATAACATGAAAATGCTGCTTTGTGTGTGATAGCCTCCAAACCTCATAAGTCTGTCCCTCCAGGTCTTTAGGGTCATACCAGTTTCCCCATAGATCCCGTACACGGCGCTTCCTGGTCCGCTACAACAAGCATCCAGTCAGCAGTTAGCTCACAGTTCAGATGCCAGAGGTTTGGTGTCTGAGTTTAGGACCTGACGGGTACGTACCATGCTCTGCAGTCTCTGGGCAAGCTGGTAGGCCTCAAGCACATCTTTGCCCTCCTTATGTTTGGAGCGGTCCACCACCTTTGGCCGATTATAGACCGCTTGGTCTATGAGAGAAAAAGGTTCCACAAGAGAAAAAAAAAGCCAAATTTGGTTTTTGAGAACAGAAGAATGCTAAGGCTAAAGGCTAACAAAAATTACCACAGTTGAAGTTGATAGCTCCAATTAGCTCCAGGTAGGTATGTATTCTCCCAATGCAGTTGACGTCACCACAGTTCTTCAGGCCAGGACGGACTGATGTCTTGTTCAGGTATTTGGGCTTGCTCTTCAACCTTTGTAAAAAGAAAAGTAAAAAACATTTCTCCTGCAGAGCTGCGATGAAACAAGTTATTCGCCTTCTATTTACCACTGATCCAGGATGTAGTTCCGGATTTTTAGGTATCTTTCCGGGGTCTTGGATGGTCGTCCCTCAAAGAACTCTGGGATAGCTTGTTTCTCATCCTCAGTGATGGTATCCATGTCCATTTCTATTTCCAGCTCAGGAGGCTTGAGTTCCTCCTCTTCCTCATCCTCTTCCTGGTCTTCTGGCCTATCAGCAGAAACTAGCAGACAAATGCAACCTGAGTGTACATGAAATTGAGAAAGAAGTGGAGTCATCGTCATTTCCATAAGAACAGGAGTCTTACCTGTCCCATCGCTACAGGCCTCCCCCAGCTGGCCAGTCAGCACTGAGTTCTCATCCTGGGCAAACGGACCTTCATTCTCCTTACCCATCAGCTCCAGTTCTACCTGATCTCCTGACTGAATCTGAGCTGATGACACTTTCTCCTCAACTTTATCATCTAATGAAGTCACAAAAGCCTCCACTGAGCGAGGGACTGAAGATGAAGGATGAAGAATTTGTAGAGAAGTTGACGTGGGGCTAACTTGGGCCTTTGTTTCGGTTAAACTGGCCGTTTTCTGATCCTCTGCAGGGTCGACTGCCTGCATAGAGGCCGTGAGTAGCTCTGATTCATAGTGTTCAGATTTAACCGCAGTCTGCAGTTTATCATCACCATCTTCATCATCACTTAGTCCGTCAGTGATGTCTATCTCCTCGTTTTCATCATCAGAAAGTTTCTCTATTCGTACAGCGTTAGTGAGAGAGGATGCACAGCTGGCAGCCGGCTGACGAGGTTGTAGGTGCACAACCGCTCCAGCAGAGGGGGCTGCAGCTCTGGGTTCAGATTTAACCTGAGAAAACAGATTTTTATTGGTCTCATTTTTATTTCTAAAAACAATGAAAAGAATGCATTGTGGTTGCGAAATAGTTTGTGTAATAAGGAAAGGACGAGCTTGCTTGCGGAATGCTACTGAGTACATCCTGTGTACTGGTTAGGTCACACCATAACAGAGACAAAAGAAACTATTACCTTGTGTTTCAAATACTTCCTGGCATAACTCTTGACCTGAAGAACAGAACGGCTGCCCACCAATTTGGCAATCTTAGTCCATCTTCGACCAAACTGAGCCTTCAGACAAACATCCATTAGCCATCTAGAACACACTCTCAAAGTGCCTGCATACAAGCTGTGTTAAATCTGTTACAGGACTTGTGTTAAGAAAGGAAGATTACCAGGCCCTCTTCAAACAGGTCCTTCTCCTGTTTGGACCAACGGGAAGAGGAGCCAGAGGCTGAACTTGAGGTCTTTGCGGGAGACCTGGACGCAAAAAAACCAGATGTGGCACATTAGGAATGAGCTGCTGTGTTTGTGTGAATGCGAGAGGAAAAATTGACTTACTTATTTGCTGTAGTTTTATTGTTAGTGTCACTTTCCCAGATATGATCTGTGAGCTTCTCACCTGAAAGGTAGTATCTAAAAGTATAGTTAAGGACTGAATGATATGATAATGAGTGCCATCCAAACCATGTAGCTGAACAAATAAACAACAGATCGTACAGTAACTCAGTTTAACATTTCGCAAAGATGGCACTTATTGATTCAATTACACATAAATTACTTGATAACATTCCATGAGATTGTTTATAATTGTGGGGTACGTGCAGTGGTAGGCGGTCAGGGCCAGCAAGGCCTTCTCTGCTGGTCTAACATAACCAGAAATCATGATATTTATGATAAAAGTTAATTATATTTTAATGCATTTTCTTTAAATACATATATTCAAATATGTGTATAAATATATATCATTATACACTGGGATATAATATGACATAGGCCTACACTGGGTCAGTGTTCTATTTTTAGGTTAGAGAGGTTTTATCCAATCAGAATTCAGCTGGCTTGTGTTGCCAGGTTGAATGAAATCTGCCCAGGACTTTCAGAATCTAGAATGCAGGTCTCCCTGCACTGTGAGTGAGAGGGAACATATAGTTAATAGACAGATTCGATAGCCAATCAGATCACGAGTTGGCCACTAAGACCTTCTGCTGGTCTCACGTTCACCTGACATGTACGTGTCCTGTGATTGGATACTCACTCTGAGAAGGCGGCGCTATGCAGACGCTAAAGAGAAGCTCTAGTGAGATGAGGGTCCAATCCCTGAAGGAGCTAACCTGTTCAAACTAACCTCTTCTAGCTAACCTCTTCTAGCTAACCTGCTCTAGCTAATCTGAATTAGCTAACCTGTTTTAGCTAACGGAGTGTTCTTGAGGAAAGAAAGGACAATGGATTTTGTGTTTAAACAAGCCGTTTGAACAGCTGTTTTGGTGAGTACAAGCATGTCATTTATAAGTTTTCATATTTAATGTTATGGTAATTCAATTTTATTTATATCAAATCAATTGTAACGAAATAAAGGCAAAAATACTAAAAAGAAATTCTTGCTCTTCTGTGATGCGTGTAAATAATGTGGTGCACTTGTGCAGCTGTGTGATTGTAGTCGAAATACACAAAGAGACTTGTGTCCCTGCTGTAAAATAGCCTGTGTTATACATGATAGAGGTGATGCAACATCTAGTAATGTGTTAGTGTATGTCTGTATTTCGTTTCTCTAGCTGTGGTGTCATAGATGATTATAGTAGGTTTTGTTGTGACATGCAGGGTTCTTCTGTGCGAGTGACAATAAAAGGAGTGGGGCTGACGCTGGTTTTTGTCCCATTTGAGAGAGGTTATAAACACCTCAGTCCTGAACGCTACATAGGTGGAAGTGGTGGGAGCAGCTTATAGTATTATGGGTTGTGTTTATTCACGTTTCACTAAGGACAACATCACTGAAGGCCTAGGTGTGAAATGCACGGCCCGCCACTGGGTACGTGCCGAAAAAGAAATCATCAGCATTGGGAGATTAAGGGGCAACTGTTCATTCAAAAAATGTTAACTGTCTTAAAGATTGTGAGATAGGACGTTTTATATTTTTTTAAACTACACTTTAACTACTTGCCTTATTTTTCATCTAGCTTGTAAAGTGAGGTTAATAGTTGGATTATGGTTTCCGTCAATGCAAATGCAGTATCGTGTTAGGCTGGAGGAATAAACTGCTTTTTTAAAAATTCATTCCTAGGCTTGGGCTACAGGTGCGACCCCTAGCGGTAGAGATACACCACCACATCATCGATTAAAGGAAATTCTGCATTTATAAATTCATCATTTTGATTTAAGCCCTGTTATTATTATTGAAAAATATTCCAAAAAAAGGGGTCACGTGTAAAGTCTGGAAAAAAAACCTGCAAACGGCAGTGAAGCCATCAATACAACATGACTTGCAGTGTTGTGGTGCAGCCACGGTCCTTGAAGGATACCGTTCCTCCAGCAGCATTTTCTCGATAGCTTGTTTGTTCTCCGGGCTAATGGAGCTGTCCAGCTCCCAGGGCTGCTCGACACAGAAACAGAGGAGTTATTAGAGCCACCGACGGTCACCCACGATTCAGACGCGTTCATCGAGCCATACCAGTATCCCGGCATTGCGCTTCCACGATGTTTGTACGAACTGTTCCCGGATTAAACCTCCATCCAGTTCACTGCGACACACAGAGCAGAAGATGGGCAGAGGAGACACTCGCTATGTCCGCAGGGCAGCTATCGGTCAGCCCCAGCTGTAACCCGCTCCCCGGTGGGATGAACAACTATACCCGTGTTAGTCTAAACTAACGTGGGCTACAACCAACAAGGCAAGCTAACGCAATAAACGTCAATTCGCCTGACAAGGGAAGCATCCTTACCCAATACTGCTTTCAAATCCCTCTCCTTCGATGTCAACATCCACATCGTCCTCCATGTTGGTGGATGAACGTCAACACCAGAGCGGACGGAGGTTCATCGAACGCAGCGTTCAGCACTTCTTACAACGCCACCGTGTGGCGGGAGGATCGAACGTCTCCAGCTGGATGGTTCTGAACGAGTTAGTCAAGTTTCTGACCAAAAGTTTATTCTTTTATTATTTGTCCCATGGGGTCAAAAGATATATCTTTTATATTTGTTGGAAATTCCGTAACATTACCAAATAACCCCCATGTTTGTTTACAATATGCTTCTACAGGGTGCAATTTGTCAAAAAGCAGAGGGATGTCTTTCATAGTTTTTTTAATCATGAAAAAATAAGTAGGCCTAATCCCTTTTTAGAGTAATGGTAGCCCCCCATGAGCCTAAATTTGTAGCAGTTGAACTTTAATATTTAATACAAACTTAAAAAGACATGAAAAGCCCCATTAGATTCAGATTTCACGTCATGTCAAATAACGCAGCAAATGTAAAAATGAGTGAATAGTTTGCTCTGATCTCAGACTTCATGTGGCCTATTCAGCTTTCCTGTTGGCACGTCCTCTGCAGCATTTAGTCCTTTTATCCAAATCTGAGAACTTCTGAGTTCTGAAAAATACTGGGTGGGTTTAAGCACTTCAGCAATAAGTCAGTGAATACAATATTCAGTCAAGTGTCATGTTTTATGTTGGTGCATGTAACCCAGTCCATAATACCCAGTATTCCCATATTCAATTTGATCTTTATTGATCAATTTCATAGCATCAAACATTTCAATTAGGTGTTATTGCGTATTGAGCTAAAAAGTAAATTATCCATTTTATTTGCTAGAATTTTAGACTGATGAAAGATTGACGAGCTATTTCCACATTGATGACAGCTATAAACGCACCCGCAATAAAGAGTCAGAAAACAAGTTGAAAGACAACAACAAAAAAAGCTTTATTTAGAAATTCACAGTTTCTAATGGCACTACTGTTCTGTAGTAACACTCTCTTGCTCAAAAATACTGTGCAGTTTTTTTGAGCAATCACAGAGAGAAAGGATAGAAGTTGACATAAAAGATAGAAAAACACAAAGGCATGAGGAGCCATATAAGAACAATCTCTCAAAATTCATTCTCACAGTTCGCTGTTGAGAGTTGACTGCATTCCAAGTCTCTCACAACACAGACACACATTTGAAATCACTAATAAATTCCCCGCAAGCATCAAAGTTTTAACACAAAGGCTCCTGCACATTAAACAGTACAACAAAAACATGAGTTTGTGTTGTGGAACATACATAATCACATTAAGTGTTCAAATTCATACCCATCTGCTGCCTTCCCTTTATTCACCAACAATTCATTCTTTTAGTCACAAACTACATTTACAATACAAAATGTGCAGACACAAGGTAAAAAAAATGTAAGTGAACAACGGATTGGGTGATAAAGGAGAGTGAGGGTCCATGGAAAGACCAACTAGTCCAGAAAACAAGCATGTGGACTCAAAGCATTTCATTTCTCCTAATGGGAACACGTTGGAGTGGTCAATAAAAGCAGGCATATTAAAATTTTTACTTCACAGTCACAGAAAGTTGGGCATTGGGGGTGAGGATAGCAGAAGTGCTCATGGATAAAGAGATGCTAAGAGGAAGAGGAGGTAATGGTGCTGTTTGGGAGAGAAAAGTCTGTCTCTGTCAAAATGTACAAACCACACAGACCCACTCAGAAACTGTTCAAAAACAAAAAAAGACAACCGCTGTTATTACCTAATACTTCCAATGGAGCTTGAATGACAAACTGATTATAACAATAAGTCACTCACCAAATCATCACCTGGGTGAATTAAAATCAGTTAGTGACCCAACAAAGACACGGAAGACTGGACCTGATGCAGCCATCTAAAGCTGCCGCAGGACATGTGACTGACTGTACATGTGTGATGTGACAATGTCACAACCCAAGACGAAATGTACCACAAAAAAAAAAAAAGATAGTTGAGCCATTCACCACGCGCAAGTATGGTCGAGTGTATTGCACTGGAACATTTCTATGTAACATACTCACATGGATAAACACCTGGGACTCTGTAGAATAAGGAGACTGACAAGCCAGTGGATGGGTTAGAACAACAAGTAATCTTTTAAATAAATAAATAGATAAATAAAACTGGCCTGTCAGACTCGGCTCTCAGGTCACAGCAGGATGTGTGTTCACGAAAGAAGCGTAAACATTCAGTTTTGTCATCCAACATGCTTCTATGGCACACTGTACCCTGAACCTGAAACGTTTGCCAACATTATTTGAAAATAATTTAAAGCACGCACACAAACACGCACACAGACACACAAGCAAAGCAAAATTTTGACTGTGGCTCAGTTACAGATGGAAAACAAAAAAACTGACAAGACAAAAAAAAATCTCCACGGCTCACCTCTAGCCTGTCCGGACCCATTTTAACTCTACCATAATCAGAATATCTACTGTAACAGTGTAATTTCAGTTAACTTAAAGTGTCAAAAAGTGGAGTCCCAGCTCACACAAACTGACAGAAGGTCATTGAGAACTAGTAGAATCTGCTGCCATCGTATGTGAGGTACATTGGAAACAGAAAGGACCAATATGTTTGGACCCTTAAGCAAACAGTCGTTCTTCATTTAGGTCTGGTGGTTTGGAACAGACTGACAGACGGAAACAGCAGGTAGTTTAGGTGAACAACTGGTCCCACATAAATGAAAGACAGAGGAAATCAAAAGATGGCAAAGGATGAAAGGAAGAGATAAGGAAAAGCGAAGTCATTTCTCATGCTCTGTGGTTCTCTTCTAACGAGGCATTTCATCCAGAAACAGCAGCTAAAACTTCTGTGTTCCCATCGATGAAGGAACTCTGAAGGAGGACAGCGTTCCTCCTCGCTGCGCTGAGTCTGGGGTATAGCGCTCACCGGTGTTCGGCTGTCATGGGACAATGTGCTTATCCAGTTGGAAATTTAAAAAAACTCGAGCATACTTCAATGTATTTGACTAGTGTCATCGTTCCTCTCCCCATCACACTGTCTCTCTAGGACCACACCAACATGTCTTTGAATGTCAGGTCTTTAGCTTTAAAAAGTTCAAGAACAGTTATAAAGGCACATAACCTTAAACAGGTCTTTGACGTGAGTGGATGAGAACCGGATGGTGCAGAGTTACTGCTGGTTCAGCTCCAGGGTGTTAAAAATCTGATTCTTTGGGATGCAGTAAGATCTCACATCCTTACTATAAACGTCTGCTACCATTATGTGAGTGTGTGTGTCTCTGTGTGTGTGTGTGCATATGCGTGTGTGGATAGAAAGTTTAGTACGAGTTGTCAGACATGTCCGGAGACAGCTGTCACACCAATGGTCCCAACACTGATCTGCTTGTTTCCCTTCATAAGATGCTGCAGGCTGGGCAGAGATCCGACACCCTCTCCTGGTATGGAGGGGAACTGCAGCTCTGTCTGAGGCAATTTCTGCCTCTTCATCGAGCGCTTCTCCTGGCGGGATTTAGCAAGAGGTTGATGCTGCGGGAAAACAACGTCGTGGCCGTTGCACAGGTCAGCGAAGGGTACTATCTGGGAGGGAGGGGGGAGGCAGCTTGCGTACCACTCTTCAGAATGGGTGGGTGAGCTGCTGCTGCTATTCTCCAAGGGGAAGTCCTTAGACGTGCAAGTTGGCAGTAATGACACTTCTTTCAGAGAAGAGGATGGAGGATTAGGTGCAGGAGGGGGGGGCATAAGAGGAAGGGGGGGAGGAGGAGGGGGCGGTGGTGGTGTTAGAGGAAGGGATGGCTGGAAACCGTTGCACTTGGGACCCCCATTTGAGATTAGAGGAGGGGGCTCAATGGCCTTCAGAATATCAGCCTTGTCCAAAGACTTTGACTTGCAGCGCTTTTTCTGCAGGAAAAGAAAAAACAGGAGGGGATGGTAGTTATTAGAAAGAGTTAGACACAGACCAGTCACATCAACCACTTCAACCAACGTGTGCTGGACACCAATGGCTCAGAGGAGGGTGGGCAGGTTAAAAATGGAATGATGAAATTATGGATTGGAAGAAACAAACTAATAACACAGCTCTAAACAAAGTTTTAATAGCTGACCTTCATCTGTGGAGGACTAGACACTCTACTGCATGCTTATTCACCTCAACACACATTAAAAAGGTGTACTGAAGAGGAGGTGAGATTTTAATATAAAAATATTTTTTTTATTCCGTGCAGTTGATACTAAATTTGCCCAGAAATGAAACAGTCAATGGAGTGGGCTGGATCTTAGCTCTACAGCTGTAATCTCGCCTTGGCTACGTCCTGACAGAAGACATCAGTGGCTGATGAGCTAAGTTACGCCCTGCTCTCGCACTTTGAATGCACAGACTGACTGACACTAGAAAACACACAGCAGCTGTCACAGCCAACAGCAGCAATTGAAACAGACACTGTACCTTTTTCTCTGGAGAAAACCTTAAAGGTTCTACAATGTATAAGTCATCTGGACCTACTGGGGAAGGGAGAGAGGGGCCAGGTTAATGATGGAATGGCAAACAGGAATACATACATGTAATAAGCATGAAGTGACATTGCAAGTAGCTGTATTGAGAGATGCAACACAAAAATATATCCTCAAATGATTTCTTCAAGTCTGAGGACAAGATAAATATTTCTACTGAAACTGGAAATAATTCAAGCATCGCATTTATTATTGATTATTACTTGCAAATGTCCATTGGCCAGCAAAGCATCATGCTCTCATATTATACTCCTTAAGCCGGCTTGGGGACACAAGGTGGCAATGACAGCTTCTCAGCCTCAAGGGCACACACGGGCGCATATGCTCGCACACACACACACACACACGTGCACACGCACCCGCACACAGGACATAATGACCAGCATGGGCAGTTTTAGGTTTAATGAATCAAACACTTTCATCTTTTACTGCTTGCTCCAGTTTCTTCTTTTGGGAGTGTGTCGCGTGAGGCACTGGCAACATCGGGGATATTGGCAAGTTAGCGCATGTGAGAGGAGATGGTGAAGATATAGATGGAATGAGAGTTGGGAACACAAAACACTGGGAAGCAGTTAGCTGTGATCACTCGGGTCACAAGAGCTGCAGCTATCTGATGCAACTGTCTTGGAAATGTTTACAGTAGAAATAATGTTGCTTGTTGGTCAAGGGCAGACAGAAGAGGAACCTCTAGGTCGTAAACTAGAAAAGGCGTGCAGTGTGTGTTCCTGTGTGTTTATGAGACAGGGCTCTTACCGTCTGTAGAGGACAAATGGAACGACTTGGAGCGAACAAGCGGACAGGTCACCCTGCGCTTTAGACTCATGTCATCATAGGAGGAGAAGCACCTATGAAAGAAAATGACATTAACTAATCGATGAGCACAATGCCTCCACTTCAACTTCTTGATGTTAGCAACAAGATATCAGGTGAAGAATGTTTGATGTAATATACTGAGCTGAAAAGCAGCGTCATAAAAATGGAAAACATGGCAGTCCTGAGGATGGTGAAGCAATACAGCTATAAATAAGATAGTGACTTAAAAGTAAAGCCCTATAAATGTCGTCTGTGTGTGTGAGTGTGTGTGTGTGTATGCATGTGTACGTAAGTGCATGCATCCAACCTCTTGGGGCTGGGGTAGTGGTTGCTCATTGGAAGGGTAGAAGCATTGTTGTTGGGGCTGGGAGTGGAGCTGCAGCAGCACTGAAGACACAGCAGAAAGCCCAGAGACAGGCAGAGGACCAGAGACACCACCAGGTAGCTCTGACGGTCAGATACCTGCAGGAAGTATGCATTTTAACACATGCATGTTAAAGTCTTTATCCACATCGACATGAACAAGGATAAAAAGACAAAAAGGCAAAACTGTAAATGCATTTCCAGTTTTAGGCCAAATTATAGCCTGGTTACCGTATTTATTCCAGTATAACGCGCACACGTGTATAACGCGCATCCC
This sequence comes from Antennarius striatus, assembly GCF_040054535.1. NCBI lineage: Eukaryota > Metazoa > Chordata > Actinopteri > Lophiiformes > Antennariidae > Antennarius > Antennarius striatus. Next base: position 4,271,710 of record NC_090782.1, on the reverse strand, counting down.
TAATTTTCAATTAAAAATCTGTATAAAATTTTGTTTCACTTTTTCTCGGCTCAGACAAAGCATTGTAAGTGCCAAACATTGTTAAACACGTGCGTCCATGATAAAAATCATTTATTGACAACGTAAACTATGAACACAATACCAAAATAAAATTAACAATATTTACCGGTATTTAAAATCCGTCAGAGTCCGATTCATCATCAGATACACCAGCAATGCTTACCGGTAACTCACGTTTCAGTGTGGCCGAGGCGAGGAAAGGAAATGAAGAGACAAGGCGTAGCTAATAAAATGCTAATCAATAATCAAATATCATACGTCACAGCGGATAATAAGAATTCTCGGAAATGACACCATCCGACAAGGTCTGCTGATGACGCATTTGATTATTGAATACCATTTCCTTGATTACGCCTCGCCTCTGCAGGAGTGATGCGCATGAGCCATCATGAATTACCGGTATTTTAGATCGCCCACGCAAATGATTTGGATACTGTTACTAAAAATCGACCATGGACGTTTTGTGGGTCGAGAGATGTGGTTGCATTCAATGTTTTGCGATTGTGGTCAGCGATATCTACGACCAATAAGTCATTGCGCAAATAATACTGTATACTAATACATCTAAGCGTGTCACCCCAGCCCTCGTTTATAACGCGCACCCAAACTTTGAGTTCTTTTTTTAGGTAGAAAATTTTGCGCGTTATACTTGAATAAATACGGTACATCTTACAGTCCTCAGTTCTCAAACCTTACAAGACAACCAGACATCAGTTCTGACGATTTAAAACAAAAAAAAAGTAGAAACGCAAAACTTAAGACCAGGGAAAGAAATTGCAATCGATCTGAGTTTCGTTACCTCTCTCTGCAGCTGGCCGACTGTCACTGTGAGATTGATCATCATCTTGGTAACGCTCTCCAGCTGGCTCTGCAGGACCTGGATGGACTCAGTCTGCTTCTGGTCCTGAAACACAGGACCAACATTCACACGTCAGTCACCACTATGAAGCCCTGATCTCTTGTGTGTTTATGTTACAATTGATCTGAGCTCCTTCAAGTGAACTGACCTGCTCCTCAGCAATGCGTGAAGTGTTCTGAAGTTTTATGATGGTTTTATTGAAAGCTCTTTGCATCTCTTCCATCTGTTTACGATATCTGAGCCACACAATCATAAATTATATTTAATAGTGAAACGATGGTTCTTGATTATATAAATCAAATGGAATTCAAGATAAAAATACAAATAAGGAGTCGTCAAGTTACGATCACCTTGCTGTGTCTAGTGTCATACCTCTGGCTGAGCTCCTCCAGGTATCTGCTGGACAGACTCATGTTCACCTCCAGGGCTTTAATCCTGTTGTTCAGCCTCATGAACACGCTCTCTTTCTGGCTGGAGCTGTGCATCACTCCCCCATTCAACAGCGCACCATTCCCATTTACCGTTCCACTGGCGTAATCTCCTCCATTTTGCAGTTCTGCATAGAAGTCGGTAGTTGTCCGATGGCCATTGGTGCTCAGGATGTCCTCATCCACTGGTTCTTCCACCCGACGGGGCTCTCCGGCCTGACTGGGGGAGTCCCGCTGCTCCCAGTGTGTCTGAGATGTCTGGATATCATGTATTTGTGAGTCTCCATTGTCTGTGCTTGACTGCGCTGCATCTGAGTGTATGTCGGTCGGTGGTGCAGCTGTTGGCAGCTCAGTGGGAGGGGGGTTGAACTCTTCAGGCTTTGATGCAGTGGGAAGAGGCTGAACAGGCTGTTCTACAAGGGGGGGAACCACAACACCAGGGGAGCCTGTCTCTGAGGCTAAGGGCTGTGGAGGAAAGCTGACAGTAGGAGTTGAGGTGGCACTGCTGGCCATTAGTGTCTCTGGGATGGAGACAGCATGAAGGGGTGTAATAGGGATGGGGTCCAAGGCTGCATATTTAATGTGAGGAAGCAGCTTCTCGTCATGTGTGGGGGTTGGCAACGACAAGGAGCTCTGGATGTCTGACAGACTATCTGTGGGGATGATGGTGACCCTACTAGGCTCAAGGATGATGTTGAGCTCTGGAGTGTGGGCGTCGGGAGTGTTGGGATGTGTGAAGTGGACCTCACCCACGTTCATGCCCTCATTTTGGCTCATAACAGGCACATTGGGTTCTGGAGATTGTTCTGTGAGGGGGAGGACTTCTTTGACAGGTGTGGAATCAAGGGCGGGGCTCAGTTGAGGCGTGTGTGCTGGGAAGGGGGTGGTCTGATCGGGCCGTGTCTGCGCGTGAATGCTCAGCTGCTTCCTCCTGAGGCTGCGGAGTCTCTCTTTGGCCAGCCTGGCAGAGCACCAGCGATGGAGGAGCTCAGGCAGAGTGACCATACAGGACAGAGACAAGGAGGAGAAGGAGGAGAAAGGACAGTAAGTCTGACTCTCCCACTGGTTCCTGTCTCCTGCCTCCCTCGTCGTCTCCTCTGCCTTCTCCTCCTCTTCTTCCCCGTCCTCCATCAGGGTCACAGTAGTCTGTCTGGGTTCTTCATCTTCGTCCTCCTCTACCAGGGTGACAATTCGTTGGTCTTCGTGGGAGTCAGGTGGCGAGGGGGGTGGGTCACTGGAGGCAGCAGAGTCCTCCTGCTCTGCAGGCTCCGATCTGAAAAAAAAAACACAGGAATATTAGAATTTTGGAGGGTAGTGGAATTCAATTGTTGTAATAACAGTGGTTAACTGGTACATTACTGGTCTTACATTGCAGAGACTTGCGTCGTTTCGGACGATTTGGGTGTAACTTCTGTGCTCCCCTTTTCGTGCTCTGCTGCAGTTGTATTTTCTGTTATTTGAACAATCACACAATAAACTCAGAGCAGGATTACAAGACAGAACAATTTACATCAGAGCCTCTTTGCTGTGCTGCGTGGCCAGTAAGCCCATATTTAGAAAATTTTAAAATATTGTAAATCAGTCTAGCCCAGCTAGAACTGAGCGCTCATCCACATCATCTCCTCCCTGCTTGCACTATTGAAATGAATGGAAATTAGTGCTGCAACTCGAGTGTCTTTTAGGATAAGAAGTACAGGAATGTGTAGACTCAGTTTCAGTAAAAACTTAGAAGAGTTTATAATGGAAAAAAATACAGAAATTACTGGGGAACAACCTTTTCAATCGGTCACCCAATGAATCCCACTTTATTTCAAGTAGAGAAATGCTTGAGCAAAAGGAGCCTATAAAAAAATACAAAAACTAGGTCAAAGTGTGTGTCTGGGGGCGTTTTTCCCTTCACAACAGGGGAAAAGATGAGTAAGAATCCTACTGAATTAACACCCTGTGGGGTAAACACGACAATGAGAAAGGAGGAGCGGGACAGAGATTTAAAGCTCTATGGAGAATGATAATCGTTTCTATTCACTAGGGTTCTGCAGAATCTCATAGCAAGTCCTCTTGTAGTTGCACGGAATTAAGAAGAAGATCAAGTCATGGAATTAAACCTAGAACAGAATAATTTGAGCTCAATAATTTTTACTGGAATGGTACAGGAAGTGAAAACAGTTGGTTTACTTATAAACTACATCTACAATAGTCCATAGCTATATCTCAAACTACCCTCTGGCAAGGTGTGGCTGCTTTACAAGAGGGAAAACAAAAAACATCGTAGCTCACTCCCAGGCCGGGTCAGTTATGTAACAACAATTGTTCTGTTTTACATCTTGAGGAAGTCTGTTCCTTTTGTGAAATCTACAGTCCTGCGAATGATCAGCAGTCTTTACAGTACCTATGATTTCATTCATCCATAAGAGACCAATTACAGTCTTTAGTACACAACACAGACACATTCTTCCCGGTAACAACAGCTGACCGATGCACACATTTTATCTTTCACAGGATAAATATGGAAAGGAATAACTTGGAAAACTGCTGATAACTAAAGCAAAACTTCTTAAAGGAAAAGTAACTGGTGCACCAAGGTAATTGGCGCACCAATGGAGTCAATGTCAAGTTAGTATCTTTTACAGAATTATATGTAAACTCTTCAACGCTGGTACAAAAACAGATTTAAAGGCAGTGCACTCAACAAGGTTGGATTTTTGTTTTGTTCATATTATAATGAAAACAGGGCATTTAATAGAGACCTGGACATGAAAGATGACACAGGACAGAAAACAGGATGCATCACATTAAAGATGGATGAGTACCTCCTGTTTCAGTTCCACCCTCCAATCCTGGCTTCCCACCGAGCACATTAGCAGCAATGTTGTTCACCATGTTTAGGATGGCATCTGGAAAAAAACGTCAGTCACAAACAGTTTTATTTTCACTTTATTCCATAGGTCAAAATATCAGCCCTGGCTTTGCTAATACAAAGAAGAGATGGCACCAATTTACGTGTGCAAGGTGTAACATTTATGCTATTCAAACCCAAATCCATATTTCTGTGTCTGTGTGTGTTAAAGCAGGAGTATTCAATTAAAAGTCACGGAAGTCCGGTTATAAAAATTTCCTCTTCGTAAAAGGTCCGAACCCAAGTCGAGTTTGTGTCTTATAGCCCGCCCCTATATCCACATTATCATTTATTATCAATTTTCAATGCAGGTTATGTTTAAATTAGTGCACAGCTAGCTCTTTGACCTCACCATAAATAAAAGTAAACCCAGGCAAATAAATTTCAAACCTCTATGTTAGATTGAAGAACACACAAACCTCAGAATTAAAAATAAATAGAACTGAATAATCCTTTTTCTCCCAGCCTAAAGAACTGAAGGCCTCAACTTCAAGAAAAAAAACATTAACATGTTCAGAAAGCATGACTAAAAACTGGCTCTTTCAGGGGAAAAATGCAAACAGAACTTTCTTCACGAGAGAAAGGGGCATGTGGCCTGCCAGTAATCTACTTGTACACAAGGTTACTTGTGCAAAAGGTGTGCACAGAGCGCACCTTGACTGTTTTGGAAAGCTCCCACTGTTTCGCACAGCCCCCCTCTTTCAGGATTTCCACAGTCCCAACTATAAGGCAACAGAATGAAGAAAGACTTACTGGACTTATCAAACTAAAAGTCTTGAAAACATACGTTCTTCTATATGTTCTTCTGAGTGTGTTAATATCTTATTCTGTATTCAGTTTTCTATAGTAATGTAAACCCAAAACAAATGTAATAATTTGTTGATAGCAGCTATAGTGAAAAAGTATTGGGTGGCTTGTTATTTCATTTTTTGTGTGTGTATCTAATACTTAACGGTGATCTGCAAACAAAATGTAATCACGGCCTCGGCATAGTGTCTGTGGTGGAATTTGAAAAGATCAGTCGAGGCTCACAAACCCTCCATTGCGGCTGCACAAACAGTCCACCAGAGAGATGTCAGACATTGATCTCCAGCTATCAAAACTGATGAAGGTGGCACAACTGGCATTTTAGTTCAGGGGGGAAAATACCGCATTGGCTTACATTTTGGATAATCTTTGTTCCTAATTAAATAATCATTCAGAACCATTTGTTTTGGAATTTTCACCTCTACTCATGTTGCCTTTTTTCACAATGAATTTTTTTTGAAGATCCAACACAGTTCAGATTGAGACACAGTACAAGTAAGAAGAAATCAGAAGCAGGTCCAATACTTTTTCACATCACTGTAGCTTTAACTGACTTTGCCTTCTGTGTGCGTTTATGCATATACATACTTGTTGCTGAGCCAAGCAGGTTTTTAGAGGCCTTGTCTTCTGATGGTTGGTAGCCGGGGGGAAAGTCTGAAAAAAGTAAACACTGTCATTTAAAATTCTATACAAAATACTTCAAACACATTGAATAATAAAATTTTTAATGAGTACAGGAAACCCAAGAGGTCAGATGATGCTAAATGAAGTCAATATAATAGAGTTAAATCCTGAATGAACTATTTGGTAACCAAGATCACCGCTCTCTTTTCCTCTGCTGTTTTTGCAGCAATGATTTATCTTGCCATTACATCACCTTAGAACTGTGTTGATAGGTCCACTCATCTTATAGTAGTAGCAAAATAAAAAAAACAAAGTTTGTCTTTGATGTCCAAGAAAATTCAGTCTTATTTACCAAAGTCTTCATCCAGATAGTCCAGTCTCTCTGAAGGGTACTGGGACTCTGCTATCTCATCATACTCCTCCACCATGCTGGTACCAAACACCCTACACAACACCAACACACACACAGACTGTGTTACACACACAAAGATACAAAATAGCAGAAAAGTACAAGGTCTCCTATTACAAAGCACAATACATGGCATGAATTACGGAAAAAATATGCAATGAAAATGGAAACAATTGCAAGTCAGCGTTTTACATGTAGTCTTTGGTCTTTGGCAAACATGTGCAGGAATGTTTTATAAGCCCATTAAACGTTAACAGCAGGCTCCTTCAATGACCCTGACATGTCCTTCTACAAAGTAAAAGGCATGTCTACATTCTTACTTCATGTAGAAAACAGGCTTTTGTGTGGTCAAAAATAACAGCAGTGAAGAATAAATGTCCAGTTAGAACATTGAGGTGAACAAGTGAGACACACTCATTGAGAATGTGCAGCATTCTAAGAAGTCACATAAAAAATCTTATATAATCTGTTAGACCTAGTTCCCAAAACCCATTTATTTGAACTTTAACATGACATGAGATAAACAGACACAGAAGTTGTTTTTGGATTTAAAACACTGTAAAACCAAAGTCAAATGTTGGGTTTGTTGTTTCTGGCTGAAAGAAGCAGTGTTTTCTTTAAAGACAGACACAAACAATTTCCTCTCATTTACCAATATTTCTATTGCTATGAAAAAGATCCTTGTCCCTGTGAGGATATGTTGTTCTGCAGTGGATAAGACCATCATGCAAAGAAAAACATCACTTCATTGATTTTACCAGTGAATGTAATACTTGTACAGATAGACATCCAAAATCCTTGAGTTTCAATTACTTAAATTAATGAAAAGCCTTGGAATAAAAGATTAATATAAAAATCATTCACTATATTACCGGATGAGACTGAGGGGACAGAAGTGTTCTGATCCAAAGTGGGAGAGGAGTTCAACCTGCCGAGAAAATAGACACAATGAAAATATCATCCACAACTTTACTTTGGCCCCAGTACCAACAATGCATGTGCACCCAATCAATTTACCCATTCAACCACTATCCCACCAAAATAAATACAATTGCAAACCAATTAAAGTACAATTTGTGTGCATGCTCTAACTGATAGGTATTTTTCCCATGCTTTAAAGACGACGGTCTGCCAAAGCTCACCCATTTAAAGAAAAAAGCAACATTACCAGTGCATTAAAGAGCCCATTCTGACAGAGAGAAAATGGTACTAACCTTTACATACTTGATGAACATCTGATGAGGGAGGAAGGCACAAGAAGAAATACAAAAAGAGAAAAATCAGTGAAGACTGATTTAAGCTACACACAATGCAGGCATTTCCTTATAGTCAGGACTCTGAGACAAACTCCTGGTAGGAACACACTGGATGTTTGTCCTATAATAGAAAAAATGCTAGAAAGAAGTTTCTAAAATGCAGCCGTAAGGAAACACAAAGCAAACAGATGGACAGACAAACAGTAAGTTTTCATGAGACCGGTTGACAGATATAAAGGTGAAACATCCTAGATTAAGGTCGGTACGTGCAACAACGCATGAATCCCCGTGCGCAGCCATATGCAACATCCAGACACACAACACAAACGATCATTTTAACAAAGGCTCATACAGGGAAAATTTTGTGAGCAGCAGCGGAAACAGATACGTACTTATCACTTGAGACAGAAAACTTTTCAAATAAATGTAGTTCAGTGTTGTTCAATGCACAGCTGACTTACTTTCTGCATGATAAATGACTATGATAATGAATGACGCCTATCAAGACCAAATCCCTTAAAAGATGTAAAGTAGTGTGTAGTGTAAGTGTGAACAAGCTGGGCTTAGAAATGACTTCACAATCACATTTTCTTGCTCAAACCCAACGAACTAAAAAGGTCCAGAATTCACGTCAAATGTTTTAAATATTAAAATGACAGATTCACTGTAACTTTGCATTATTTGCGTCTGTCAAAAAAGACTCAAGAGTTATATAACCACATTGGCCCAAAGGAACATTTCTGTTGACATTACAATGACATGTCTATGTGAAAGGAACATCATCAACATAGAAGTCAAACAAAAAAGCTTCTTTTTCCAGTAAATGGGTCGGTTCTGAAAAGTATGTGTTTCAACATCACCAGTGGGCTTGATAACAGAGAGACTTCATGTTCTCGGGATATTTTTAGAGTGAATTAAATACAGCAGGTGCATATATCAGTATCAGATAATGGCCAAACTGAGTAATATCTAAAAAAAATCTAATATCCACTGTAAGCAGCATTTGGCCCACACTATAAACATCTCGCTACACCAGAAGATCCAGTACAAACAACCCGATAGTAATGCTTATCTACCCTTCAGTTCTTTATGAGTAAAGTTCTGTCAAGAACACACATCTTCGCAGTTGAGTTATGGCCAGTACTGTCAGGACCTTTTATGCTGAAGTCATAAAAGGTCCTCTGAGCTTACGGTACAATTTCAAAGACATGTATGTACGTGCATGTATACACTAATCACCCATAAAGTTAAAAATACTGAGAAAGCATGAATGAACCATTTTTAACTCCCTGCCGTTGAGCTACAAGTGTTCCATCTGAACAGTAGCGAAAGAAAATCGATTACCTTCACATATTTAGCATAAAGTTGCTCGTCCAGCGGGAAGCTCTGGACTGTGCGTGAATCATGAGCATGAAAAGTCCCAAGCTTTACCCACTTGTTGGTAGGATATCTGCAGATGGATGAGAAGAAACATAAGATGCATATGTCTAAGCAATAGAATGTACAAACAAAACAGTAGTATCTCAAAGGGTGTGTGCAAAGGCAACAGCGTTTCATGTGACAGGATGGCATGTCCCTCATTTCCAGAGGGTGGAATTTATGAGTTGCTGCTTGATGTGACACTGGAAATAAATGTTCTATCTTCCTAAAACATATTTAAAGAACATGTTTTGTTATAGCCTTGAACTAAAATGTAAAAGGCAACATGTTGTCAATTTTAATATTTACATAGATTATGATTCCACCATTAAATGAAACTGTCATAACCAATAGTACATATGAGACCATGGCAGAGAAATATGATGCTTGCAGGTTTCTGTGAATGTTTAATGTCCTGAAAAAGAGTTCCAAGCACGGCTACTGGCCAGCTCCTATCCTTCAAAGACTTACATCAATGCATGCAATTCTCCCCAGTTAATTAAGTAATTAATAGATCGAGCAAGGACGGTTGCTTGTCATAAACTCAACAGATGCCTATGAGAACACCTTGGCTTAATTTACAGGAAATAAAGTGAGTGTACCTGTCACTGATGGACACCAAGAAGTCTTTCGGCGTTGACGAGAAAAGCTCGAAGTTAGCAATGTCTAGCTGTTTGACCTGAATCGGCTCACAGAGCTCAATGACAAACCTGGAGAGAGATGATGAACATTTATAAAGCTGCATATGCTGTACTGTTCAACATGAATTGTGCACCCGTAGTGCATTGTAGCACTCACCAGATTTTGGTGCTACAAGGATTTAGCATGTACAGATCCATGTTCTCCATGAGAATAGATGACATGCTCTAAAAAAGAAACCGAGAAAATTAGCATTTACCATCATCATTGCCAGGTGTTGAGTTCAACTGTTTACCTCGTCAGCAATCCATAAATATTCATAATCTAAGACTTGACATCGGTCCTCTATGACTGCTTTAACACTTATGTATAAGTTGAATAGCATGTGTCATCATCAGCACATTTATAATGACATCTATATCTTTAGCAGCAGCTGTACATGTTTCTAGGCAACAGGGGATGGGGTGATGTATATCGAACCTTGGCCTCACTGTTGGCAGAGAGTATCTTGGCACCACACTCATCAGACGCATAATTATTGAAATTTTTCTGGACCTTCTTCACTGGATGGGGGCAACCGTTGGTGACCGAGGAGAGAGACTGACCTGGAAAGATTTGGAGAGTTAATTTTTTGTTTTTGTTTTATATGCTCATTTTAATCCCTGAAGATAAATCAGTGGCAAAATCTAGTTAGTTGAATTGAATGATGTAAATATATACAGTATGTAGTGTGTACAGGCCCTGAACACACAAACACACACAGAGGGGGCCTGCACGCATGCAGGGGGAGGTAGAGTGACGAGCAGCTCCTTCATGGTGCGCGCAAATGAGCAACTTGTAAGGGGGACGGCCTTGATCAAGGGTGCCTCGGCAGTGCTCCAGAGGTGAACTGACACCTTCCACTGTCAGCTCACACTCCGGGTGTTTTCTTTTTTTGGCGGGAGCGGGAATCGAACTGCCGATCTGGGAACATTGGGCGACCTGCTCTACCGCCCGCTCTACCACTGAGCCACTGCCCCCCCATTAGGCCAATTACAGATGCTACTAAAGAGCCTGAGAGGAACAAGTACAGAAGTTATGTAACACCCATAAACACACGCTCAGTTGACCACTGCACATGGCGTGCAGTGGCATAAAGATAGAGCAAAGAGCGAGACGGTAAGAGAAACATGCAGAAAACAAGGAAGAAAGAACACAGGATGTAGGCAATGCACAAAACCTAGTGTTAAGCAGAACCAACACACTGATACTACAACTGACAGTTTGAGTCCTCTATTGTCTACAGAAGCAAAGCTTTAAGCAGCACTTGGATCTGTGTCACAAATGAGATTAACATCATCAGGGTATGTTTGAGCTGTCCAGCCTAGGAAGCCTAACGAAGCCTCTGGTTAAGAACACATTCATCTGTGCACATGTCTCTGAACGTGTTCTTTAACAACAATATGCACTCACTTTTCTCTTTCTCCACCTCCATGACTTTCTTCTTCCACTCATCAAAGGTGGGAATGTCTTCTTTGCTGGGTACTGACGGATCTGTCTCCCTTGCAGCACTGGTTTCCCCTTCCTGAAAAACACAGACAGGTATATCACACGCAAAGTGGCAGTCAACTTACATCTTTATATGCTTTATCTGCACATGCATTGGGCAATGCTGTAAATTAATCTAAACTTCCTAAATAAGATTAAGAAGAGTATATGGATCCTGGTTTCTGTGATCCACTACATTTTGTGTGCTCTGACCAGCAACTAAAACACACACACATGATGTGGGCTTGAAAAATAAAACAGCTCATGGTAGCCAACTTGCCCCTGGACACTGATGCATTGAGATGCGGTGAGCTATGAGTAATATTTCCATGGGTTATATAAGCTCCCTTTTGGACCGAACAAGAGAGTCTGAGCCTTAACATCCACCAACTCAGACGGCCTCTTATGTAAAAGCCCCAACAACCCTGGCAAGAGTCGTTAGTAACCACATACAGATTAGTCTGCAGATCTTGGCCTCAAAACAATAGAATACTGTACAAACACATTTACCCTAAGAGTAAATGAATACTTCCAGATACAATCGTCTTTCACCGACCTTCAAATGTGACAAAAATATCAGAAAGTAAACTGACTCAACATCTGCCTCTTGCAATATTCAAAATCCCTTTATGAATATCCAGCCACGGGTGAACTGATGATTGGTCATGCAACAAACAGCATCTCTGGAACTCCTACTTTAACCTTGAACTCACAGGTCTGATTTTTCATCACCTCGCTGAACCAAGAATAAAATTTTCCAGCATGATAGCCACAACACTGATATTCAACTGACAAAGATTCCTGTCAGTTTTCAGGCTGCATTGAAACTATGGATATTACTAAATTAAACAACTCTGGATGCTGTCATTCATTTGAAAAATGTGTTTCTCTTTTGACAAGCCAGAAATAGAAATGAACCAAAATGTGCTGACCTTCTGCTCAGGGTGGTGCCGGGAGAAGTTTCCCTCCTGGTCCAAATCAAACTGCCCATCCTCAATCTCCTGCAGCTGTTGCTGTTCTTGTTGTTCCTGGTCCACATGACCAGATGAAGTCCAGTCCTCCACTTCAGGGTCAGAGCGGTGGTTCTGGTCTGTCAGCTGGTCGTCTATGCCAGCCTCATCCACTCTGTATCACAGGTAAAGGACCAAAGAGGTGGAGAAGGAGAAGGATGGGAAGGAACAAACAAACAAAGCAACAGAGAGGGGAGAAAAGAACAAATTATTTGGAATTGTAACTTGGCAAGTAATACGAGATGAAACATAAAAAATATTTGGTTAATTTGAAAGCATTAACAGTCCTTGGTTGTGAGCAGGCATAACAACGGAAAGGAAATTAAAAATAAAAAGCAGAAGCAAGTGGAGAACAAGGCCAGCGGTCGATGGCTGTGCACAGCAGAGAGGTGTAGCTCATGACTTCATTACCTGGCTCTGTGCTTTGATTGTTTTCTGGGGGGTAGAAACTCACCTGAGCAGCAGGCTGCCAAAAGGGGAGTTTTCACAGGTTGCCAGTTTGGGGGGGATGACCCCGCACTGTGAATGAGAGTGCTCATCAAAGACAAAGTTGTCTACTGGGAGTTCATCTCCTGCACTGACAACCCGCACTGCACTGAGGGAAAGAAAGGACACGGTGTTTACCACACCTCCATAAACTAGGGAGTGTAGAGAGAGAGGAAGAGTGAGACGAGGAAGGGAACGAGGAAGAGGGGATAAACGACACAAAAGGGGCGAGATAGAGAGAGAAAAGGTAAGAGCTAGAGTGAAGAAAGAAAGATGGACAAAGGGGATGGTTGGGCAGTGGATGGTCACTTCTTCAGATGTCCTGATGATGACTGCTACTCTGAGTTGAAATCAATCATTTCTTCAAGGTTCAGCGTGGGAATCCTCCTGTTCAATCTCAGACAAGTTCCACATCCACACTGGCAACTGTCCTCAAACTTCCAGTGAAAGTCCACTTGATAGAATGTCATGAACCATTCCATGTGACCGGCCACAAGTTCCATGAAAACTGACTTTGAAAGCTTCTCTTTCGGCATGTGACCAGTCATTGACAGTGGTTAAATTTTTAAAAAAGTGAAGTAAAGCAAAACACTAAAAGAATAAAACAAAAACATCGAAAAAAAATGTGCAACATGTGGCATGACAGTGTGAGCAAAGGGAAACTGCTTTACCCTTTGACACTTCTACTGGGTTGTCGTTGGCTTCAACCATCACCAGAGGTACATGGCTTGTAATTTTGCCTTCTCTGTGGTTATAGCCAACTTCTGACACAGAAACCATGTCTCTCAAATGAGGAAGTGGATCTGAACTTACCCTGCGTGGGTCTGGCAAGCGCTCTCTGAGGTAGGTGTGTTTTCAGCATCATCTGAGGATGTGGCGGGATGAAGATCCAAACTTGAGTGTGCAGCAGGGGCGTCACTAGGGAACTCTAGTGAGGGTGGGGCGTCTGAGGGTATGTGGGCCTCAACTGGAGCTGATTCTGTAGCGGGGGGCACAGGGACTTCCTGGTTGCTGTCCTTAGTGTCAGTCTTAGGGTCCAGATCTGTCTGAGGGTCTGGGTCTGGTTCTGACTCAGGAGCAGCAGATGCAGCATCAGACTCTGGGTCAGGCTTGGTCTCCTTCACCTCAACTTCCTGAGCATTCACAGTCTGGTGAGACAGAATGATTAATTACAATTTAAAGAGAATCCACCAACAAGCATCCTTACAGAATATCTCCATTAATTAATTAAAACAGATTCATAAATGTGTACAAAATGAAAAGCTAATGAATATGTATAAAATCTGAAATTTCCTCACTCGACATGTTATTTATATCCAACTTATTTAAGGATTGAAATCATGTGGGTTATTCTGCTTTAATAATTTGAATTTTGTCAAAATTGCCCAGCCCCAGCATGGACAGCATTTCAAAATGAATAGATGGCATTACTGTACTTTACCTTTTCTTCACTTGCATTGTCTATTTCCAGCTTCTCATGTGACGTCGTCTCTGCCTCTAGTTCTATACCGTACGATGTGTGTGTTTTCCATTCGTCCAACACCTTGAAGAAAAAAGTATTTCAAAACAAGAGCTCCAAATGTTAACAAAGCAGTGATGATCAAAAGCCTTTAAAATATAGCTTCAGGAGATTTATTTACTTTTTATTTTGTTTATTTTTTGAATCTCAGTTTATGGAAAAAGACTGCCAGTGGAAAGAATGTCTGCTTTTACTCTCCTGCTGCATCTCATTTGAGGAATCCCTACTTGTGGTCCAGAAACAAATAAATGTTTAAAACAAGGACCTGCTTCCCAAATCATCACCCCTCAGAAAACAACATTCAGCCACTGGGGCTGTGTATTGGGGGCTGTGTATTGGGAAAACTTGGTGGACTTTGAACCCTAACTGGACAGGCCTGTCCAGTTAGGGTTTAAAGTCACCTCGATGACCTGTATATATAAAGCAATGTCTGTTGATGACAATGTGAAATTGTTTTTCATTATAGATCTTCCCAGCACAGTTTCAATAATTTAGAGGCATGATTAATCAACCAATGCCTGATGTTGTTTTCAATAACGCCCGTCTTGGAGGGAGATAAAATTACGCAATACCCTGACCGTACCACCATCAGCTGACTCACTTCTTTAGCCAAGACCTTCCCGATTATTCTGACCAATCTCTAGCCAATCATTAACATTTCACTACAACCAGTGAGTGTAATAATATGCTCACCCTTCTACGGCCAATTCAATGTTTAGTGACAGAACAATCCATCCATCCATGTTTGCACTTTCTGTAACTTATACCAGCAGCTCAGATTCTTTTCTCTTGTGTTATAATTAGAAAATAATGTCCAAGTAGTGTGGATGAATCCTTAAAAACAATTTAGTAGATGCTACAAGGATAATATGATGTTATTTATCAAACGTGTATTTATTATAGTACTGTTTATGAAATCCCTGCTTGATGGACTTCCTGGTTTCCAAACATGGAAAGGCACCCAACTAACGCACCTTGTGTTGTATGGAGTCCTGCTCCTTCTCCTGCTCCTGCCCTTCAGGGTTTCTGTCCCCAGCTGACTGACCTGGGCTCTGCTCTGAAGAAGACACATGTTGAATAGGGTACCTGAAACACAAACAGGGAAATTATGTCAGTACAATGCAAAGTTATTCTGATCATCTCCAATGAGGAACATGGAAATCAGGGAAATCTACACCAGTGACTGTGGATGTATTTTCAAAAGTTTCATTCAAATTACTATCATTTAAACCCTGAATGAACATGTTAACTTCCATCATGAGGAATGAAAATTAGAGAAAACTGCAGAAACATTAAGGGGACCTCTTGTGTTTGAAAGACAGGGGTGCTTACTCAAGCTTTCTTAGCGATGCATTTGACAAATGTCTTCCTTTGAATCAGTTGACTCCAATCTCATTATTCTTCCAGTTTATACTGTTTAGCAGGTGCTAGAATATGTCTGAAATTCTTTTCAGTGCCAACTGTATGTCAACTTAATTTTGAATATTCAGACTTGTAATGGGTGTAATTTCAGGTGTACATGTAAATGCAGGTGAGAATAACAGAAAAAGCTAGTTGTCCTGGACCTGCAGAGTGCTCAAAGGCAACAAGCTCACAGGAGGAGGTGGAGGAGACTGGACAGCAGGCTGACCCAGGTTATCTCCACTAACACTCAGTACTATATAATTTTTAAAAAAAAGGAGCAAATTTCAATGTACAACGTCTAAGAAAGATAAAGATCATTAAAAATCACAATAGAATTATCAGTCATGTCTGTTGTAGAGTCAATCAGATTTGTATTTTTTCTTGGTTTCATATTAGACCTACTAAGGAGACACATTTTGAGTTGTTTGTCTCGGTCTCCTCTTTTTTTGCTATGGAGTGCAGCACTGATGAGAGTGTGGAAAATATAGTGGAATAGAAACAAAAGCGAATTATTAGAAAACAGATGAGCAAGGAGACACAAGACAGAAAGTTTGTTCTCCACCAGTTAACAAATCCTTGGTGAAGCTTGTTCCTTCTATGATGCCAACAGTGTAACTCACCTATAAACTATCCACGCTCAACTTATTCAACCTTACAGACTGCTCTAAAGCTATTACAGTACACATCAAGTACAAACCCTGTTCAACTAAAAGCTGTCAATGAATATAGTCACATACCTACTGCTGTGTAAACAAGGCCAACATTGAGAAATCGCTTACGTTACTTAATAGGTGTGGAATTAATGCAAATAAAGCCTTTATGCAGGTGGGTTTAGAGAGAACTGGGGGCAGTGATGTGTAGTCTACATTTTGTAACTGCCTACCTGCACTACAGAAATGTTGAGGATGTAACTGCACAAAACAACACCCTGAATCAGTGACAAGAACCACAAAATGCAACACGTAAACACTATGTTGGTGTGAAACTGGAGCTGCACATGACCGTCCATGTGTGGGACACATGGACGGTCATGTTAGCGCCTGGGACTGGCTGTCAGGAGGAGGTAGAAATACTCACAATCACACAGACAGCCATCTGTGCACGTCAGTATCCTGTCACTCAGACAGCCTCTCCACTGGTACTTATGTCTGAGGTGATTGAATGATTACAACCTCAATGACACAATACTGAAGCTAGTTATGTGCTATTTACCAACATGACTTGTGAGTATGTTGGACAGAAAGGTTTTATGTGTCTGAATGTTGAAGGGAAAAGCGCTTCTGGTCAATTCAGAGGAAAATCTGATGCTCGTATGACATAAACTAGGGTTTAAGATCGCTGTTAAAGAAAGGCAAATGTTGCAAGAGGTGTTGACACCCGACAGAGATGCTTTCGCCTAAAGGGCTAAAAGGGTCCACAATGCCAGTGAGAGAAACCCGACCATAGGGATGTATAGATACTGGGGAGTAAATACGAACAGCAGGTTAAACATAGCTCCCTATAGCTTTCAAATATGTTGCACCTCCAGCTTCCAGTCGTAAAACTTCAGGATGTAAACGGGGGTGAGATCTTCAAAATTACGTAACACATGCTCAGTAAATAAATACCAGCTAATAATGAGGACCACATACAATCCTTCCACAGGATTGTGGAAGGACTGTTTCTGCCTAACGTACAGAAAAAGTCAAAAGACCAAAGGCAGATTTCATAGCTAAACATCCGTGATTGTTTCTCTGTGTATTTTGGAATTATTGGATTATTTTGAAAATAATTAAAGTGATAATATTTTTCTAGAACGGGACAATCTGCTTCCTAGTCAGATGGGGCAGAGTGGAGAAAAGATAAAAATTTTCACTTTACGTGTTCAGTCAAGTCCAGTCAGTTGGACTCCACATCACTATCAAACTACTGTATAATGGCCACAGAACATCAATAGAAGAAAAAGTAACACTGACATAGAGGAAGCACAGCACTTAAATGCTGAGAAATCTGATTCCTTGATGAAACACTCAAGGCAAAAACAGTAGAGAGAATAATTGTCTGTACCTATAGTTAATTATTTTGTATGAATTTTCCTATTTTTCTATCTAAGTCTCTTCTCCACTTTAACCTTTTTAAGTATATTTCAATGGCAGTGTCCGAGCCGTAGTTCATATCAGAATTCATTCTGCAGATACAGGCTGAATCTTTGCATGACCTGTTGGCTCACAGTCCTCAGAATATGCCTGTGGGTGTATTTACAATGGGTGCCATAAATACCAAATGCCACAAATTTTCCAAAAGCCTATTATGACCCGATATAATGTGATTATGTTTTTAAGTGGTGATATTCAAATTGTAGACCACGATCTTTTTGTTTCTGGATATTCTGGGAAGCCAGTCTGGTTTCACAGAAGTACCAGTGAGCTACAAGGCTGTTAAATCTCATTTTAAATGTGAAGATGCTACACTTGTTAAACAGCCAAAAGTCAAACAAAGTGTTTTAGGTTCACAAATTCTGTCCTCATTTATTAAAAGGCCTGCAATGGCCCAGCGAAAGGGATGACACTGGGTGACACATCACCTATGACAGTGCAGGTTATAGTGTTCCAAGTCGATGTAAACATTCTCACACAAACAAATGACAGTGATGATGGATCAGCTCTGGTGTCCACAAAGAGACTAACTGACCACATATTGAAATAATGCCTTCAAGTAAGAGATAACTGCTCAAATAAGTCAAATTCCAACACAGAGATTCAAGCATATGGAGCAGATCAAAACCACAAACATCATGTGCTTTAAAACATGTGCCTTCGAACACTTCCACGTGTCATGAAAATTATTAAATAGAAAGAGTCGAATGTTGACTTACCCCACAAATGACTTTCCCCACAAACAAAGAAGAAAAGGGAAAGTGAAGTTGAGGATGAGTTTGAGGGGTTCTGTGCCCCACTTTTTGATTCAAATGATTATGTAACAGAGGAAGAAGAAGCTCCTGACCACAGACAGAGACAACAGTAGTCTACATGTTCTTATCTGCCGTGGACATCACATACCACAGGAAAGGAATTCCAAACATAATAACAGAATGACCTGAAGAAAAAAATAATGAGTCAGCAGTTTGCTGCTTCCCTCTTCCACACTCCCTCCCTACTTCCATGTCCTGTCTTTAATGCTCTTCTGTTCCAAAGACTTCAGGCGTTTTGTTCAGAACTCATTATCATTCTCCTTGGTTCATTTTACTGGGTCCTGACTGAGTCTGGGTCTCTAGAGGACACATCTATGACCCGAGACACTGTTTTGAAAGCTTCTTTTTTTTTTTTTTCAATTACTCTTACTCTTTAAGTACACCATAATATCATTGAAAGCAGCTTTCTAAGAAGCATAGAATCAAAAGTGATGTTTCCATTGTTATATCCTGTTGGTTTTATGAGCTTTCAGAGACGCAGCTCGTGGTATAAAGGATCAGTCCTGCTCTGTACACATCGTACAGTTTGGCACAGAGTAGAGAAAGGAAACAACATGATGATAGCAGATCAATGAGCCAGCAACAAACCAGACATTATCCAAAATAAGTGGCATGCAAACAGTGCTTCATCTCCTCTCAGGAAGGATGTTTGCCTGGTGACTAAATAATTTCAGACGCTTCTTGCATGACAATGTGTGACATTTAGCCTTCTTGCTTTTACTGTCGTCTTATGGACTCTAGCAAATTGAACATGCTTTGTCACTCTGCTGTTTCTTCCATTATGATTCTGCAAACTACAAAGTAGAGTAAATAACCTTGGTAAGGCAGATTAGTCCTCTTTCCATGTCCTGGCCTCAATCTCAGTACAGACTGTTGCTGCTTATTATATACTGTACGCCTTCTCTGTCACACACCTGATGTGACAGATAAAAGTGTAAGTTTGTCCCATGCATCCACACAGTAAGGACAAGTTAGACATTAGGCACGTGTTACTAAAGTTTGATGACTGAATGGTGTGTTTGTGCTGAGGCAAAGGAGTCTTGTGACATTCTTGTCTGAGGTTCAGAGTATTCCTCACATGTGAAGCATGGAGCTGAGAGATGGGCTGCTAATACAAAGTGTGATGAGGCACTAAGTTTATTTCATGTAAACTGATCTAATTCACATGCTTAGCGCAAACACACACACACATACCAAATAAATACAGCTGTGTTCTCAGCACTGAAGTCTTTACCTCCATAGAGCTAACAGAAAAAAAACAGAAGGTCAATGAGCAGAGAAACATTCCAAGATCCACGTGGGCAGAGGTGGATGGTGGGGAAAGGAGATGGGCCACAGCTTGCAAGGAAAAGTAGGCCAGTGAATCTGCCTGGCAAACAAAACCTGACATCCACATTTTAAGGAAAAGGGGGAGGGTAGAGGCTAACAGCCCAACTCGGAAAGCCGAATGTGTGTTCTCATTTCTCTTCAAAACGGATAAGGCAATAATATAGAGCAGCAGTTTGCTTACGAGCCTGCTTATCCTCAATAATCCCCCCCTCTGGTGAATCCTCAGGGCAGCTGGCACATACTGGCTGAACTGGAATAGCGATCCAACATTTATGATTGTAACCTGCCATTCAACCTCTAATGAATTTCTGCTCAGGCAAGCAGAGGCATTGACAGCAAGCAGTTAAAATAGGCCATTTATATTGTCTGCTGATTAATTACATGAAAGGAAGTTCCTCAAACATTTTTGGACAGTGTCTGACTTTAGTGCAATGCCATTGGTGATATTCCTCATGCCCGTCATTACTATATGCTCTTCTTCTTGACTAAAGTATGCTTTATGGGATTATTTCATTTTGTGTGGAAGAAGTCAAATGATGCACAAATGTCTTCATAGAAATATCCACAAAGCTTGAACAATAAAAACTGGAGCAATAAAGTCAAGTTGATAACTAATACTGGATAACAGTACTCATGCAAGGAAACCTCACTAGGCCAAACATTAGCAGAGTCTGAGTATTTAGTGACTTCTGACCTCTAAGGAGAAAAGAGGGCTGTTTCTCATTTCTCATATTTTACATCCAAGCAACCGAAGCTCAGCCTTGTTGAGACGTTTGATTGTATTTGTCTACTTGGGGTGACCGAGGTAGTGGTGACTCAGGCTGGAATTGGTCTTTCCTCTGGTTGTCTAACTGTACTTGCTCCCATGTTCTTTGTTCGATAATGAAGTCATGAATGGGACTCAAACTGTGTCTCGACGAGGGGATGATGGCCATGACATTTGAACATGTTTCATCCTCCATGTTTCATCCTCCACATGTCACAGACTGGGTATTGGTCTTAGCAGATGTTGTGGTAGTTTAGATGTAAAGTAGTTCCACATTGCAGATGAAGAGATCTGCAGTATCCGTCTTGCTCTTCTCTACCATTTTCTCTGCTGATTAATCAAACTGATGATAAGCTAACGTTCAATCAAATTTTATTCTGTGGTATACTGCCTCATTCTATTATGAGTGCGCTTGTATTACATAACCTGGCTGGGCTTGCACTAGGAGCTAGTATGACTAAGCCACTGTGGCTCAGTGTAAAAGAATTGAGTAAGCTACAAAAAGACACATTCTGTGTCCAAGACAGTGGCTTGCTGTAATAGCAAGTAAAACTTACAAGTAAACATTGAGTAATTCCAAGAATCAAATTTATTAAAATCAAAGTGTCTAAGTCAAAGTTAAAATGTCTTGTAGTCCAAGTAAAACTTAAAAGTAAACATTGAGTAATATATTTGTATGACTGTATCTTAACATTCAGGTTGATTGGCCGTTCCAAATTGCTCATAGGAATGAGTGTGTGTGTGCATGGTTGTATGTCTTTGTGTGTGGCTCCGCGGTGCACTGGCGTCATTCCCGGAGTGTCCCCCGCCTCACGACCTATGCCACTGAGATAGGCTCCAGCTCCCCATGACCCGCTGCGGCAGATATAGCAGTGGTAATCTGAAGATGACTGACATAGTGAATGCAAGTTTTCAATTGTTGGGGGCTGTAAAACCATGCCCGTCATAGGGGGGTGTGGGGGGAAATCCCCCCACATGGGGGGTCCATTTTTTAGAAAATGTAGTTGTTTTCCTGCATTCTGGTGCATTCAGAGGGCAAAATCTTCTGTTCAGTTTACCTACAAAATACACTAAAGTCAACAGTTCCAGCTTAACTATCTTTATTTCTGTCCTACTTTATGCAGGTATAAATGTGAGATTCAACATTTGAAAACTTGCATTCACTATGTGAATATACAGTCATACAAAATATTACTCAATGTTTACTTGTAAGTTTTACTTGGACTGGAATACATTTTAACTTTGACTTAGACAACACCATTGGTATGCCATAGTTTTATTCAATGACATGATTTTTCATTTCAATTTAAAAAGGCATATAAATAGCAAGCGAGTTGAATACACATTTACATGCATCGCTGGTTATTCCTGCCGGTCATAGAGATCAAAAGTCTAAGACTACAAAAAAGTATTGATAATATCTTTAGTTTACATTCTGATCGGTCTGTCACCACTCCTACCCCCTCTC
Organism: Antennarius striatus; assembly: GCF_040054535.1. Lineage (NCBI taxonomy): Eukaryota > Metazoa > Chordata > Actinopteri > Lophiiformes > Antennariidae > Antennarius > Antennarius striatus. Next base: position 4,249,854 of record NC_090782.1, on the reverse strand, counting down.
AGCATTCACAATTTGTTGTTCAATTAGAATTTTAACGCAAAATCTATTATAAAACACTATTCTCATTTTCTTTCAATCGATCGTCCTCGCCTTGTCGTACACCAATTTGCGGGTTTAGCTTGTAAAAAAAGAATTTTTGTTTTTCATTGGACGAGAGGAGGTCATGACCCGAGTGCATATTTAATGATCGGGAGCTTTCAGGTCACTTCGGCTATTTCCGTCGGCTAAATTCCGTTGGCATGTGGAAATAGCGGCGCCTGCGGAAATGCGGCACTAGCGAGCGGCACTAGCGAGCGGCACTAGCGAGCGGCGCTAGCGAGCGGCGCTAGCGGAAAATGCGGAAATAGCGGCACTAGCGGAAATAGCTGCGCTAGCAGAAATTGCCTTTTTTTAGTATTTCGGTTTAGCCTTTTTTCCGTAAAAATAAGAACGTCACTGTGGCTACACAGTCTAAAAACCTTGTAGCCAATCTGGAATTTACTTCGCCTATGGCGAAGTGGCGAATGGCTAGCGCAAGCCCAGCCTAGAAAATGTCATGTCATGTTTTCTTTTTGTCAATATCCTGAAATGAGGCAACACTGCCTGACCCCATCTCATTTTAAAATCAGAACTCCTGATGGACACAGCCGCTCAAGCAACATGGACTTGAGGTGTGAAAGTGAAAACTACGACAGCCGGCCATCGAGCAGTGATATTTGTGATATATTTGATCTATTTATTTGGAATCTTCATGGGCAGTGAAAGAATGAATCACTTACAAACACGTATAGTTCTGTCACATGATTTAATTTACTGATTTATCTTATTTCAAACAGGGTGAAATAAGATAAATGTGGGTTTCTTAAACCTACATTTAAGAAACAAAATGAATAAATCAGCTTGGATGATATTACACAACATTAATTAATCTTGTCCAAGCAAAGGAACAATATGCTGAGAAACTGATGTCATACGTGACGTTCAATGATGACTCAATTGGGGACTTTATAACTCATTAAAATGATCTTTGAATAAACATCAGCACAGGACCAGTAGTTCCTGGAAGTATGACACTAACTCCTCTATGCTAATCTTTCAGCCAGGTAATCCTTAAACTTATGAATGCCTCAAACAAGCACTCCACACTAGTTTAGGCCATTATTATAAACATGTTTGTCTTCCTGAAATATACGGATCCTTCTTTGAAAAAAACAGCTCCATGACGCACATAAGCTTTTTAAAGTTTACACAGGAGCTATTTCTCTCTCAGGTAAAGGAACAGACACACCTCTATTTGAAAGCTAGCCTGCAGCACAGAGCAGGCCAAGTTACCAGAAATAAAGAAAGGCTGTTTCTCCTTTAGCTGTGTTCAACCCACACGACTGCAGCTTGCCAAGGATCAACATATTTTAATGCAGAATCAAAACCTCACAGTCAGGTATGAGCAAAAAATGGTCAAATCATTGTTCCACAGGGAAATTTCCCTCCAACCTTGTTAAGAGCAATGTGTACACAGGACTCTAGTTTCAAAACGATGTCTGTACTACTTCATTAAAGCTTAATGACTTGAAGTCATATACCTAGATCTGAATTTTTTCATGTTGAAGTGACAACAAAAAGCAATTTTTTTTCAACCATTCACCGCAATATGTGATGAAACAGATTAGAAACCACATGTCTTTTTATATGTATGCATGCACCGAGTACCATCATCAACAACAACAGAAGACAGATGACCTCAATAATGCAGATTGTTAGCTGCTCACAATCTGCTCCGAAACAGCTGACCAAGTGTCATTTACATTGATCAGAAGTGCACTCATTTTGATGGGCAAAAACCACGGAAGATAGGTTATAGTCGTAGTACAGGTGTGTTAACATCAGACCGGGGATGTCCATTCCGTGGAGAATCAGATCACTTGTGATAATTGTAAATGTGAAATGTTGAAATAACAAAATTTGATGTGACAAAAAAAATACTTATTAAAGGCATGTAATGTGAGCATAGTTAAAAAGAACAGTGGAAATAATTCTTAATATTTCATATTGCTTGACTAAATGAAAACTTTCATGAAACTATATTTTCCAAAAAGTGAAAAGGGCACCAACACAAAGCCATCCACAGCATGGCAACGGGAGTGAAGATGAGACACTGAAGCGTCGGAGTTTCGCAGTCAGACAGGGAGACAAAAGGTTTAAGAAGGGGAAATCAGTAACAGTGAGCCTGGACAAAGGGACCGAAAGACGCAGCCATGTGATATAATGTCATTTGAAAGGCAAAGCCACTTTGCCAGCGTGGGTTAGCGGCATGGGTGGGTGTGGGTACAATAATGCACATTCTTGGCGTTCGTGCATCAGCGGGCACAGTGGGAGAACAAAAACTCACCAAACATTCACATCAGTAGACAGCAAGCCCCAATGGGACGTGGAATAAAACACAGGAAACTGACATGCTTTAATATGTCAATGCTTACATTAGACTCAGACAGCGGCACCTACAGCTGAAGCAACTACCTTGACGTGTTCTACCCATTTAATTCCATGACAAATCCATTTATTTTGACTTCCTAAATAAGATTTTAGGCGTTTGCATTCATGGGGCAACTAGAGAAAGTAAATATGATGGCACTGGTATGTCTTCATGTTGCAAGATTGACAAAAAGCATGTCATCATGACTTCAAGTACACAATGTTCTTTTATGAGTCATGTGTGCATTCTGCATATTACCCCACCCCCACAATACATATGGGCGCACACATATGCCTGCACACATTGGCAGCATACAACACTAAATGTTCAACAAAGTGAATGACAGAAATGGACCACAACATGCAGTATAAGCAAAACCAGTCAGTAGCTGGAGAAGGTAAACAGTAACAAGCCCAGCAAGAGGGGGAAGGGGAGCAGGAGAAACCGGAGTGTGTTCAAGAGAGAAAAAAGCTTTTCTCAAGAGCATGGGGAAAAGGCAAACCAACTCCTGACTCAGTCAACTATCGAAAATGTTCAATACATAATGCATTCTTATTATATGTTCATGAATCCACAAGCTCAAACATACACACACCAAAAAAAAAAAATCAAACCGTATTCTCATGTGCCAAAAACTCAAATCAACGTTTCCCTTTCACATACTTTCTCACACAAACAAAAAATACTGAGATTGTGTCCTGATGGTCCACCTTTTATACCTTACAATCTCCAACCTCACAAAACTATCCACCAAGTAAACATGACATTTTCCCTTTTAACCACTAACAGACCTCGAGGCTGCCGGCTTGCATTCAGCTTCACTGCAGACCAACTACTGGCAGAAAAATGTTCAAGGATCCTACAAAAAACATTCCTGCTGCCAGAATGTAAAGTGTGTCAAAAAGTAGTTCTGTGGGTTCACTGAAGATAGTTACGGACAGTAAGGATGAAATGTTGTGAAGTTTAAACTTTATAAAAGGGCTAATGTTAGTTATAATACAAACCTATCATGCAATCATCAAATAAAGAGGATGGGTGGCTAGTTAATGATGTTTGCCTTGATGCATTTGAAATTATCCACCTGAGGTATTCAAGAAGACAGAAGCCATTTCAGTTCTTTTATACAAGGCAAAAAACAAAGCACTAGAGGGAATTTGATTAGAGTCAGAGCTCTCTTCGTCTCATTTCTCAAAAATACTGGCTAATTCTAATCAGTTATTTCCACACTTAGCCAATTCTATAGGAGGTGCAGCCACAGCAGAATATAAGATGTGTATGAATGACTTCTCTGAAAAAGAAAGCTCCAATGCCTCAGTATAAAATTCAAGATACTGAAAAAAAATCACCATGTACACATATGAAATTGTAGATAAATAAATGTATTTAATGATTACCAAATTTTTTAATGGCCTTAACCGAGCCCTGTGATGCACTGGTGATACATCCGGAGTGTAATTGCAATGAATTTCTACTGCAATTTGGACTTCATCATAGCCTGCTACAACAGGAAGATGGAGCCTCTTGTCTCCAACTGAGGCAAGAAAATTTTTATTACTAAACTGATGTACGAGGTGCCATACACCCACTGGCATTGATACTGATTTGCACCTCAGTGCTTTAGTCAGAGCAATGGAAACAATCTCATATTATTTACAAGTTATTTTCAATCTGCCAGCCAATTCTACAATGTAAGCGGTGAAATCAATGAATACTTAACGTAGAATAGACGGTGACATGATGACAAGTGTCCATATAAAAGCTATAAAAAACACAGTTATTCAGTTATATCACAAAACATATATAATAATCAGTCAACAGGCCTGAGGCCAGCAAATGTTTAGCATTGCTCCTTGATAAATTACTTTAGTTGTTCTCTTGATCAATTAATCAACTGACTAAACATTTCAGCCCCAATCTATTTTTCAAATTGAATTCCTATGATTCTGACAATAGACACACATTATAGAGTAATCTTTAATCTGCGATAAAAGACAACCCACAATTAGGTCTTGCAACACGAGTTCTGGGCCTGCTTTTTCATTCAAGGACAAAGCTTCAGCATATTCACCTTCAGCACACTAATGTTTAAGTATTCATTTAAAAAAAAAAAAATTAAATAGAGAACATCAGAAAAAACTGATATGCCATTTGTCAGATATGCTTCATCTTTGCTAAGAGACATGACTTAGTCAGCTAAGGATAACAAAATGAACCAAACTTAATCTACATGTTTCTCTGCTACTGTATGAATGAAGTTTTAGTGATTTCCTAAAGAATGGTGTTGCATTGAATATTTTTTTCCATTTAAGTAATTGTTCCTTCAAAAGGAGTGAGTCATGTCATTTATGGAAGGTTAATATTTGGTGTTCAAAAAGCAGAACAAATTTGGCAGAATTTTAAATATGACTGAGTTACTGAAGAATGTCATCAACTGTTTCAAACATTTGAAAAATGATTAAAATTACAGATTAATGTGACAGCTACCCATAAACCAGTCAACGAGTTTTTGCTCAATAAATAACTCATGATTGATGGCTAACATGCTGCTACAACAGGCGAAAAGGGTTAAACAGATTTAATACACCAGAGGTATTCCATCCTCTGATTTAAAGTATTCCTTAAAGTTTCAACCACAAAGCATTTATAAGGCCCAGAGACCAATCAGAGCAGGACACAACCAGAGCACCGCAAACAACAAATGAGTGATCCAATGAGGGCAGAGCAAAGGGTGAGAAAAAATACATGTGTCAGGACACACATGCTGTAAATCATGGAAGAAACACTAGTCTCTTCTTCTTCTTTCGGCTTTTCCCTTCAGGGGTCGCCACAGCGAATCAATTGCCTCCACCCTGTCCTTTGCATCCTCTTCTCTCACACCAACTACCTTCATGTCTTCCCTCATTACATCCATAAACCTCCTCTTTGGTCTTCCTCTAGGCCTCCTGCCTGGCAGTTCAAAACTCTGAATCCTTCAACCAATATATTCACCATCTCTCTTCTGGACATGTCCAAACCATCTCAGTTTGGCTTCTCTGATTTTATCTCCAAAACCTCTAACATGTGCTGTCCCTCTGATGTACTCATTCCTGATCCTATCCTTCCTGGTCACTACCCAAAGAGAACCTCAGCATCTTCATCTCTGCTACCTCCAGCTCTGCCTCCTGTCTTTTCCTCAGTGACACTGTCTCTAGACCACACAACATCGCTGGTCTCACCACACAAACACCAGTCCATGAAAGTAATACCAAGACAGCTGGATGTTAAGTAGTGTGGAGGTGATGAGCTCCCATGAATGGCAGGAATAATGCAACAGTCAAGCTCTATTACCTTCCACTTTACCTTCAAAATCCATCCTGCCTCCCTTTTCAGTACTGGATTGACCAAATAAAAAACCCACACAGAGGCTTCTCTGTTTCTCTGTCATTTAGCCTCAGTGCCGTGTACAGCTGAGCTGAGCGTCTGCTGCTGAGAAATACAAGAAGTCTGATCATGACAACAGGTTCTCCAGCCACTGATGCACAAAGGCAACACAAAGAGGATCCAGTTGTGCAACAACTCTTTGGAAAAGGGAACTTTAACAATGTGGGCAGGATACAGCTATTTTCAGGACAGGGATCTCTGGCTACACTCTGGCTTCTCTCTGTATGGTGGTCACGTTGCATTTTAACAAGTTAGAGGGGAGAGTCTCCAGACAAAGCAGCAGACAGTCAAGAGCAAAATTTCAAGTCTGCTTTTTTTTGTTGTTCAGCACACTTTTAGCATACTTCAAAGTCCAGTTCCAATAGCTTGCCCACTCATTGCGAGGTTTGTTTTTTCTTTGACAAGATTTTTTGCAGCGAAATCCTGAACAAATAAAATCCATATAGTCCTGTTTGTCCTAAAGAAGATCTAGGAAAGGAAACATGTTGCTGATGCAAAGTCCTGTGATGTCCTCTTACTGGGCTTGTGTCAAAATGTAAAGTACAAACAATTCTGGGTATTATAAAGAGGAACAACAAAATATACAATAAAACACTCAATGAAGTAATTTATATGGCTTCAAAGCAATTAAATGCATAAAATATGAGTCAGCACCACAACATCTAAATTACTTAATTACATTGTGAGAATGCAGCATTGTGAGCAATTATCCAATGGGTTATTGGAGAATAGTGCAATGAAATGCAATACTTTGTAAAACCTTGCTGATCAGTTGGCTTCAGTATTATCTCTAGGTAATCATGTTGCATGATAATCTCAAATGGCTGTGAATTTAACATGCCTATGGCACAGGGACAAAATTGGGTGATGAAACATGCAATCATTTTTCTTGCACGTTCAACTGAAAAAACGAAAAAATTTCCAACATACATTGGGAAAATGTTTCCACCTGCTTGAGAGAAAATAGAAAAATAAGCTTCCTCATTTTTTGAAGTGCCACAAGAGTGGTTACAACAGAAGATGGCTAACAGATCACACTCAACCAACATTTAAGCACTGAAATTACCCCCTAAGCGGTGAGGAAAATAGGTGTGTGTGTGTGTGTGTGTGTGTGTGTGTGTGTGTGTGTGTGTGTGTGTGTGTGTGTGTGTGTGTGTGTGTGTTAAACTATCACTACTGACAATCAAGTTTAGCTGGAGATGAGCACCTTCATGCCAATACTGGCACGTAGACAGTAAAATAGTTCAAGCAAGCAAGGGTGTAAATACAGTGAACTTTCTGTTGATAAGTGTATCAGCATGATACACTCAGAATACATTTGCTGTGCCTGGCCGAGCACTGCAGACTTTGGAGATCTCTGAGCTGAGCAAAAAAAGACTCATAACAAAACAAGGAAGAAAAGACTTGACTACATGAAACAAAATTACACAAAATGCCTCAACTGCCACCTGATGGAGAATGAACCTTCACAGTTTTCATCACTGTTCATATGAAGCCCTACAGCTTCATTGTAAACCATTAGATTAATACATGGACTGCAGTCATCTCCCTTCTCACTGGGATGTGTGAAAGTTGGCACAGAGGAGTGAGATGTTGACAGCAGTACACTAAAAAGGGTTTGCATTGGTAATGAAGTCTGTGCATGTGGTTGCATGGTCATTAGCTTTTGAGAGGCGAAAATGGCGCACAAATAACACCTCTAAGGCAAGATTAACTAAATTTAATTGTGACAATGGAAAATACCCTCATTCATTATTATGTCTGAATTCTTCATTACATTTCACCTTTCTTGAAAAGACTGAGGAAAAAATAAGTTGATTCTTCATTTCTGTTCTACCTTCTCATTTTCATGTTCTACTATTTACTTTACTTTTTTAATATTTACCTCTTTTCTTGGCAATATCTAATGTACAGGGATAGATATTACTGTTCCACGGTATAACAGGGTTACAAAAAGAAGCCTAAAACAATTATTTAAATAGGATATTCCATTTCAGTCTGACCAAGGGATAAGGAATAGTCAGACTTATTTTTACCAAACTGCATTACTTTTGGTAAGCAGCACCACTGTGGAAGGACTTCAGACCAGACTGAATAGTTTTATATATTGATGAGGGTTTTACATAACACTCATACTTTTCATTCTAAAAAAATTTTTTTTTCCAAATGTGTTTCAAACACATTGAGGAAACAGTGAGAGAAGACAAGTCAGTCTCAGCATCACTACTGTTAGACGACTAAATAATGATCAATAATGATCAAGAACCTCACACGTGAATTAATTGACAAAGATCGTTAGTGGCAGTCTTACCACAACTGAATCATTTCTGACTCAGTCCAGCAAAACAGCTGTTGGTGTCATTTACTGGAAATTCTAACAGTTCACTGCTCCTGCATCACCAACTTGTGTGATGTTGATCGGTTTGCTAATTGGAACCTTGTCATCAACACGAATGCAATTACACTTGAAATCAATAACCTCACGTTGCTTTTACCTTTACACAGACTCTCGCTCCTAAAGTTTTGAATTTATCTCATACATCCTGTGATGAAGTACACGTGTACCTATTGCTCAATCAAGTTACTTCTAAGCACCTCTTTATCAAAGAAACCATGGTTTTCATTTAATGAAAGTGAACTGTTGGGTGAGATAAAATCAGAACTACATCGACATAAATGTTGACCAAAAATAATACACCGAACGCTGAACTCTTTCAAAAGGGATCTGTTTTTATATGTTGTTTACCGTCAGTTAGTTAGATCAAGTTCTCCCTAAAATAAATACATAAATAAGTACAATGAAAACATACATTATGAACTAGTTATGGTTGGTATTGATCAAGCAATGATGGGGTCGTACTTTCCAGTTTGACGGAACGTCACAGCACTACTTCCATGACTAGCTGATGTTAGCGATGTAGGAGGATTCCTGTCACTGGACATTATTTACGGATACTATACGTAAAGCAACATTTAGAACAAAGCAGTATCACACACGTGGGAGTAATTATTTAACTTGGTCCATCTATTGCCAAGACTGCCAATTCTTTGACGTGTCACGAATCTTGTGAATGGAGATGAAGATGTCGAGCTAGCTTACCAGCACAGGAGAGCTACAATGAGGCACACCAACAAAACACGCAGCCTCTTCATTATCTTCCCGCGGGGACCAACATCCTCGCTCTCAGGATCTTAACAGACGTCTCGCGGCTACAAAATACACCAAAAAATTATTAATTTGTTGGTTGGGGTCCTCTGTAGATTATTAATGAACAGACGGGTATCTTCTGTGCCAAAAAACTACAATTGCAATATACTAATTTTTCATTGAGCTGCTCAGTAGTCCGCTTCCCTTTCAGCTTTAATAGCAACTGCAGATGACTGGTGGCTGACGCTGGGTAAGCTCCACCTCTACTTTACATCTAGCCAATCACATTAAAGCTCTTTATAAAGTGGCCAATCACATGATATATAACAAATTCTAAAGCCAACACCCTCTAGTTAAAGGCAGTTGATCTTGACGCGTCACCTAGCTTCGAAGAGCAAAATCGAAAAGCAATAGAATGTCGAAGTTATTCCACAATAACATGTCAAACGGCTGAGTGTAAACGGAAGTCTGTGCTTTTGTAAAGGCGAGCATGTTGAAAATCAAATCACTTCATGAAGTTGTTGGTGGCTGCTGCAAGGATGTGAACATAGTGTATATTTGTCTTCATATGAACATTATGTACGGAAAATATTAAATCCTAAACATGTTAAGAGATAGGCATTTATTTAAAAGCATTTATTCGTCCAGTTAAATTTTGTCATTTTTATGTTACAAAGGTTTATGGAATAACTAAATATGAATAAGAACAGGAAAAAGAATATTTGAGGTTCATTTTGGAATACATGTTTTTTAATTCCCTCCCAACCGCAAAATAAAACAAAACTTAAACGTGTATACATAGTCCTCACGTCAACCTTTGTGACGTAATCAGAAGGAATTTTATCTGACACAACCCGGTTACCTGTTTCCGGCACGGAAGAAGAAAAACTACAAATCCCAGAACATAATTCTAATAGTGCCTTAGAAATATGCCTCTATTTTGTAGTGTAACTAATTTTTATTGAATGATGAATAAACCACAGAGCAGTCTACATTTATCAGATTAAAGTGTATCAAAGAGGTGGTTTTTTTTAAAACTAAATTAATAAATAATGCGCAATTATTTTAAACGGGCGGGGTCCTCAACTTCCGACAGCGCTGTGAACATTTCAACAGAAGAGAAGTTTCAGGCAACATACAACGTTGCTGCTGTCGCGGCAGATTCGTTAGCCACGTTCACACTGTTTTGGTTCTTGTGGACTTTCGAACCCACAGCTCGACTATGCAGGTGGTCCGGGCACTGACGTGTATCCTAGCCGTGTTTGCTGCTCTCGTCTCGGACACATTTGTGGTCCTAGCTGCCTTCTCTCAGTCCATGGATAGCGACTTTACTTTCACTCTACCCGCTGGGCGCAAGGAGTGTTTCTTCCAGACCATGAAGAAGGATGCCTCTCTGGAAATTGAATATCAGGTTATAAATACTCCCGTGATATAATCCAGTACAAAATTGTGAAACATGAATGCAAATCAGCTGTCTTTATCTTGATCTTTATCTTTCTGGAGACATCCGGTTCATCAGTAAGTGAAGCGGAACTCAACATCGACACAACATTAGTCATGAATTTAATGACTCCGTTTCGAATTTCATGCCATAAATAAAGAGTTAACACATCTTAAAATGTGTTTTTAAAATATATAGTCTCTCCATAAATCAGATCATATTTAACAAGGAGAGGAATAATGGTTTTAGTAATGGATGGTCAAAATGTGAAGAACCCAGTGAAATGTCGGGGGTTTTTTGGAACAATTGAACAAGTTTCACAATTTAAAATATATCGTTCAGCTGTAACGCGTTCAGAAATGAGATTGGGACACTTAACGTTGGAAATTCAGGGTTTTTGGGGGTTTTTTTATTTCAGAGTTGAATGGTAATTTAATTTGTTCGAACTTGTTGATTGTATGTTGTATCAACATTGTTGTCAATGTTGTCTGTATGATGTATAGAGAAAACACACTGGAAATAAACCACATCTGAACACTCAATGAGAAAAGATGCAGATGCCTTTCTAGAAATAATCAGAATACTGTATGTGGTAAATCCAAATTGAAAACTACACAAAACAATATATTTGGCATGTCTTCTTTTTTATTATATCAATTTTTTCACGTGGAACCATTAACACAGCAGACAGTTTTCTGCTGTAGATGTACAGTACATGCAAATTAAAAGCCACATACATGTCAGCAAGAGACGGCTGACCTTGGGCTGCGATTGTTTGAGATGAATTTGATTAAATTCTTCTTGAGATAAAGTCTTAAATTGTTAATGATGAGGGAGGGGTGGGGGAAGGACCATCCAGCCTTTTACCAGCTCAAAGTTTAAAACCTAGCATTAATGACGGCATGTAGAAATCATATTTGTGAAGGCAACATTCATTCTGAAAGGTACCTACAGAGTTTGGAACAGATGCTGCCATCCACGTGATGTCTTTCAGGGACCTCCCTGCTATTTGACAACAAACACATTCTGCTGTTTTGTAACGGTATCACTTTAGAGTAAATGGATTCCAGTTACTACACTGTCTTGGATGGAATCGAGACCTGCCCACTGTTAAAGATATGTGGTGCATTATAAAACACTTAATACATTAAAACTTCAGACAGTTTATCAATTCGGTCACACGTCAAAAAAAATTCAACAGCTACTGTTGTGTCTGTGATGTTGAGGTTCATCACATCTAATGTGGAATGAGGGAGACACGGAAGGAAAAATACAGTATTTCTCAAATTGAATGCATGTTTTGCATTGATATCGAGATGTTGTGCAGGTAAACCCCCTCTAGAAAGTATTATTGTGTCTTTTTTTATTTCATGCTGTTCTCAACTACTTGCAGGTATTAGATGGAGCCGGCCTTGATGTAGATTTTGAAATCTCCTCTCCTTCTGGAGCATTGCTATACCGTGACTACCGCAAGTCAGACGGCGTGCACACGTATGTTATGAATGTGATCCGGACACCTACCTGTGCATTACTGAGACAAGCTCTTCGTAACTGTGATCGTTTTTCTGCAGTGTTGAAACTGAGGATGGAGACTACATGTTCTGCTTCGACAACACATTCAGTAAAGTCTCAGAGAAGATCATCTTCTTTGAGTTGATCTTGGACAATATGGATGCAGATGAAGATCCAGATGACTGGAAAGAGTATGTCCATGGAACCGACATGCTGGACATGAAGCTGGAAGACATCATGGTGAGTCTGCTGTTGTCTACATGGTGTATTATTTAGGAAAATGTATTAATATTCAAACAGTGGCTTGTATAAAAAAATTGAAATTGTGTGGGAATTTTGGAGCATTTTTTAAATGAAGTGTTAAAATATATTAAAAGTTCTTTTTATTCTAACTTGTCTGCCATGGAGATAATTGTCATTAAGCCTCCTATGTTCACAGGATGATGGGGGGTGGGGGTGGGGATGGGGTGCAAGGTGACCCCACAGGCTCTCCCCCAAAATAGAATGCAAATCCTCCACAAGAAGGGTCTTTCCATTGTGGGGCTGTAGTCACTCAGAGCTGTGCTGTCCAGCCATGCTGGCAGACTGTGAGCATTTCCATTGCACATAATAAAAGGTTTTGTCTTTACTGAGAGAGTTAAATGACTAAAACATGTGTTTGTTTGATTAACTGACCTCTTTATTATTCAGGTGTAGAGCACTGTCAATGAAGTACTGATGACGTAATATCAAATAAATTTAATTTGCCACATCTTGTGCACAATAAAGTCACTCTGCTGGTTTCTCAGTGGAATGCAACTCCAGCAGGAAGTTCTTACAGTGAAACGGGAAGAAAACTTCTGGTACATCATTTTAGGTAGTTCAGCAAGGAGAGCAGCTAAGACGAGTTTGTTCTACTTGTGCTTCTTTCTTATGTATTATGTTTTATTCAGAGACATCTAGTGGCAGAAGTTTAAAAAAACCTGTTAATTATAGCTTTAATACCATCTAATCTTTGAACTTCGTGGTTCACTTTGAGGTCACACAAGGATGGAGGCTTGAGCACATAAAGACAGGCTGAGGCCTAAGGGGAAACCCAAATGAAGTCACAGGGAGAGTTTCTCAAGAACAGGCAGTGTCATAAACGCCTACCAATCGACTGAGGTCCTCCAATTGTTTCAACTCCCACCCAATGGCCTGTGCTCCGGCCTTTCACCCGAAATGGCCTTAAGTATTGTCAGACGTCACATGGACCTTAATAAAGACAGGAAATGCATCTTCCAGCTGTGCAGGAAGATTTTTTTCCTTTGCAAGGGGAGACCTACCTGGTAGGGCCTAAGTCAGTGGGTTTATTTAAAAAAAAATTATTTTTTTTTCTGGTATTTTTCAATAATCCCCCAAGGGAAATTAGAAGCTCGCTCTAGCCCTCATTTAGTGATCACAAACATCCATATATATATAATATATATAATATACACACACACACACACACAATATTTTCCTCACTATAAGGCGCACTGGACTATAAGGCGCACCCTCAATAATTTGTTTATTTTATAATTTATTTCATATGTAAGGCACACCGGATTATAAGGCGCACACAATAAAATTAAAATTTATTTGATAAACTGCAGTGGCTGTAGTTGCGCAATCCGTCCACTAGATAGAGCCGCGCTGCTCAGGCAGTCATGATTGCATTCATGACTTCCTGACTATCTTTGAATGGCCCCTATTGTTATGTCAATAAGCCATTCTGTGCCTCGTCAAGGAAACCTGATCACTTGATCACTTTGCCATCTTAGAAAGAAGTCAACACGCATATTAAAAAACCTGACATTAAAAACTGGTTAAATTCGTTACGAGTGCAGTCCGTGCGAACAGAGCGGATTATTTCCTGATCTGAGGCCTGTCCCATAAAGCTTGATGAACCTAGCTGGGCTTCCTCTTACTTATCTTGCTTCACTTACCGAGACATCCGCCCTCCAGATTTTCGGTACCATAAAGCCGGCTATCAACTCACTAATTCAATTCAGGCATGTCCACTCGTTGCGCGCTCAAATAAAAAGGGCGAAGGTTGCTGCATACGACCAATCGCAAATATACAACAAACCGGCCCGAGCTGCATATTTCACAACGGAGGAGCAAACAATAATAATTAATAAATACGAGCAGTACAAATCAATAATCCAGGCAAAAAGCAACACAGTTGCAGCTGCCAAACGGCGCAAGGATCGCTGGCACAAAATCGCCAACTGTGTCAATGCGGAAGTTAGTGCCATTATAATATTCCCCACTGTGACTGCACTTGTATATCTGACTACAGTGACATTTGTGTGTTCCATAAATGTATGTGTGTACGACATTTTTCGTTACGGCATGTGATTGTAGCCCCTGCGACTTTATGAATAGCTCTACATACTGTGTTCTTCCCAAGGTTTCCGGCATCGCCAACAGAATACATAAAAATACCTATGAATGAATGAATCAATCCATGATTTACTTAAAATGCCATTAATAAATTATTTGTTTATCTGTGGCTTGCTTGTAACCCATCCAACGAGGAATTTAAGGACATCATAATAATTACGAACATCACTAAGAAATATATTAACTGTGGCAAAGAACCTCAGTGCAATGGACACTGTCTGCGGGACTGTCAGCGCGTGGTTGTGGTGCGTTACATTCCTGATGTAAGGCTCCAGCAGCTGACGGATGTAATGTAACCCCTCTCCCCAAAACCTGTACCTTTCGTGCAGTTCAGGCAATTCGAACGGATTACTGCGATCTCTAAATATTCTCTCGCGCCTGAGCGCTCTTCGCACAAGCTGTGCACCAAGATCTCATTAAACGGACAGCCCATTCTCCAAGAGAACTGATTGGTCAGTAGGTGGGGCTGTTATACCTGCTGAGCTCTTATCCTGAACTTATCCTACTCCTGAGCAGGTTAGGTGTTCAGCATAGGTTACCACGACAACATAGCCTGATAGAAAGTCAGCCACCTTTATGCTACCGAAAAGCCAGGGTTAAGCCTGACGTTATCTCGCTAAGCCTTAATCCTGCTTTATGGTACAGGCCTCTGAAGTTCGAAGCAGATATTTAAGCTCCGACGTTCGTCTTCGTTTATTAATTAAATATTGTTTCGATCGATCGGTAGTCCAGGCGGAGGTGAGGTGCAGCTCTTTGCTGCTGTGTGTCCTAAACAATTTTTAACTAGTTTTTAATGTCAGGCTGTTAATTTACTGGAAAATATGACGCTGTTTTACTCCTAGAACTGACTTTAACGTCGGTGTCTCACCGCCGTGAATCTCACCACACGTCGCTGCAGACTGAATACACAAGCCTGAATGCGCCCCTCCGCCGCCCCCCCAGAGCTATCAACTACATTTGTAAATCAATGCAGCGCACCCGTTGGCACCTTTGTCTAGCAGTGACTCTGCTCTTAAAATTTCAGAAAAGGCTTGAAGTTCAGCTTTGAGGGTCTTTCATTCACCTTTATGCCAGTTTCTCCGTGTGTTTCCGCAGACTAATAGAATGGACCGTCACTAGATTCCAGATGACAGCACAATGGCATTTTTAAGACCAATTCAGTTTAAAGTGGGTTATTTCCGACGCCAGATAGTTAAGAAATACTGAGATCAGTCAGTCAGGCAAACTTTATTGATAGAATTGTTGAAAGTTCCTTATGTTTTGCTACGTAATCACCGGGGCTCCTACAGTCTGCTCTACCCTGAGAGCAGCTCAGTCAGAGCCGGGACTTCGGTGACGCCCCTTGACTACCGTTGTTAGGGGGCGTGGGCCCGAGTGCCTTGTGAGGGGGCTCCTGTGGTGGCGGAGTGCGGCATGACTGGCGGCCAACTGCCGGCTTTTTCAACGATCATGTTTTTAACCAATATTAATATGAATATTGATCCATATATAACACGCACCGGATTATAAGGCGCACTACGGGTTTATGAGAAAATTTTAGGCTTTTAGGTGCGCCTTATAGTGCGGAAAATACGGTGTGTGTGTGTGTGTATATACTGTATATACTGTGTATATATATATATATATATATATATATAGTGTGTACAGGCCCTGTAACACACACACACACAAGGGGTCTGCAGGCATGAAGTGGGGGTGGTGGGGTGGTGAGCACCTCCTTCGTGGTGCACCCTTAATGATCAACTTGTAAGGGGATGTCGCCTTGTTCAAGGGCACTTCGGCAGTGCTCGCTTCTGAGTGTTGGCTGACACTTCCCACTGTCAGTTCACACTCCAAAATGACTGGGCAGGAGGGGGAATCGAACCGCAGATCTTGGATCATTTGTACAACCTGCTCTACCGCTGACCCACTGCCGCTCTTCACCTTGGTGGTGCATTTAGTTAGTTTAGTGTCAGAAGGAATGTGCAGGCCAGGGATGGAGAAGTGCACCAGTATGTTTGTGCATCTGCTTAATTAGTTTGTCTTGTATGGTATTAAAGACCTAAATTCTTCCTTACTAACTTAAACAATTATGTTTCATTCAAGAGGAAACATGTACAGAACAGAAACAAGACCAAAAATGTCATTTAATGCAACATCCATCCTTACTCTGGTACATGACATGCGGTCGACCAGGGTACAGAAACTCTTTGTTGTTTTCTGCCTACATAACACAGGCTTTGATGCACTATTGTGAAGTGGCGAACATTCATCGCCCTGAAACTCCTGGTCATGTTGCCCTGGATATTGCATTCTCACAGGTGTAATTTTCTCTCTGATAATTTTTTACCCACTTTCATTGATAAAGCCATCTAGGTTCTGGAGCTTGTGTTTTCAGGTCCAAAACAACCCACATAAACCACTCAGGTGTAACATGTGCAAAAATGATCAAAAATCCTACCCAACATGATTTTTTTTTTTGCTGCCAGTTTCTGAACGTCGAAAAGTTTTTCTCAAATTTTGCGAAAGAAATTTGTGTAATCCAAAACTCTCATTCCATGACAACTTGGCCACTTATTGTCTCCTGCAGGATACCATCAACAGTGTGAAGAGTCGACTCGGCAAAAGTGTACAGATCCAGACGCTACTGCGAGCGTTCGAGGCTCGTGACCGAAACCTCCAGGAGAGTAATAATGACAGGGTGAACTTTTGGTCAGTGGTAAATCTTGTTGTCATGATGGTGGTGTCGGGGCTCCAGGTCTATCTTGTCCGCTCGCTCTTTGAAGATAAAAGGAAAATGCGTACATAACACCAGCCCAGACAGAGCGACAGCGATGGAGGAACCAGCCCACATCCACACAGATACTCATGGGATTTTCAACAGCAGATCTCCTGCTTTGTGACTGTTTACACAAAGTGTGCCAGACAGTACACATAAACACATGCACACACACACACATGCATCTAGACATTTTTACCTTTTCTCTTTTTCCCTACTTCCATCATGTTCAGGATGGCAGTCAGTGGTGTGGTCTTCAGTCCACTGGAGCTTGATGGACAATGGGAGTCCCTGGTTTGGAACAGGAGTGAAAACCTGTTATCCCATCTCTTTTTAAAACCAGCATTTTGTTTAGTCGTCTTCCTCAGCTGCTGTAAATCTTTAACAGAAGATATATAACACACTTAATTCTAGTTAAAATGTGATTATTGTTTTTACAAGGCTGGAAGCTACCAGACCGACTGCCAATCGCAAAAACTTCTTGTCCTGTTTGGACATATTTTAATGATGTGGTGTCTGAGGAATCTAATTTATGTGTGCAAACCACACTGTTATGTCTTCCTCTTGTCTTCCGATGCCTTAGCAGTTAGTGTGAAGCTGCCAGCCTTGTTCCAGTCTGTGAGGCCTTTCAACAGTTCTTCCCTTGCCTTGAACGTTGTGTTTGCATTAATTCAGTGCCACTGTTCTGTTTCAAGCCATTACTAAAGAGTCAGTCATCCAAAAGGAGTGCGTTATAGGAGGACACCAAACATGCCATCCGACTGTCTTGTGAACTAAATAGCAGCCAGCTCTGCCTCAGAGTGACTGGCAGGTGTCTACTTACAGACACCTACTGTGTGAAGACGCAGAGCCTGGTGACTATTTCTAAGTCTATTTCTATCGCACTGACACCTGGAACGTCATCACCACCACTACAAGGGTGCTCTGCTCACTGCCTCAGCCACATCAGCCGTCTTTTCAAATGTTTGTGTGTACTTTGTACTTTGTTTGGTCTTCAAATTTTAGCCACCATTCAAAACTAACATCGGATCTTTGCACTATGTCTTTGATACCACAGAACATTTTGTCTAATTTTGAGCATGAGTTAACATTGTTGGTCCCAAGATTTTCTATTACATCTTTTAAGGAGGGGCTGTTGTTCTCAAATATTGCTTAAATATTTTCTTGTAACTTTTGATGGATTGCAGAGGTATTGTTATTTTTCTGCCCCGCCCCAAAAGGTTTAGAGTGTGCACTGATACATAAATGAAATAGCATTGCTCAGGAGTGGTGTGTGGCTTTTCATTATTGTTACTGACAGAATACCCAATTGTCATTAAACATGGTTATTCCCTAATTTAGCTTGAAGCGCCTTGTGACCTTTCTCTAAATATTCCCGGCTCAGGATCACAGACTGACATCACGTTTTCATAATTGAGGAGCCTTTTAATAGACATTCTGTAATGACAAGCTTTGAGAACTCTGTGGGTGTAGACAATAGTTATTAGCTTGTCAGTTGAGGTTCTTACCGCCATTCTTTATTCTTCTGTCACTGCTGTGTTCAATGTTAACCTCAAAGTCAAGATTCTTTCCTTCAATGATGTCAAACAATTTTAGTTAATTTAAACTGGTTTAAGATTCTATGAAATAAAGACTACAAATATTTCAAAAGCATGTCCCAAGTTCCTGAGTAAGAGATTAACTGTTTCAGTATTCGACTACTGTGATGGATCACTGAGAAAAGGGAGGTATGATGCAATGTGATATTTATTCAACTAATGTTCTGTAGATTTATAAACCTTTTTTTTCTGAAATCTGGTCTTAAATATTTGTTGAGCACAATTTCGAGGCCCCGATCATTGAGGTGCTGAACTGGGTCATCTAGTTTTTCGACTCTGCAGATTCAGCTTGGGTGAACTAAAAAGAAAGGAACTGATCGTTGTTATTTTTCATCCTCACACCAAGATTGAATCATTACATTTTTGGGAATATCAGACACAGATTATCTGATTCCTCTGGAAATGTTATGAAGGCATTATTCTGTACTCAGACAGTTTAGCCTGGTTTGGTGAGAGAAAAAAAATCAAGGTACAGTATTTTTTTTACTATTCCAGCCAGTGTAGATCTCCCAGGAGCTGTAGAAAGCAGCGGACATTCGAACTGCTGGTCGGTGTTCACCGGTCCAGTTAATGATTGACTTTTCCAGCTTCTACCAGCAGGCGGCGCTGTGACCTCAAAATCACTTCACTTCCGGGGTCAAGACATGACCAGTCGGTAACGTCGCTTATAAGCACGTCTCAGGTAGGTGAAAAAACATTTTTATTTTTATGTTTTGAGGGTTTTTTGACACGCCGACAACATTTTAAAGTTGATTGATAGGTACGGAGGCATGACGTGTTTTTTTTTTCTCTTTGTTATCGCGTCAAATCCGGAACTAACAGGAATTCATTTATAATCAGCGGCGCTGATCGACTGAATAAAGAGGGATTTTTCCACCTGACAGCAAACAACACGTCAGAGATGTAATACCAGGTTTTGTCACCTGGTTTGATGGGCCGTAAAAGTCCCTTAACACAATTTAATTTTATAATGTTCAGTGTATAAATACAGAATCGCCACGATGAATAGACTGGGTGTAGCTGTAAACACAAACTGAATTCTATCGACATGAACCATCACGGCCCCTCTTAGTGACAGAGATGGAAAACATCTGATATCTGTAAAGCTCAATGTTATGGGTTGTTCTAGATTTTATTTTTCACATGGAACATCAAGAAGTGGATTGTAGTTCTTGCTGATGTGTGTGTGTGTGTGTGTGTGTGTGTGTGTGTGTGTGTGTGTGTGTGTGTGTGTGTGTGTGTGTGTGTGTGTGTGTGTGTGTGTGTGTGTGTTCAGGGTGATGGGGCCAGACTGTGCTCCAGGTCCAGCTGCGCCCTGGAGGAAGGTGCTGTGGGAGCCCCAGCCTTATCCTGACAACTATGTGGACCAGCGGTTCCTGGAGGAGTTACGAAGGAACGAGGGCATCCGGCAGTACCGCTACTGGCCGGTGGTGAAGGAGGCAGGCTTTGTGGGACAGCAGCTGTCTTGTGTGGCCATTTTCATCACTGTCTGGCTCTACCTGGAGCAGGTAATGCTCTAGAAAACCTGTGATCCTCAAGAGTACAGTATAAAATCCTTTGCATTCTACGGTTTGTTAATCCTCTTCTCTTTAGGGTCTGCTGTCCCCTGAGAGGCTGCTGTGGACCAGCCTTACCTGCGCCCTCCTGGGTTATGGACTCTATCAAGCTTTGACGTCTCAGTTTGAATCAAGCTGTGAGCTCCGGACCCGTCTGGCTGACTTACAGAGTGCCACTATTTTCCTTTCCTTCACGTTTGGCTTCTCACCGGTTCTAAAGACACTGACAGAGTCCGTGAGCACGGACACTGTATACGCCATGTCAGCCGTGATGCTCCTGGCCCACCTGGTGTCGTTCCCTTATGCCCACCCCTCACCACCCGGCAGCCTCTCCCTAAACGCAGCCCTGTTTGCATCGGTGTGTCTGGCATCCAGGTTGCCTGGCGCTCTGCACACCTTCGCCATGCTCAGCTGTGCTCTTCTGGTGTTCGCTCTGTGGCCCTGTCTGCTGCAGAAGTTGAGGGAGAACACTCCAAGACAGTTTACCGGGTTGTGTGTCGGGGTATGTATTGGAGGGGTGGGTGGTTTGGGCTCCCAGTCACCAGGGGGAGCTCTACTCCTAGCCCTGACCTTGGGGAGCGTTACGTTGCTGTGTCCCCTGTTGCTCGTCAGGCTACAGAGGCACAAGGACAACATCCATGGACCCTGGGATGAGGCTCAGATTCACGAGGACCTCAGCCACTTCCTTCACTAGACGGTGTGAAAAAAAGATAATTGCAAAGTGTAGGCCAAGTAAAGTCTGAATCTGTTGTGCACTATTATGTTTGAGACAGTTTTACTTTGAATTTAAGTATTAAAATAAGGATTTCAAAGGCTCTGTGATTAAAAATGTTTTCTTTGTGTAAGAACTTGATTTCTATCTAAACTTTAGGGAATGTTGAAGAAAATTCACATCTAATTTAACTGTGACACAATCTCCTGCTGATCACTTGGAAAGAGAAGCTGAGTTGCTGCTGACTCCAAACCATCCGCCATGTTGCGTTCCCAGACACACTCTGTGTGTGTGTGTGTGTGTGTGTGTGTGTGACATCATATTGGCCGATCAGATGAGTTGATGAAGAACACCTGTTGAAACTGTTTCACTGCCTTTCATGTTTTCAGCCCACAGAGAGCACCAGAGCAGCATTTTTCTACCAGGTCCAGTTGACTCTTGAATTGAGTAGTAGATATTTTAGCTCCAAGGTCACTCTCTTCAGTCTGAAAACGATGGAAATTGTCGGACCTTTTGTTTCTGTTCATTTTGTCAATACAGTAAAGAGGAACTTATTACGTCCCGTCTAATATGTGGTTTTAAAATCAAAATCTTAATGCTGCTACTGCTTGTGGATCCATTGTGTGGCCTTCAGCTGAAATTCACTGTGTAAACATTGCAATATGTGTGACCTCAGATTACTAGAATGCATTTTTTCAGACGGGCAGAACTTTTAAGTGAATCATCTTTTAGCTGTGAAGCCCACACAAGCCTGTTAAACACCTTTGTATCTCAGAAATTACTGACACGACACTACTATTGGTTACAAAATTGATTGAATTTGTTTTGTGTGAGTTGAGATGTGATGAGATTTAATTTTTTTCTTCTCAAACCTTAAATTAAGAGAAAATAGGCTTCATGCTCAAAAATAAACCTGTTTATTTAAAAGTGGTACAAAATAGTGCATGTGCATTCTCCTTTAGCAGAATAATTCAAAATCGGTGTTTTTATTTACACAAGGTCCAGACATATGAGAAAAGTGAGCACATTCTGGCCTTTATGAGGAATGATATGTACAAAACAGACAGAAGAATGGTTGACTTTAGCAGACAGCAGCTCCCAGAGCGGAGAAACCAGTCCAGCATAGTGCTTCAGCTGGATTAAACATCACAGCGGCTCTCCCTGGGTAGCAGGCAGCTGCAGCTGGAAGCATCACTGGGATAGATGGGAAATAGAGTTCTGAACAAAGAGCCAGCTATTTCACATTTTGGATGGCTGGAGGATGCCTCCTGGAGAGAGAAAAAGAGTTTTGCGAATAAAGATGAGGAAATAATGATGATGGAGACAGCAGAGGTTTAAGAGTCTTAGTGGAGAACTTGAAAAATTGGATGTGTAAGTTATGCTCATCCAATCATGGGGTGCCATGAGGTTGGGTTCACAGCAGCTACTCAGCCACAAATTTCCATGCATTTTAAAAAAAAAAACCTTTGTCAATGTTTTCACATTTGTCACATATTTCATGATTTGTCAGAAAGTTTTGTAATGATTGGATGAATAATGGGAGAAAAAAAACTTCAAGAAGTTCCCTCGTTCTCAATGTTACTTATAGACAAGAAGCTTGAGTAAGAAAAAGAGGCGTAAGGTTGGACGGAAAGATTCAGGAAAGGAATACGGTGAGCGGGAAAGAACCTAAAGAACCATTGGAGAGCACAGAGGAAATGAGCCAGGGAGAAAAAGGAGAGAGGAGCCAAAAGTAGGGGAGGAACCAGTGAAAGATGAGAAGCGAAGAAATGTACAAGAAAAGAAGGGGGGAAAAGGAAAAATAACAGTTATTGCAGGAAACCAGGGAAGGCAGTAAAACAAACATTCACTATGAGAAAAGGAAGGGGGGGGCATGAAGGACAGAGAGGAAGATGGATTGACAGAGGCTCCAGCCTGTTGTCTCTGGCTTCACCAGTGAGCTGCACAGACTGAAGTTCTGTCTACTGATGCTGATGGGAAAGAGAACACGAGAAACACATTTTCCAGCAGACCCCCACCCATCTCAAATTTCAGCTACCTCCACCTCAGTGTCTCTGCAGTGTAAGGCTGCACTGTGCCTATGTGATTGTGTGTCGTATATGTATGTCAATGCATATACGACACACAATCACCAGTCAGACTACACGAGTCACCTTGGGACAGGTGGTGGAGCGCGTCTGGGTTGGTTTGTGTGAAGGCCCCCCCTGCTCAGGCGGGCAGTAGCTTTACTCTGAGAGGACCCTCGAGGGACAGATGGTGCGTGGTTACACACCGCCGTCTTGCCTACGGTCACTGAGTTTGCAGAGATGGTTCGCCTGGACGATAAAGAGAACAATAAGTGACGGGTTGAAGTACCCCATTTTGTCTTCTACGTGCATTTGAGCATCACTGGGGTAACCTGGAGGGCTCCACCCCGGAGGTGTCCACAGGTAGGGTCACCGGGGTGCTGCAGGTGGAGGTGGAGATCGTTCCGATGACAGCGAGGGCGTCAGTCAGGGCAGCGTGTTTGCGGAACACTTCCTCTCGGTGCTGCCGGTGCTCTGGTGACTCATCCATCAGTGCCGAGGATTCTCCCAGAGCGTAGAGCTGGGCCAGGAGCTCCGATTTAATGAACTCCTTCACCTACACAAAGAAATTACAAACAGCTGCCCCAAGTCAAAACGGTAGAATATGTTCAGTGACATTTTACTCTGCCTTCTTATGGGGTAATCTTTTTTGGAATATGTAGTTAATTGACGTACAACAGAGTAGGCAGTACGGTATGTTTTCTTCTTACTTGGCTGTGACAGAGCATGTGGATGGAAACCTTAACAGAAGACAGTGAAATATATATTTTAAATAGCTTACACTTTTGATCATAAGGTGCATAATAGTCTTTGGCATGGAGTCTTTGACGGTCTTATAGATGATGCACATGTAGGAGTCAACCAGGCTACGAATGGTTTCCACCTGTCGCTCTAGCTGGGGATCTCTGAGGTTTTCGGAAGCTCCATTTCCATGCTCATCCACCTGGGACAAACAAGACGGAGCTGGGAGACATTGCAACAGCTCTGACTGTCCCCATTTCAACTCAGGACAGAACGTACTGCAGCGACTACTGAGGCGACACAGCTGGTAATTCAATGCTAACGCAGATGCTCAGAGTAATAAAGATCAGGCCTATATGTGTTTCCATATCTCTTAATCTATTCTAAACTTGTGACAAGAAAAAGTATAGAGCCAGTACAATAGGAACAGGGAGAGCAGAATAGTGGGATCACAAAAGAGGGGAGATTAGGAGTGGGCAGAAGAAAGAAAAAGGGGGAGTGGGTGAGGGATGAGGAACTGCTGATTAGAAACAGACTACAACACATACACATACACACATATTGGAGTGACATCATGGGCCAAGAATGCTGCACTGAGGAGCCAACGACAGAGTGAGATGGAAGGGGTGGGGGACTTGCTTTTTCATTTTGGCAGGGCGAAGAGATGGGGGAACAGGGAGAGAGGGGTGAAGGGCTACGGCCAGAATTTGAGGTTAGCGTACGCTAGGAACAATGTCAAGGTGAGACACAGGTGCAGCTCATCGCTATCAGTCAGGGCGTAATGTGGCAGAATTAAGGGTCCGAGTACTAACGGTGACTTTCTCAGGGTAGACACCAGCTTGTAGCAGAGAAGCCTTCCAGCTGTCCAGCTCCTCCTGAGTGTTACAGGCCAACTCCAGGGACTTGTAGTCCTTATACACATTCCTGAAAATGCAGAGCAATACTGTCAGACATCAGTAACAGCTCTATACTGCTCTTTTCACTGCAGAAAGTACTAAACATATAACATAATACTATTGATCTTGAGTAAATGTATCTATTGTGTGGAGACTGACATGTTAGTTAGCTTTTTCATGTCATAAAATACTGCAAGTCAAAATCATACACTATTAATAATGCTAGATGCTGAATGACCTAATATAATGACCACCATCCAAAATAGGAACCTTGATCATTTAATTTTAATGATATGGGTTCTAACAATGGGTGGGATGATTTCAGCTGAGCAAAAATATTTTCACATTGACTCCTCTTTCTTTACTACGTTCACTTCCAGTACGAAACAAGCCTCGCTCCACGTCTTGTGGGGAGAAAGAGGAGTCCCTGCTAGACCTGCAAAATGTTTGTCTAGAAGCTGCATCACTGTGAGAGGATGGAAATCAGCTAAATTGCGCAGTTTTCAAGAGGGCATTAAGAAATTACCAACATTACATACTTAATGTAGATGTTATCATTTCTAAACACCCTATTTCCACTCAGTGTTTTACAAACTTTCTACACAAAGGGAGTATTTTTGAAACTGCGTTAGTTTTGTTCCATTTGAATCAAATGTTTTTCTTGCCATTGAAGTGACAACATAACAAACTGGAATGTCAGCTTGTTTAGGATTTTCAATACATAAGAAACTCATCTGTATCTTAAACCTGACTCATGGACGAGCTTTTTTAACTTCTTGTGTTGACATAAAATAGAAATTCAACTATATCTTTGTGTTGTCCATTGCAAAGACCTCACAAGGCTGTAAATGAAAGTGACACTAATGCTAAATTTTGTTGTCCAAACTTTGGATTTTCATCACTTGGTTGACTTGGTATGATTGGGTTTCTGGAGATTAACGATTAATAGATGTTACTTGTGGGTAAAACAGAAGACTAAAATATGGCTTAAATAAAAGTACTGACTATATAATTGTAACATTGTTTTCCATGTTGAACCACCAGCTGTATTTAAGTTGTGCTCTAGCTGACCTGAGTCCCATTCCTGCAGGTTGTGTAAACGACTTAAGTCAGGTTGAACACAGGTCATTGCATTTTGTTTAAAAAGTGCCCCTGTATTGATCCCAATATGGGATCAATGTACATTGAACATAGGTGCTTGATGGAAAACAGAGTCAAAAATAACAGTTTAAAGCATGTCTCCACAAATGAGTTGTGCTCGGTCTTTCTCATGGGGTTCTTTCCTCCCTGCTCCTCTCCCCCCTGCTCTAGTCTGAGTGTCTGGGTGTGTCTCGTCCTGATCATGCTGGCTGGCGGCTACACGCCACCAATCCACACGTAAGTCATGCAGGATTCATCCGGGTCTCATCCTCCACAGTTCTCAAGATTGTTCCAGCTCCAGCGTTATCTCTCATGTTCAGGCACAGGTTGGGTCTTTGGGTCTTGTAGAAACTTGGGGGATCTCAAACTGCCAGCCTTCCCTGTGTCACTCTACTCAGCCTCAGAACTACCGGCCTGCCTTCAACTTCAGTCTTTGCTTCCTCCAAAGCTGCATGAACTACAATAAAAGTTAAAACTTACTCTTGAATCTGTGTCTCAGTTTTGTGTCCAAACACTAAACCTTAGCAAAATTCTGTGTTTGACACAATCTCCCAAACCAATAAAGATGATGGAGATAAGGGGATAAATTACCCTTATCTTCTTCCTATATTGTCTCAATGGTATTCATCTCCTGGCTCATTTTCCCCTCCATTATTCTTCACACTTCCCTCTTCACACTATCAAACCATCTCTTTACTTTGGCATTAAAGGCAGCAGAGCAAAGTAAGTAACAAGCAAACAGATCTGGAGCAGGCTGTGGCCCATCTGTGAGGCATTTTCTTTAATCACTTGGTTGTTTCTTTCTTTCTATTGTTGTTCCCTTCTCACATTCAAAACACACAGCCATTGACCTCAAATATGTGAAAGATTTGTACGTGTGAGAATGAGATAGATTGCGGCAACACAGTTTTAGAAAGAAAGTTGGAGAAATAGCCTCAGTTTGTGTGGCTGGGCAAGGACGGGGAGGCTAATAAGTCAGGGTGTGGTGGCTAACAGACGGGGAGCAAAGCCAACAATGACAATACTGGAATGCTATTACATTAAGACCAGGACACTAACATTGGTATACACCAGAGAGAACACATTAAAATCGTTCTGTAAGCTGATTGATCACAGACATCAACGTGGGGTTTTTTTTTGGGTTTTTTTCTGGCCGTTTTGCCATCGTCTCCTCCGCTCAAGGCCAGAAAGAGTTCTTTCAGTCATTCTGAGGAATCTCTGCACAGAGACTGCTTTAGATTTGAAGAGTTTCCTGAGGTTTTTGATTACTCTCAGACAGGGACAAAACCATTGCACTCTGAGTCTGACACACACACACACACACACACACACACACACACAGAGCTAACACAGAGGGAGAAACAGTGTGAGTGAGGGCGCAGGAAAGGAGAAGGGGGGGTGCCATAGGATAGATTTTGACACATTCCTGGCCAATGGCTCTGATATTCTTTCTTTCTCTTCTCAACCCTTCCAATTCGTCTTTCTCCCTCCTTTTTGTGGTGAGTCAAGCAATTCTTTCCAAACAAGAGCAGCTTCATCTCTGATCCAAGCTTTCTGGCTTTGATTAGTTGCTTAATGAGCCTGCCATTGGTATGCTGCGGTCTCCAAATACACACACACACACACACACACACACACACACACACACACACACACACACACACACACACACACACACACACACACACACACACACACACACACTCACACACACACACACACACACACACACACAAAACACACACACACACAGTTTGTGTGACTGAACGCAGGATAGCACAGAATTATAAACAAAGCCCACATGCTCTGGTAGAACCAGCCAGGCTTCGGGTCAGCTATGGCTCCCAAACACACACCATTTCTCTTCTGCTCACTCTTTGTCTTTCAGTCCTCCTCAATCTGTTTCAGGCACACAAAAACCTATCAAACCCAAACCCAGCCCCGGGCTTCTGTACTTTGAGGTAAAAACAAAAAACAGACGCTGCAGAATCAGTTGGATATCCTTTTTAGTTCCGGTGGCAAAGTTGAACAGAAGAGGTCACAAGAAAGGCAAACTGCCATTCTGACACCCCCCCCCATTTCTCCTCTGTCCACCCTTATGAAATATCACAATAAGTTCAGCAAGCAGGTGACAAGAACAGAACTCCCTTTTATGACTCACATACGTTCACACAGGCCTGTGATCACACACACACAAACCTTGATTCTGTGTTGAAGATAGCAAAGACATATTTAGTGGACATGAATCCCTTCTCCACATCTTTGAACTTTAAGTCGTCCAGAGAAAGCATGTACTTCTTCTCCTTCTCCTGAAAGAGACAAAATACAGAGAGATAAAGTCTGACAGAGGTATGTGTCATAAAATATGACATCACAGAGAGGCAATACAGGTGTTGATAGTAAAAAAAAAAACAGCAGAGGTTGTAGACGGTCTACTCGCATTGGATTTGGCTGAAGTAGTTGGTATGTCTGGTAGTAAATACTCTTCTGTTGGAGCTTAGATAAGAAAGAGGAGCAGAGGGACGTGAATTGTAGAAGGAAAAATGTTGGGAGATGTGGAACAGATGATGTCTCTGCATGTTATACTGATTCACATTAACTACTTATTTAAAAATGAAGCGGAGCTGGATGGGGAGCATGGGAGAAGGGATTGAGATGCCATAGGGCTATAGTCTCTCATCACTGCAGGGACTTATGAATGACAGAGAACAGTTGGAGGAGTGGGGCGGCCAGAGTGAGGAGATCCAGACAGCATGGAGGCAGGGTACAGAAAGCTGAAGCTAGGGAGGGAGGGAATGAGAGGAGTATGAAAAAAGGAGGGAGAGCGGCCGGTACACATGTGAAAGTCATTACTCAGACTCAAGCTTTAACACAACATTTCTCCTAAAATGAAGCCCTTCCCCCTCTTCTCTCTTTCCCCAACCAGATCCCTGTTTGTAACCTTTGAGAAGGGTGCTTCCAGACTAGTTTGGAATATAAATAGCGATGGTTGAGGTAAACACAACTCCAACAGAACTGCAGATTGCCTGCCAAATATGATGCCCTAAAAATGTTCGAGTGTGCCCATCCACACACGGTATAAGAGATGTGAGTGTGCTGGTCATGCTTTTTGGTCTTCCCTCTCTCAGTGCTCCCCTGAACCCTATGACTCTCTTTCTTCGTTCCTCTTTCCTTTTTCCAAAGGGGCCCACTTCCTGTAACTGAGGCTGAAAAAAATGACAGAACGCGATTGGCGCTCATACAGCAACATCTGGGATCGCTTTGGAAGGAGGGGGGAGGAGACTGGGGAGAATATAGGGTGCTCTGATGGGGTAGAAATAGAAAGTACAGATGAGGAAGAGAGAAAGAGGAGGGATAGAGGTGGACAGAGAGATAGCGGGAGGTGGATTTTGTTAGAGTAGAAGAGGAAGGTTTGAGGAGCATAGAGAGCAGGAGAGAATGTGCGGGAGAAGTGGGGAGAAATTGCAGACCACTCCAAAGTTGATTCCCCAAGGGTCCCATCAACCCATATATGGCTGCTAAGTTCCTCCCTAACTCTCTTTCCTTCTCTCACTCCCCAAATTTCCTTACGCCTTCCCCGAGTGAACAGGCAGATCCCTAGCTGAATGAGTGAATGTGCCACGTCAAGACTGGATACTACTCCGGGACAGAGCCCTATGGACACTCAACTAAAGGCAAACCAAAAGTCTCTGGAGGAGATAGGAGTGGATGTCCGATGTGTGTCGGAGAACCCTTACCATGCAATCCAACGCTGAGACAGGATAAGAAAGAAGAGAAAACAAGAGGAAACCTTTTCCCGACTCTCCGTTATGAAGCTGGACTGCTAGCAAACAACCAGTAGGAGAAGCCGAAGTTCAACAGAAAGTGAAAAAAAGCGTCCTGCTCCGTCATCCCAGTGTTCAGACTACCTGTTCAGGATTTTACTGGTGTACAGTAGTCTGCACATTGGTTAGACTGTGCAAGGAAGTGCCTCTGCATTAAGACCAAGGACGACATGAAAACCTGTACATACTCTAAGTGTGTCTCGGGGTTGATATTCTGTGATATTTATTGTCTGAATGGGTGTAAATACTTTTAAAGGTGCATACAATATCAGCAGCTTGCAACTCTTCAAAATGCACTCAATGAGTCTTTATTAAGCACGATGATACTGTGATGCTGTGTAGCATTTAGGACATTAACTGTACTTCTTATCGACAAGTGATACATACATTCAGACAGTGACGTCTACATGACACACACTCACCAGAAGCTGTGACTAGTTAATGAAAAGCTACACACTAGCTCATTAATGGACTAACTTGGCTAAGTAACTTCTTCAACATGCATCCTTTGTAGGGCAACATAATTTTTTCATGATGACTCTCTTTGGATATTTTGAGCGTCTGCATGTGAATCTGTGCGACAACAAGGAAATTCTTGGATTCTTAAACATCATGGCATGGATTTGCATGTGTGTGTGTGTGTGTGTGTGTGTGTGTGTGTGTGTGTGTGTGTGTATGCATGTGTGTGTATGCGTGCGTGTGTGCGTGTGCTATATTCCCAGCAGTGTCAGGGTGGTCGTGGAGCATCATACATCAGGGCTGCTCTGTCTAAAGCTGTGTCTCGTCTACCTATAGACTAATGGATTTGAGATTTGGAACAGGCCTCACACACATACACACAGAAAGAGACAGTCTAGATTAAGTGTATAGGCATGAGCCATCTGTTTTTCTTCAAACTGCCTGGTGGAGCCTTGGCAATTGAGGGGTGAAGGAATGTGTGTCTGCTCAGTGTGCTGTGTAGATTAAACTCTGACCTATTATTCTGCACTCTCAGCTTGGGGTCAGTATGAAGGTACAACTGTTGTGGCGCATCGAAACGAGATGTACCAAATGGGTTTAAAGTTACTAAAATGTTGAGGGTCTAAGAAGCACAGGGATGGAGACAAGAGTTTGGGAAGAGTTGGGGGTGGGGGGTGGGGGTTGTGAGAGCGATTGTGGAGGAGGTGAGAGAGGGGGAGTCAAAAGGCGAGGTTTGCAGTGTAGAAACAGCCATGTGGGATTTCTCTGGGCAGATCTTGGAAGCTGGTGTTTGGACAAAGGTTCAGATTTTCCAGCCAGGAATGTGCATAGTCCCAACGAGACTGCCAACCACAGAAAGGGGGGAGAGAGAGAGAAAGAGAGTGAGATTGATAGAGAGAGGGAGAAAAGGGAAGAGGAAAAGAAAGAGAGAGAATAAAAGAAATGTCTGTGAAGGGGAGAGTGAGAGCGGGAACTTCAGGAGAGGGGAAGCAGATGTTTGACTGGTGGGAGGATGTGCACATACAGCGTATCAGACCACTCACACTCAGGCCTTCCAAACAAAGCTGATAAACCTTTAATGTAGTGAGAAGGTGTAAGGATCAAACAAAAGCTTATCACATTTAAATGTAATTAAAAGGCGGTTCTTGTGGAATTATATAACGTGTTCCATTGTTTCATTCACAGACAGCTTAAGTCTGTCGTTCTACTGTGGCCGGCTGATATGTTTGCCTGGTCTTGGTGTTATTTGTTGCGGATGTGCTGAGTTTGTGTGCTTGTCTGAGTTGATTTGTAAACCTATAACACTGCGTGTGCAACAGGCATGCCTAAGGCTGTGTCTAGGAACACAGTGTTCAAGCAATCCGCTGTTTATCTGAAAAGTGGCTGTGTCTGTTTGAGTGACTGTATATTTTTCTCTACAATTTGCATGTCAGTTTGTTTACATCAGACTCCACATGTGTACAGCATACTGTATATACAAGCGTGTCATACTGAGTGTGTGTGTGTGTGTGTGTGTGTGTGTGTGTGTGTGTGTGTGCGTGTGTGCATGCGTGCGTGTGTGTGTGTGCATGTGTGTGCAGGTTTGTGTGTCTGTAACTTAGTTTGGCTTGGGGCAGCTCCAGCTGTGTCAGAGTGAGCCGTCCAAATGCCTAAACTCCCAGAAGAGGAAGAAAAGGGGGAGTAAGGGGAAGAGTGAGCAGAGAGCGGGATGAATGGGGCGGGGGGCTGTTGGAGGAATGAATAGGGGATAAAGGAGCTCAGTAGCAGGTCCAGGTGGCAGGAGAGAAAAGCAAAGGAAAAAGCGTCACCAGATGAAGAGACAGGGCTTAAGATGCTCTTTTAGCTACGGTATCGTGTGTCACTAGGCATCCATGAAGTGTCTGTCTGCTGGTCTTTGACTGATTTTAATGTGGATACCAAGAAAAATGTACTTATAAAAACATTCTAAACACACTTCTGCAACCAGCCATTCAATAATGTCAAACAACAAGTCAATTTCATCGACAATGGCATCAAGAGCGTTTTCATCTGGATGCAAGTATTTTTAGTTACTTTTCTGTATTCATGTACAAATTTGTGATGTCATTTCCTGTATTCTTCCCTCCCTTCTTCCCATGGCATAAACTGTGACATGAAGAGACTGTTGTGGTGTGTCTGCCTGTCTACACTTGCTGTGCAGACCTTCTGCTCCTGTACAGCAGGCACAGACAGGCAGACAGATGGCAGCCCCACTGACATCAGAACAGACAGTCACTAGCTCTCCTCACTGACTGAAGGGATCAGGAGGGCCTTTACTACAACAGCATTCTCAAGAAAAGAAACAACATGCTGTTTCAAGTTCAGATAGGGTTTAATAAACTTCTGACTTCAAAGAACTGATGTGTTTTGACTTCCTTCATTCATTACTTGTCACATCTATATGTGCCTCAAAGCCAAAATACACTAGTGTTGTCTGTGCTTAAATGCCTCACCTCATCATCCTTGAACCACGACAGGCTCTCTGCAGTGAGAATAAACCAATATTCTCTTGCTCCACCCTTCATGATCCTAATGTTGTTGATGGTCAGCCAGCCTTTGCGTACAACCTGCACAAATTACATCAGTAAAGAGCTCAGTTACAAGGACTGGCTGGATCTTTGGAATTCAGAGGATATGTTTTTGGAAAAATAGATAGTAGAGTATGTAGTAAGGCTTTCTCCTGTGAAAATGTGAAACATAGTTCACATAATGAGAGCGAAACTTCCAGCTGAAAATTAAAGAAAACGTCAGAAATAGTTGACAGGGGCAGGAAGATTTTTTTTAAGCTTAGATCTCTGATAGACTGCAGTGATTGAACAATCACCAAATATTTCACAGAACACAAACGGACATAAATGAGAAAACAGAAGACCACAATGCACAAGTGAGAAAAAGCAAGTATGGAAAAAGATATAGTCATAAACAGAAACATATCCAGTCAAGAAAGCAGTGAGTGAGTGGATTGGTCTCCTACTATTAGACTTGAAAGAGGGGTCACACCCTGGGGAAAACAGGAGACAAACAGGTCAAATTAGAATGACATACTTTCATTATAATATTCAGACTCCTTCTGCGAT
The DNA here is from genome assembly GCF_040054535.1 of Antennarius striatus. Taxonomy (NCBI): domain Eukaryota; kingdom Metazoa; phylum Chordata; class Actinopteri; order Lophiiformes; family Antennariidae; genus Antennarius; species Antennarius striatus. The sequence continues at coordinate 4,216,633 of NC_090782.1, read as the reverse complement.
GACAATAATATTGATCATTAACTGTGGTTTAAATGTTTAAAAGCTAATTAATGACGATTAATGGACAGCATGAGGGACAGTGAAATCACATAACAAAAAAATAAATAAATACTAAAATTAAAGAATGGTGTCCAAGGAGACAGATGCCATCAAACTGGAAAAACTGAAAGGGCCCCTACGGAGCATGCGTGAGATTCCACTGAATCTTGTCCTGTGTTTGTTCAGAGATGTAGATAGACCCTGCCCCGTTACGTACAGACATACAAAAGGACAAGGGTAACCCCGTATGCCCCCGCTGGCAGGGGCATAAAAAGCTAAATGAAAGAGGGATGGAAAGAATTTTGTTTATAACAACGCATACAGAAATGTTCTGCTGCAGTGAAAAAATGTAAGCAAAGAATTTTTGAGTATTCACTAGCAGATATCATTATGTAAGACATCGAACAGTCAAACACAAGTATATATTAACACTATAATTTTGTTTGGTTAAATATGACCAAAATGATTCTAAATTAAGTTTGAAAAACAATGACCAATGTCTCAATGTCTTACTGCACTTTGTTAATCTGCTCTTTTTAAATTACCAGGAATACACAAAAACTACTCAACCAATTTCAACAAATAAAATGGGAGTGGCTGCACGTGTCATCAAATAATGCAGTGGATCAAAGGTAGACATGGAATTTTTCCAGATTTACCCCTAATATGTAAAACTGAAAAATTTTCTATAGATTTTGAGTATAATTACATCAAGGTTCAGACAGGTTGAAACATGTGTAGAATTGTTTGCCCTTGGTTGAGGTATGTGTGCGCTCTAAACACCTAGTTACATTTCTAAAAGTTTCACCTGATTTCCTGCAATCCCTACAACAAGCTTCTTGTTTTGGTTGAACGCCTGCTGGACACTGGAACAAAGGAAGAGTTCGTACTATTTTACTCTTTTAAAATATACTCCAAGAAATTACATTACAATTGACCATATTTTATAGTTTAAAGCACATGAGGTTACTCACGTAGTGAAGCCAACAAAATCTTCATGTTTCGTGTTTATGTAGGCAAGCTGTATGTCAATGAGCAACAAAACCTGAAGAGGGCAAACATACCGACACATTAACTAAAGAAGCACACTTACTAATGTAAAACCAACTATGTGAGAATCACCTGGTCCCTGCATATACTCTCTTGCCGCTGTATCTCAGCAGTTACAATTCTCTCTGTCTCGTTGTGCAGTTTTGGAAAGGAACTGAGCTATACAAGAGAAAAGAGTGTAGAGGTTTGAAAAAGAATGCTCTGGCCACACATGCAGTGACACATACACCGCATTGCAGAAATGCATGATAGTCACTCATGTATACCTTGCTAATACACCGGTACAAAGTGGTCATTAGTTCTTGACTGACCATGTCAATAAATTTAATACACGGATCTTTTAAATTTGTTATCTGTTTCTTCACTATGGCTTCAAAAGCCAAGTCAGGAGTGAAAAGACCTGTCCTGTAAAAAAATACAAAAAAGTACATCAGTATAACAGAAAATTATCCACGCCATCAAAACATCTGACACTTAGGGTAAAGTCCGACCAATCTACTACACCTGACACCATGAATGTTTCTGATTGCATAGTTGATCTCCTGCCGTAGTTTCGTCTCATCAGACTCGATCTGAGGACAAACACAAGCGTCAGAGTTAAGCACTAGCACAGACAAACAATATCCTCTGGAAAAAACCCTTCACATTCTCAAACACTAACAAAAACACATAAAGAAGTGAGCAGAACCTTAATCAATTCTTTGGGGAAGCGCTCATGGAAGATTTTGTTGATTCGAGCCCCTCCTGACAGGCAAGTGGTGTCTACGTTCTCACCTGAGCCTTCAATTAACTCCGTAAAGTCAGAAGCTAAGGAATTAACTGACCTGGACGAAAAAAGAATACTGACATAAATCATTTAAAATATAATCAATATGTATACAGTATATACACACACACACACAGAATGATTGACTGACTGGAGAAGTATCTTAGTCCTGCGTGTCGGGTTATCAGGACTACTCTGTCTGTGCTCTTCAGCCTGTTTGCTCACAGCAGAAAGCTGGCTCTGGAGGTGGTTGCGGAAGGCTGGCAAACTGTCCCGAATGTGGTTTGTCAGTTGCTACAAACAAAGAAAACTTGTAAAAATACATAAACATGAGGTTTTTTTTCTCTATGTCCATGTGTATGGTTTTGTATATCATTTACTTGGTTAAGAATTCTTTGTAAATACGGAGTGCCCAATCTTTCAGCCATGTGTTTGTATGCTGGATGGGTCAGGAAGAACTTCTGCTCTGCAAGCAAAGCTGCTTTAATATCCTTTTTCCCATCAATGTCCTTCTGGCTTCGGTTCACCACCCCAATGTAACCTGGAGAGGGGAAGAAGAGATGAGACCGAAAATGAGGAGCATTTAATCATGACAAGGAAGACAATGTGCAACAGGAGGAAGGAAATCTAGGACTCTGATGTGAGACAGAATTGATTTACACATTTTGACATGTTCTTGAGAACTCATCACAGCTAGATGTTTTCTCAAGTAAGACTGTAGTGCACAAGCAAGGAAAAAAGACGTCTCTATAACAGCAGCGCATGTGGTAAAAATCAAAAGTGTTTCGTCACAAAATAGATGTAATAGCACCATGTCTAATGCTTCAGCTCTATCCTGTTGGTAGTGTGGTGAATTCACTGGGCTTCCATGGCAAATTCATTAACCCTGTAGAGGAAGTGTGAAGGTACCAGCACCTGCTACAGACACACTATGTTAATAATACTTAATATCATATCTGTAAAACAGTAAAAACCACTGGGATTATAAAGTGAATGAAAATACAGAGAAATAAACAGAGAGAAAATGACCAAAGCATATTAGAAAAAAAAAGTCAGACAAAACAGAATCATAACAGAATCAGCTTGACCAAGACATTAAATGGATGCTTTGTAGCTACAGTGCATTACATCTGTGGCTCAACACACAAAAGCAGATATGCATACAAACACAAAACCGACACAATTAAAAAGCACACCTCTGCGAAGGGGATGCAACCTGTTCTCCAGTATTTCTCTGGCATCTGTTCCTTTATCCATCAGGTCCAGTTTAGTAATGACACCAATTGTGCGTAGGCCTGAAAAGCAGATTAATAAAAAATGTTAAAGCCTTCATTTGTATTTAAAAAATGATCACACAACAACACTAAAATCTAGACAAAAACATTTTCCTGGTTACTGCATCATACTGAAGACATCAGTATAGCTATATACCCTGGATATATTAAATCCCTGGCAAAGTTCAGCACAAATTACAGTACTTTCTTACCCTGTGGATCAACATCTTTGGCCAGTTTTAGTGCATCAGAGTTGGCAAGGTCAGTATTGGCTGGTGTGACAGCCAGAATAAGACAGTTTGCTTTGCAAATGTACTGCATGATCATGTCTCGTATTTGGTACTCTATATCTGCTGGTTGGTCACCTACAGGCACTTTGGTGATACCAGGTAGGTCCACAAGTGTCAGGTTCAACACTGCAAGCACACAAATACACACACACACACACACACATACATACATACACGCACACACACATGAGAAGTGCATAAATGAATACACTTCCATAAATCACACATCAGTGGAGGGACATGTCATGTGGAGCACACACAAATACACGCTGTTACCGTGTGGTGAATGGATCCGTAGGTTGATCGGGACAGGAGAGATACATTTATTGGATCCTGTGAGTCTTTGCGTCTCTGCCTCGATCTCCTTGCGGATCTCATTAAAGTCTTTAAACTTCTTTCTGCTACAGTGGAAAAATTCGCCGTACTCTGAATGGAAGAAAACAGCAGAACAATTATGAATTTGTAATGTTACCATAATGTGCAACATTTTATCCGTTAACTGATAAAGAATAAAGACAAATATATAAATGTGATTTCGCCAGGTCAAATTTGTCTGGAAGTTTAATTTTGTAGCAAGTTCATAAATTCAGTTGGGAGTGACTTTCATAGGCCCAATTAGGTACTCCATAAAACCCCAACAAAGTACAATGTGATAAATTTCCAAAACTCCCAGTCATGAAATTCAACTGAAATCAAAGCACATAAAAAACATTTGCATAAAATACATTTGCAAACTGTTGTATTTTCAAATACAACAGTTTGTTTAATTCCAAATGCTTATTGACAAAAGAAAAGAAAGTGACCTAACCTGATGAAAACAACCCTGCCCCAACCCTTTTTAAATGTTTTACAGACAACTTAATGATGAGCCCATGTTTTTACAAAACAAATGCATTCTGTTTTTTGTATGTATTTTTCATAATGTCTTACCTTTTTGCATTTAGGAATCTATGCAAAAAGAAGGTATCTGATTCTTTCACTACAGCAAAAATACAGTTCTGGCCTTAAAATGTGGAAAACTTACTTTTCCTTATGTGAGTGAACATACCGCCATCTGGTGGGAACTTGTAAATATAAGCTAAGATTCTGAGTACAGATGTGTCTTACCACCAGCATTACAGTGAAGCAGTTGGAGGATTAAAGGTCTGCGAGTTACAATTCCTGAACCCCTTGGAAGGAAGTCTCTGTGGGAGAGGAAAGACTGAATTGGAGAAAGATGTAAACACACACACATACACACACACAATTAGACTCTTAGTGCCTTTCTTGTAAGAGGATTGGACTCATCAGAATCATTGTTTATTTTTATTAAACTCGTTTGAATTTAATCAAAAAAGTTAAAATGTAAAGATGTATCACCAGCAAATTAAAAAGAAATAGTACAATAAAACAAAATATTAATTGATTAATAATAAAATATTTCACTGCTGGTTAATTTGGAAGATAAGGGAATAATTTTGGAAGGTAAAGGTAAGATAAGGGAAACATTTACCTTTTGACAAGCCCCAAGCTTGAAGCAGATTTATCATAAATATAAAGCAACACAATGTACACAGGATAAAAATAAACCTCTTCTCTATTAAATCAGATTCAGGAAGTTTGTTTTTCCGCATCCTGTCTCACATGAAAAAGCTGGCACAGTCCCTGACTGAAGGGGTGTCATAACATAGTCATAGCCAAGACAAAGAAGTAATGCATGTAATAAAAATCAATTCACACTCAGGAAGCAAGATTTAACATTCATTACACACATTCCAACCTGGGTGGCCCACCCCTGTGCACAATACACAGAGTTCCACTGTCTTGAATCCAGGAAACTACTGATTCACTCACAAGCATTCTTTTCTGACAGGATGAAGTGCTTTGGTTGTCGGTCAGAAACTGAAATCTCTTTTTAACTGTATGTAGAAAACATGTTCTCCATGAGCAGGATGCAGCGCTTTCATCTGTTTAAGGACAGAAGCTGATATATGGTTAACTCCAGGACCTGCAATTAAATTCCTGCTGGTAGCGTCATGTTCATCTCCCCTCCTGTCCTTCATCAACACCCGGGCCTCTGATAAGCTGCTCCTCTGACTGCAGTTACATGGACCCCAGCGCCTCCTGCATTCACCCCTTCACACCACAAACCCAAAGCACATCACAAGTGCTGGATGGAGACTGACATGGAAAAACTGATTCCATACAATTCAGCAGAGCACTGCATAATTACACATCTCAAAGAAACACGAGTTTAATAAAAAATGAATCATGATTCTGATGAGTCCAATCATCTTACAAGAAATACATTAGGAGTCTAATATTCACCAGTGATATCTTGTGCATATTTGAGTCTTTGAACAATAAATGGTCGCCTGGTTGTGAAATGTGTTGGTAAGCGTTTATTCCCACTGGTCTTCTCCTGGATGCTAAAGCTTCTGAATTCCACAATGAACCCCGTTCCTCCAGGTGTCTCTGGACTTACCTGCCCACGAAGCTCTCCAGCACGGAGCTCTTGCCCGTGCTCTGGCCGCCCACCACAGCGATCTGCGGCAGCCGGAGGCTGCAGTCGTGTCCCGCGGTGCTCAGGGCGTCTTGCAGGCGGTTGACCAGCGGGATCAGCTCCTCCATCCCGCGGTTGCCCATCGCAACGGAACAGCCCGGCACCTTCCAATACTGCCTCACCCCAGCTCTAAGCTACGTCAGTCGATTGTTAATCACTAACAAGTTCGATCTTGTCATTAATTAATACAAAAAAACAAACAAAACAAATAAAATGCAGCTATAGAGTCAGTCGGTGGGTGTGGGCTGTTGGACTGGGAGACTGCAGCTCGTCATTAACGTGTCTTTACACGTCTGTGTGTCTGCTAGCGACGACTGTGTCCAGGGTTGTACTTACAAAGTTTTGCTGTGGACCCGTTATAATTAGTCGTTTAGGACATTTTTTTTCTACTTCTGAAACACTGAAAGGTCGCAGCGTGTCGTTTCCTTCAAACTCCGGAGCCAGCGGTGGAGCTAGCAGCCGCTAGCTGCGCTGAGTTGGGTCCTGAAACGGGAGGAAAAACTTCTATTGACAGCTAACGGGCACGTTTTCTGCGCATGCGCGAAATATTCGGCAATCCTGAAGACGGACAAACATTTTGGACAATTATTAAAGAACCCTGATTTCAAATTTAACAAAAACATGCCAGAAGTCAGTGTTGTAGCCCACAGATATTTAAAATGTCACATCCAGCGAGGGTAGGGCTCTGCTGCAGTCGCATAAACAGTGAAACTAGAGCCGCAGCGGAGACTGTAAATAACACGCCTGGATTCTTTAGCAATGAGGGCGTGTGCGCCGGGAAGTCAGTGGAAAAACTGAGAGACAATCTGAAGACAACTCTGATTAAAAGGCATTGTTACATTAAAAAGTGATTTTAAAAAGGGATTTAAAAGCATTTTCAGGTATTTCATTATTATTATTATTATTATTATTATTATTATTATTATTATTATTATTATTATTATTATCATTATCATTAATCATGATAATAATAAAATCATACACATTTGATCGAAAAATATATATAAATTCATATATTGTATATATATGATGCGATCAAAAAGTGTATTTATATACACACACACAGACACACACACACACACACACACACACACACTACTTCACATGTGTCAAACTCAAGGCTCGCGGGCCAAATGTGGCCCGCCACATCATTTTATGTGCGAGAGCATAAAAGGTCAGCGTGTCTAAAAATAAATGGGTCTAAGGTATGCTTTGACCAAAAACTACATTTCCCACAATACAGCAATTAAGCCCATTTTAACTTTGACAAAAACGTTTGGATAAAGTTAATGTCCTAACTTGTGCTTGATGTTATTTTTCTTTATTCACTTTAATATTTTGATCCTTGATTGATGGAGTTCTGTGGGTTTCATAAGCTGACAAATTGGAAGGATTTATGTTAAAACAGCAACAAGCAAAAATATTTTTTTGTGTTACTGTAATGTTTGTAAACTTGAATAAGTAATAAATTTAAAGTATTTAACATTATGGAGTAGTCACATTTATTTTACAATACATTGAGTTACATTTATCAGTTACATCTGTCCTTTTGAGGACAGCTATTATGTTGATGTGGCTCCAGGTGAAAATGAGTTTGACACCCCTGGTATACATGATCACAAAACAGGACAAATCCTACTTATGACCTAAAGCAAAATCCAGATAATGAAGTTGTGCTTACTCAAAATAAAACATTTCTGTGTCGGCTGTTTGTTTGTTTTTATGACCGGAACTGAAACACCTCACAACTTCATTTATCCCAGTGGTTCTTAACCTTGTTGGGGGAACCCTGCTGGTTTCAAATGCTCACTCACCGAACCCTTCTTCAGTAAAAAAATAAAATAAAATAAAAAATTCCAAATTTAAGACATAAGTATATGTTTTACTGGTGTATTTAATGAATTGTGCATTAGTGTCACCTTTTTCAAGGAACAAGACCTAGACAGTGCATGAATTCACATGAAATTACCTGCCTTCAAATCAGTGTAACTTCTGCTGTTGTCATTGAGAGACCAGTTCAGATATGTGTGGTTTCACCTTGGCAATGTTACTCTTGTGTCATTTTCACAGCAAAGTCTGTTTCTTTTGTTTTCTATGCAGCTTAAGGAAGTGTTCCTTTATTTTTGCCAGTGCGAGACTAGAGTTATTCAACTTGACATTGCAAATCTGCAGAACACTGACTCCCATCACGTTCTGTTACAGTACATGTAAATTCACGTTGCACATATTCGTCCGACCACTTTGCTCAACATAGTTATTGTGAATTAAAATATTAAGAAAGCAATCACATGACGTAACATCACAATAGGCATAAATCGACTACGAAGTGCAAAATCCCATGTAGCACAGGTAGGCTAATGATGTAGCGTCACGTGATCACCTGCAGCCAGTGATGGCTAAGGGGGCGTGTCATCACAATTGACACGATGTGTCAAACGTACACAGTGATTCGTGTATGTTCGACAAAACACCCGACACGTCGTGCCGAACCCCTGAGACCCACTCACTGAACCCCTAGGGTTCGATCGAACCCTGGTTAGGAACCACTGATTTATCCTCTATGTCTGTGCTGTCTAAATCAATACTCTTGACCCCAAGTTACCAGGAACTTAAACAAAACCAAAAACTTTGTACTTTTATATCTGACATCATGTTTCAATTCCTGTCACTCACTCATTGCATGATGAGAGCGGAGAGAAGTTGAGGTATATCACCAGCAATCAACGAAAAAACAGTCTCCCAATCTCTTTATATTCATAACAGGTAAACACTGCAGTCTGTCAGTCTTAAAAAGTGTTTGATGTAGACATTACCTCATTGGCTGCCAGCCATTTTCAGAACAGAATTCCCTGGACTTTGAAGGTTTGAAACTTTGAATCTTTGAAACTTTGAAAATTTGTTGGATCGTAAGCTGACACAACTCCTCTGTCTCCCTCTGATTCTTCATCCTCTGATCTGTAACTGGATCACAGCTGTTGTTCTGTTTACTGTCAGGACAAAACTACAGTATGTAAACTAATTGCCTTAATTGCCAATTTAAAAGTCATAAAGCTACCTACCTATTTATATTTACAAGGAACGTTATTAACCGGTTCGGGAACTATATTTTTTGTTCTAACCGTCTCAGAAGCATCAGTTCATGGGTGGAACATAAAACCAGAAATGTTATAGTACTGTTTTGTTCAGAAAGGAACCAGTTGGAAAAAAATTCTGGTTCAAAGCCCTGGGAAAAGACACCTTGAGGCCTGGTGGTCATAAGGATGCACTACGCAACAACAAAAAAAGCCTTGTCAACACGAGGGAAAACAATTTAGGTGTGTACCTAAATTATCTATCATTTGTGTACATCTGTGTTAAGTTGTGTGTTACTGTCGCATCAAGTACAATCACATTTGAAAAGGTTCAGTATCTGACTGCATAGTTTCTGACCTGGTTGTGTTGACTTGAACTAACCAGGTCGGGACTTTTCTTATCCTCTGCTCTCACTTGTATTTTTCTGTCTCTACCTTCAGAAAAAGATTGTGGACACATGGAAACTAGAATTCTGACTTTAAAATCTGAAATATAACAAATTCTTTGTATTTTTGTAGTCAATATAAAGGCATAAGAGCAAATTCTGACCTAACTCTCAGAAGGTTGTGAGAAGGTCACGACCTTATGTAAGAACTGTTGACCATCAACCACTAAAGCGTTACTCAATGAAGTCAGCTAAAGTATTTATATGTAATAACTACCTGAGTTCTGGGATTGCATCCAGTCAACACTCTTTCACATGTTAAAACTAATATGGCTGACCTGAGTTAACTTTTGAACAACTTCATTCAGGTGCAGCCTCAAATCACATCAGATTAATCAGGTCTGCTGTGTTCAGGTCCTATCAGAATCCTAAATTTTGACATCAAAGTTGCATCCAAAGTTATAAATTGCAAACTTTCCTCCCACATGATGTAACCTCAGCATCACCCTACTTACAACATATGTTTGATGCTCCATCAGTTAAAAAAAAACAACTGTGGCACACCAGGGATCGGCACGGTGATGCAGTGGGTAGCATTGTTGACCCACAGCTAGAAAGTTCCGGGTTCGAGTCCTTTCTGTAAAGGCCATCCTGATTATAGTTGGAAATTTTTTTGTCCTTCTTCCCCAAAGACACAAAATAAGAAAATCTCTCTTTACTTTCTGTGAATCTAGTGGAAACGAATGCTAACAAAAAACTTTGTGATCTGAGGAACATAATACAGCACTTACATTGTTTTAGCCCTTTTAATTACAGATTTATTTTTCTGCCTTTGTAATTACCTTTATAAATATTGGGCTTGCCACATTTTTACGATTGTGGCATCATTTATATCGAAGAACACCTATTCATATACTTCAATAAAATGTCTACATTTAATGGAGACCTATACAAGAAAACATTCAAATGTTTGACAGTATGTGTGGATAAAGAAGAAATACTTATGAAATTAGATAAAATGTTCTTTACTTGAATACATTTTATAATACATTTCTTTACATTGCACTGAGAAGTTAAATGAAAGCACTTTCATATTTCAATAAATCTCATTTTCTCTCATCTCAAACAAACTTTACTCAACTTTCAGGTCTTTCAACAACTGTGTAATTTTTATATGTGGGATGTTAATAGTTCCAGTCCTGCTGGAACACAGCGCGCTCTGCAGACTCTGGGCTGCTTGGTTCAGGGATGCAGGGATGTGTTCAGTGTCCGATGGATCATTTTCTCTAGGAGAGCACAGCAAGACTTCATTAACCTCTCCCTCAATCGCTCTGGAGAGGATGGTGGGAAACACATTCTTCACTTGCTCCAGCACTCTTTTCCTCAAGTCCAAGTTCCGACATACAAGGTTCAATATGAATAATCCTGGTGCAATGAAAGGGAGATAAAGGTGGAAATTTTTCAAACATAAAAGATTTGATATACATACTGAAACTAAATTGTTTACAGTTTATCAAGTGACGATTAATGTGCCGAGCCTTATTATAAATATGTGTAATTATCATCATCATTATTTCAAAGAAACCTTGAAGAGTCCAGCAGATGGAGGAAAGTAAATTGTTTAAAATATTGTACCTCTGGGGGTTAGCAGCCTGTGGACTTTATGCAGAATGGATGTTTGTACAAAGGCAGCAGGAGGACAGCTCATACCAACAGTGGCATCTTTGTTGTCTACATCATATATGATGGCATCAAAGAGGCGACCACCTGCATAGAAAAAGCCAAAGTCATTCTTAGTAATTGTTTGTACCTAAATTGTAAGCAGGGCTTTGAACCGGTTCATGGAACAAAAACGAAAACCAGAAACTTTTGGTATTTTGACAGGAACGAAAACTAAACCAAAAACTTTATATTTTTTAATGTTCTGGACCAGAATCAGAACAAAAAATAATTGTAACCGGTTAATACTGTTTTTTTGTTGTTGTTGTTGTTCTTGAAAAAAATATCTCTAGGGACAAATCTACAGTATGTAAACTAATTGCTTTAATTGCCAGTTTAAAAGTCCTAAAGCTACTTACCGATTTATATTTACAAGGAATGCTAACCTGTTTGGGAAATATATTTTTTTGTTCTAACCGGTTCAGGAACATCAGTTCATGGGTGGAACATAAAACCAGAAATGTTATATTAGTTTTTGTTCAGAAACGAACCAGTGCTGATAGTAAGTGGCGTGTCTTTATTTCTATGTTCTCTCTGAATCATCCTTCACTTTACCTTCTTTCTCCAGGGCACAAATGTGCTCAATGCCGTCCATGAGAGTTACAGTCAAACGATCATCTGGTCGGAAGTTGAACCATTTCTTAGCCACCTCCATCACAGCAGGGTCAAGTTCTACAACCTCAACAGTAACATTTGGCACGAAGTCCCTTAGAAACTGAGCCAGGCCTCCTCCACCAAGTCCCACCAGTAACACTGACACTGGGACATCTGGGAAGGTTGAGAGAGGAGTTTAAGTCTTACTCACAGGTCATTCAGTTCCTTTTTCAATCCTGTAAAACAAATAAGACTAGGAAAGAGTGCAAAGCAGAGGTGAACTGACCTTTATTCTGTGGCATTCCCACTCCAAGCATAGAAAGGCCAGCCACTATCACTTCATGGTGAGCGCAGCAGAGGAAGCCACTGTCCACTGACAGAGAGGCTGAGGATGTTTTTGGAGGAGCTTTGGACTTAACCTTCTTTTTGTTTTTTTTCTTGTTACTGGATTCTCCTGGGGTAGAATTATATATATAATTAACCATTATCAATATAATATATTTGGTCCATAAAATTCTTTTTTATTATATTTTCTTAATGCATCTTGACTTGTGTGTTCAACAGGTGTTTAATTCAACATGTATAGACACTGTTGGTATTACTTGGTTGTTGACAATTTGTTTATTAAAAAAACATGGACACAGCAAATTATGGTGAGCAAATAAATTAAAAAGTTACCAGTATTTAATGAGACAAGACGGCTCTCTGATTGGACAAGGGATGAATTAGACAGAAAAACAAGTCTCCGATACAGTTCTCCATCTTCTCCTTTCACATTCTCCACACAGTACTCCCCACTCAGCTCACTCACACCCCTGTCGACCTCCTCTCGCCAACCGAGGTCACCTCCAACTGACAGAAATGGCACCTAAATGACAGAAAACTCAAAGTTAATAACCTTCAAACATTTTTGAGTCATTGAATGTTTCCCTAGTACAAGAGAGGATCTCCTGAAGAAGTACTTCTCAATGTTTACCTTGTGATTGGCGGGCATACCGGGGGGAGCAAACTCCATCACCACTGGTGAAAGGTCTGCCTGGACAGCTTGCATGTCTGTGTACTCTTGATTCCTGTGCATCGTCACAATTACAAGGCGCCTAAAATTGGCACTGGCCGCCAACTGTCTTCTGCCCTCCTTGGAACTGTAAAGCCATGCTGTCTCACTGCCTTGAGGTACTGACATCAAATCAAAGAGCAATTAACATTAAAGAAAAGAACAAAATACAACCAGTCTGATTTACAAAAAGAAAGCAGAAACATCAGTCAAGAGGAGAGCTCACCAATAAAAACTGCAAACTGATTTGATTTTGGAACTCTGGCATCTGGAGGACAATCTTGCACAGTGAGAGTGTATCTGGGAAGACCAGTCTCAGCGAGGCAGAGTGTGAGCGAGAGGTTCGACTCGGCGTCTGTGCTTGTACGAAGCTTCTTTTTCAATACCACATAAGATTGATGTTCCCTTACAGCTGACAAAAGCTCTGTTACCCATGTGAAACGAGTAGGGGCTCCATCTTCCCCAGCAACCATCTCCAAGATAGGCATGGGCATCGGCTGACGAAACTTTGTACAGACCAGAACAAAGACAGGCAGCGCAAATGAATCTTCTTCTGTTTCCTCTTGCAAGCAGTGGAGCCTCACCGCCCACCCCAGCTGAACAAAGTGTTCCACAGCCAACTTGATCACACCTTCCTGGGCCAACGTCACACAAAAATACCGACCACCAACACTTAAAACTCGGCCCACCTGCAGACACAAAACACAGTATAAAATTAATGAACCTTCATTAATCCCTGAGGGAAACATCTGTTGTCACACCAGTAAAAGTTGGAATAGAAGAGCAAAAACAACAATCAAACAATAAAAGAATTGCAAAAATGCCAAAACAGCCACAACAACAATATGCACACATGGTAATCAAAACACATAAAGTCTGAGCTCGCAACCATAACTGTGATCTTTTGTTTCTCACCTCGGTCAGCATGTTTCTTGCCAATTCTCCTCTCTCTTCTGAGGCCAGGGCATCCAGCGTGCCCTTGTCTAGAGCCACCTGGTAGCTGCCATCTTCATACGGAGTTTGTGTAGCATCAACCTGCTGGAAGGTCAGGCCTGGCCTGCGCTCAGCATTTCGCTGGTTCATATGAGTTACCACCGTCTCACTGATGTCAATATTAGTAAGATGTTTGTAGCCCACATCATACAGCTGTTCACTAAGTGTAGAGTTACCACAACCAACCACCAACACCTGAAGAACACAAAAATCAGGACCCAATCAAAATCAGACTTTGTTGCAGTTACTAAACAGAAAATATAAATATAACACCTCCAGTTTTGTAGATAAGAGGGGATGCATTGAGACTTTTGTGTGCGGGGTTTGCATGTTCTCCCCTTGTACTTACGCAATAATGGATGTCTTAGAAATTTACAACTATAATGAATAACAACACAGATCTCACCCAGTGCTAGTCATTTTTGAATAATGAATAACTTGGCTTTCGATACAGAAATGACTAATACACTATGCGGTATTTGAATGCAGGATTTTTCCTCGTAGTAACGTATTTACAGTATTTTCCGCACTATAAGGCGCACTGGACTACAAGGCGCACGTTCAATGCATGACCTACTTTAAAAATCTTTTTCACAAATAAGGCCCACTGGATTATAAGGCGCACGGTGGGTTTTCGAGAAAAGTAAAGGCTTTTCGGTGCGCCTTATGGTGCGGAAAATACAGTGCACTGTATTGTTGATCGTTTTAGTGACGTGCATCACATGAGAACCTCCTTCAACGCATTTACATCGCACACGATCGTCTAAACGGCCATGAATCGACGAGGTGGCGCTGAGAAAGGGAACGCTGGACAAAACGTCAAAATGAACACGTTGTATTGTATTTAGACAGTGACACATATACATAGCTATATGCACATTGAACGGGAGAACAAGATGTTTTACCTTATGTTGGATTTTAATATATTTATGCAGCACGCCACAGAGTTTGTTGTAGTCTCCATACCACTCAAAACCTTTCTCTCCACGCTTCTTAAAGAATTTTTCCCAGTACTCAGCAGAGCTGAACTCCTCGGTAGTGCGAGGCAAAAGACTCATTGTCGCTTATAATTACCCGAATGTTTTCTATTTACACTCTCTTACAGGACCATTTAATTACGAGAACTTCCTCCACATGGCCCTCACACAACGTTTCGAGTCGAACAATGTTAGTGGTTGCACAGCTCGATGATTGGATAGTTTTTTTGAAGGTGTGGTTAAATACTCGCTGATGATTCGTTGACATTTCCAGCTTATATTTAATTGGTCATAATTGTACCGGAAGTGTACAGTTGGACGGAATAAACTTTCCGGGTGGAGTTCAACATGGCTGCGCCCGCAGGGAGGTCTATGGTTTTCGTCACTGGAAATGCCAAAAAACTCGAAGAAGTAAGTGTCAAATACAAGCCGTGACAGGATGCTGTTTGTGCTATCCTGCTTCGAGCAATTCAGGCAAGACGTATCTTCACTATTGCTTTATTCTGTGCGAGTGTAGTTTGACCTAAACACAGGCACTGAGCTTGTGCAGTGTCATTTAACCCTAGTTATTGCTTCAGCTAAGAAAGGCCCTGTCCTACTGAATCTATATTAAACATCCTCTTTCATCACATTCATCAGGTTGTCCAGATCCTCGGAGACAAGTTTCCCTACAAACTAGTGTCAAAAAAGATTGACTGTAAGTATTTAAAGAGATATAACCAGTAAAATGATTATTTTTAAAAAGTGTAACCAGTATAATAATAATTTTGGTATTAAGTGCCTGAATACCAAGGAGAGCCAGATGAGATTTCGGTTCAAAAGTGTAAGGAGGCTGCACGACAGGTACATTTACTGTAATGCATGTCAAAAAATGTTCTGTGCCCTTCTTGTTTAATACAGTACTTGTAAATGATCCATTGCCGTTTGTTTCACCTTTAGGTTGATGGACCAGTCATAGTTGAGGACACATGTCTTTGTTTCAAGGCTTTGGGGGGGCTGCCTGGCCCGTACATGTAAGTGCAGTATAATTAATTTTGTATTGAGTTATTTACCTTTCATCACAATAAATAACTGCTGTGAATAAAACTAGAATATATTTTTGTAGAAAATGGTTCCTGGATAAACTCAAACCAGAAGGTAAGATTGATGAATACTAGAAACACTCCCCAGATATTAAAACAATTGCAGTTAGAAACATGATAGAAAAAGTGTAATGTACTGACCAGCCCTTGCAGTCTTGTTCATTCTTTTGTTGTAGGCTTGTACAAACTCCTGGCTGGATTTGAAGATAAATCAGCGTGGGCTTTGTGCACATTTGCTTTTTCTCCTGGAAATAATGAACCAGTGCAGCTCTTCAGAGGGAGGACAGAGGTTGTCTCCATGAAAAGGATGAAGATTGTTTTGTCTGTGTGTGTGTTGTATTTTTATTTTTAAATTCACTCTTCTTGTGGTGTATGTAGGGACATATTGTGGAACCCAGAGGGCCTCGTGACTTTGGATGGGATCCCTGTTTCCAGCCGGACGGATATGACCAAACGTAAGCAAGTATCGCTTGACATTTCCCTTTCTACCACGAGGGGGAGGCAGAGGTCATCATACGTACTGGCAATAATCCATTCAGATATGGAATTTCATAACAAAGTACAATAGTGTGTTGATACCTTTCACCATCGCCTGTCCTTGCAAGGTATGTAATGCGTTCATTCCAAACATACTCATACTGACTCTTCCCTCTCATCTGCAGCTATGCTGAGTTGCCAAAGGAAGTTAAGAATTCTATTTCTCACCGCTATCGAGCACTTGCTGCCATGTCTGACTACTTTTCTCAAACCAATGATGACTCACCACATAGCAAGAAGAAGCAGCAGGAAGATTAACCAGTTCATTTTGAACAGTATAAATCTGCAGAAAAATACGTCATTCATCAAGTTCTTGGACTGGATTTTACAGTGCAGAAGGTGGTCCTTGTTACCAGAAATTTTTATTGTTCTCATGCTGTCAATAAATTGTTAATATTTGAAGAATGTCTTAAATTTCTTATAAATGTTAAAAATCTGGGGCCGGGTCATGGGGGCAACAGTCTCGTGGAGAGGCTTTCATTTGGGTCACCGTCCTTCCCTGGTGTTTAATTGAAGGATGCAATGTGACTTCCAGTGTTGTTTTCATTTAAACAAATGAAATACTTTACAAAGTACTGTATATACAATTACCCACCAATTTTGTTTAGAGAGACAACATAAATTTACAGATTATTGTTTGACTGAACCTCTCCAAGGAACCATCACCTTATCGTGGTGGAGAGGTTTGTGTGCCCTACGGATCCTGGGAGCTATGTTGTCGGGAGTCGTGTACTCCTGGTAGGGTCACCCAAGGCAAACAGGTCTCAGGTGAAGGGCCAGACAAAGAATGGTTCAGAAGATCCCATGAAAAACGGAAAAGGGAAAAATGTGACCCTGCCCGGAGGAAGCCCGGGGCCCACGTCTGGAGCCAGGCCTGGACGGAGGGCCTGTCAGCGAGCGTCTGGTGGCTGGGTCTGCCACGGGGCCCGGCCAGGCTCAGCCCGAAAAGGCAACGTGGATTCGCTGCCATATGGGTGGCAGTGACGACAGGGGATCACGACGGACCAGACCCGGGTGGCAGAAGTTGGCTTTGGGGACGTGGAATGTCACCTCACTGGCGGGGAAGGAGCCGGAACTTGTGTTGGAGGTGGAGCGCTACCAGTTGGATCTCGTGGGGCTTACCTCCACGCATAGCCTCGGTTCTGGATCCAAACTCCTGGATAGGGGTTGGACCTTGTTTTACTCCGGAGTTGCGTCAGGCGTGAGGAGCAGGGCGGGTGTGGAGATACTCACAAGCCCCCGGCTGAGTGCCGCTGTATTGGAGTTAACCCCGGTGGATGAGAGGGTCACTTCCCTACGCCTTAAGGCTGTGGGGGGGGGGACTCTGACTATTATTTGTGCATATGCACCAAATATCAGTTCAGAGTTCGGAGGTCAATGATTGATCTTGTGATCCTATCATCTGATCTTCGACCGTGTGTTTCGGACACTCGGGTGAAGAGAGGGGCAGAGCTGTCAACTGATCACCACCTGGTGGTGAGTTGGGTCCGTTGGCGGAGGAAACCTTTGGATAGACCTGATAAGCCCAAACGAGTAGTGCGGGTGAACTGGGAACATCTGGAGGAGAACTCTGTCCGTGAGGCCTTCAATTTACACCTCCGAAGGAGCTTCTCGTGCATCCCTGTGGAGGCTGGGGGCATTGAACCTGAATGGTCGATGTTCAAAACTTCCATTGCTGAATCTGCAGTTGAGAGCTGTGGTCTCAAGGTCTTGGGTGCCTCAAGGGGCGGTAACCCTCGAACACCGTGGTGGACCCCGGTGGTCAGGGAAGCCGTCCGACTGAAGAAGGAGGCCTTCAGGGGCATGTTGTCCCTGGGGACTCCTGAAGCAGTTGCAGGGTACCGACAGGCCAAAAGGACTGCAGCCTCGGCTGTGATGGAGGCAAAACAGAGGGTGTGGGAGGAGTTCGGAGAGGCCATGGAGAAGGACTATCTGACAGCACCAAAGTTGTTCTGGAGGACTGTCCGACACCTCAGGACTGGGAAACGGGACCATCCAAGCTGTATACAGCAAAGATGGGACTGTTGACTTCAACTGAGGAGGTTGTCGGTCGGTGGAAGGAACACTTTGAGGAACTCCTGAATCCAACTACCCCAACTGACCCGTCCTCTGTTGCAGAGGCAGAGCTGGAGGATGATGGGGGATCAGAGTCAATCTCTCGGCGCGAAGTCACCGAGGTAGTTAAACAACTGCACAGTGGCAAAGCCCCGGGTGTTGATGAGATTCGCCCAGAAATGCTGAAGGCTCTGGGTGTTGAGGGGCTGTCATGGATGACATGCCTCTTTAACATTGCGTGGAAGTCTGGGACAGTGCCAAAAGAGTGGCAGACTAGGGTGGTGGTTCCTCTTTTTAAGAAGGGGCTTCCCAATCTACTCTTAGCAAACTCGACACTCTCCACCACTCTGCCATCCGTTTTGCCACAGGAGCTCCATTCAGAACTCACCACTGTGACCTGTACAACCTGGTAGACTGGACATCCCTCCACACCAGACGGCTCCACCACTGGCTTCACCTCATTTACAAATCCATACTTGGAAAAAAACATCCCTACCTCTCCTCCCTTCTACACCACTTCCGTCCTGCCCGCAATCTTAGGTCCAGTAAGCTCATCAAACTCTCCATCCCTAAAGCCCGTACTGTCTTTGGTCGCAGTGCCTTTCGATTCGCTGCAGCTAATGATTGGAACAATTTTCAAAACTGCCTCCAACTCACTGTCCCCATATCACTCACTGCTTTTAAACAAAACCTACATGAAATTGTAGCTGACAGCTGCACTTGTTGAGTGTCTCTCTCTCTTTCTCTCTCTCTCTTTCTCGGTCTAGTTCTCTTGTCTTGTATTTATTTTTCTTATATTTTCTGTATAGTGTATGTCTTTGTGTTTATTTTAGACTTCCTCCCCACCCCCACACCTCTAAGAGCCACTGCTCTTAGCTCAGGCAGCATTTGTAAATAAGAACCTGTTCTTAATTGCTTGCCTGGTTAAATAAAGGTTAAAGGGGGACCAGAGGGTGTGTGCCATTTACAGGGGCATCACACTCCTCAGCCTCCCTGGGAAAGTTTACTCCAAGGTGCTGGAAAGGAGGGTCCGGCCAATTGTCGAGCCTCAGATTGAGGAGGAACAATGTGGGTTCCGTCCTGGTCGTGGAACAACGGACCAGCTTTTTACTCTCACAGGGATCCTAGAGGGGGCTTGGGAGTATGCCCATCCAGTCTACATGTGTTTTGTAGACTTGGAGAAGGCATATGATCGTGTCCCCAGGGATATACTGTGAGAAGTACTGTTGGAGTATGGGGTGAGGGGGCCTCTCCTCAGGGCCATCCAATCCCTGTACGCCCAAAGTGAGAGCTGTGTCCGGGTTCTCGGCAGTAAGTCGAACTTGTTCCGAGTAACTGTTGGCCTTCGCCAGGGCTGCGCTTTATCACCAATTCTGTTTGTGATTTTCATGGACAGGATATCGAGGCGTAGTCGTGGTGAGGAGGCTTTACAGTTTGGTGGCCTGAGAATTGCATTGCTGGTTTTTGCAGATCATGTGGTCCTGTTTGCGTCATCAGCCTGTGACCTGCAGCGCTCACTGGTCCGGTTTGCAGCCGAGTGTGAAGCGGCAGGGATGAGGATTAGCACCTCCAAATCTGAGGCCATAGTCCTCAGCAGGAAACCGGTGGACTGCCTTCTCCAAGTGGGGAATGAGGTCCTTCCACAAGTGAAGGAGTTTAAGTATCTTGGGGTCCTGTTCACGAGTGAGGGAACAATAGAGCGTGAGATTGGACGAAGAATTGGGGCAGCAGGAGCGGTATTGCAGTCGCTTTACCGCACTGTTGTCACAAAGAGGGAGCTAAGCCGAGAGGCAAAGCTCTCCATCTACCGTTCAATCTTCGTTCCTACCCTCACCTATGGTCATGAACGATGGGTCATGACCGAAAGAACGAGATTGCGGATACAAGCGACCCAACTACGGATAAGTGGTGGAAGATGGATGGATGGATGGATGTTTGACTGAATTAAAGTGTAACGGGATGTCCACCTCTTCTTCCACCTCTTTGAAAGCTCAGAGGGTCAGAATAGAACCTATATAGGCATCTGTCTGAATGGAGTGTTTTGATATGGTGAAATGGGTGTGACTTATAGCAATATGTTCTGGTGTAAAACAGTGGGATATGAACTATGCAATTGCAACGGTAAGTCTATAATTTTAGGAATAAGCGCAGAAAATAAAACGGGAAGTTAGCGAAATCATTTTTAAGACCGCTTAATTCTTATCTCTTAACATTACAGAACATCAGCATAGGTTTGTTACATGCAGCATCAGAGTAAGTCAGTTCACAGAACGGAGGTGTGATGTCTTTTTTCCTATCACCCTTGCGTTCAGATTGTGCTTTCTTTATTTTCCTTAGTACAGTATGGGGCCACCCACACAGTGCATAACACAACTGTCGCTCCCAAAAACAAAAAAAAAACAGTCCAATAATTTTTACTGTCCATCATACCAAGTCCAAACCTCCACGCCTTGAGGTGCAGCCACTCTATACTGTTTCCCTCTTTGAGTCCACGGTGACAGTGGACTTTATTTTCAACATACTGTACAATTCGATCAATAGTAATAACAACTTGGTCCATCACACCCTGAGCACACGTAATGTCATAATGTGTTTGGATGTTGTGATGCCTGGGCTATCAAAGTTTTAACAACCACTTGAGAAACAATGGGGGGGATTTGTTTCAACACTGTGATGCAGTTCCTGTTTGAAAGTGCCTATTGACATCACGGTGGTGCAGTGGGTAGCGCTGTCGCCTCACAGCTACAAAGTTCTGGATTCCAGTCCTTTCTGTAAGTTTTTCCTGTGGGTTCTCTCCAGGTTCTCCAGCTTCCTTCCACCTCCAACCACGCACACACACACACACACACACACACACACACACACACACACACACACACACACACACACACACACACACACACACACACACACACACACACACACACACACACACACACACACACACACACACACCTACAGTCAATTTGGGGCCGACCAGATAACCTGAAGTGCATGATTGCCCTTGTGAGAGGAAAGCGGCTGGGTCGACATGTCTCAAGACCAAACCCCTTTCTTCCATGCTGCACCTGTCCAACAATGTCTCCATGACTGAAAGAAGATTTTCCTTGCTGAATGGCCTCAGAAGGGATCCATTTCTTTCCAGTCGCCAGTCTTGGAGCATCTGCTCGGATCACCTTGAGACTCATTCAGGGTCATGTTCTGCCTCACCTTGGTGCATTCAAAGTCCTCTATAAGGCTAGAGACAGGTAGTTCCAGGGACCCGTGTCTATAAATGTTGCTCACCCAATGCGGGAGACCAAACCATTTCTTATGTAAGAACTGACTGTACTCTCCAGCTTTTCAACTTTGGTAATGGGGATCTTGTAAACTGTTAGAGGTCACATCGGGTGGGGAGCAAACCAAACTGCAGGCACCACAGTTTCAACTTGCCAGGTAGCAAGGACTTGTCTATGCTGGCATGGCCTTTGATTGTTTCTTCCCTCAGTTGATTACTCTGGTGAAGAAACAACTGCAGAAACAACTGCAGAGCAATAAACTGGTCTGATCAAGGGACTGTTATCAATCAGCTTGTCAATGACAGACAAGGTAAGATATTGTAAAGCGATAGTCAAGATTATGTATAAACAGGACCAGAAATTGCTGCATAACTTTTTAACTCCAGCAAAAAAAACAAACTGTTAGCTTGTTGGAGGTTAGAAATTAACAGTTTTGTGCAGGAGTCTGTCTCCAGCAGTTGTCAATTTAGCATGTCCATTAGCCAATCTTTCCCAGTCTCAGGAATCACTCATCCATTTTCTTGATGAGACTATTACAGTCGTCTCACCTACACCTGCTTATCCACCTAGTGTGACACCGGTCTGATGGAGCCTACCCCATCCCAACCAGCTATGGGTGAAAGGCAGGGTACACCCAGATAAGACGCCAGCACATCACAGGCCACATGACAGACAATCACTCACACCTGAAAACCGTTTTGAGTATTCAGTTCACCGAAGCTGCATGTTTTGACGTGGGAGGAAACCAGAGAACCCGGACTTGAAGGCATTAAACCCGGAACCATCTTGCTATGAGCCCAAAGTGACAGCCACTGCGCCATTGTACCGCCCTCTCCGGAATCAATTGAAACAAATATTAATCATTATAATGTGTTGAGAAACACAGCAGTAGTTACGTAACAGCCACCCCCTCATAGTTATAACTATAAGTCACTAACATATACTGTATTTTTACTCCACATTTACTGCATCTCTGGGCCTGTACGTGTCACTGTGTGTTGTCCTGAGAAGACATTACTTTACTTTTTTTATTGTGTTATGTTTTTACTCGTGCCTCATTTCAGCATTCATTCACATTTTCCCTGCATTTTTTTCCATAACTTAAGCTTGATTTTAATTCTGATCTTACTTGTCATTATTGCCCATCAGTAATGTTTACAGGAAATACGTCACCACATGTAGAAAAAAAGTGTACGCCTATGTTGTCCCATGCTGCGGGAGTGGCTACTTATGTTTTCTACGTCTGGTGATAACTGAGTGATCTCATGTGAAGTCTAAGTTTACTCTTAAAGTGACAGTCTACAGTATTGATTCCATGAGACAAGAATACAAAACTAGAAATTCTGAGAACAGCCTGTGCCCTTTGTTCCCTGTTCCATGAAATAGTCCTTACTCAGCCCTCAAGAGAAGTTTCCCCTCCCACTAGACCTGAGTCCTCCCCTTGGAGTCTGTGTGAGTTCACATACTATCCACAAAACAATACATTCCTGAAACCGTAAAGGCTGTTCAACATTTACATACATTGGATTTGCAATCATTTGACTGAAGAAGGTGAGAGCAGTTTTGTTTGTGTTCTGCTGCCCAATTTCTGATAACGTAGATTTGAGACAGGCATTCTGTAAAAGTGCTTCCTAAACTGGTTGAAAAATGTAGTTGAAAAATGACTGACTATACTCTCCAGCTTTTCAACTTTGATCTTGTAAACTTTGGATCTTGTAAACTGTTAGAGGTCACATTGGGTGGGGAGCAAACCAAACTGCAGGCACTACAATGACTGTAGAAAAATGTAGACACATTGACAATACTTTTACAAACAAATTCCTGCTGGCTTTGGTGGCCTGGACTTGCACAGCAGGTCCATCCTAAACGATTGCAAGAATTTTTAAAAAACTTGTTTCTATTATTTCAGTTAACATTTCAAATCCAAAGAAAAGACCAAAAATCATCCATGTAAAAAATAGAAAGAAAACACAGCATTTATTGAGACACTGTTATCTTTGAAATATGGACCAATCAATCAGAGGTAATGAACCAGCTGACCTGCTGAGAGCCGTCATCTCTGTCACCTTTGGAACAAGTTTGTCTAGAAAGGTGACTTTTCTGTATGCTTTCTGAGTCATAGCCTTGCTTGAGTCACCATTATATAAGTTTGGATATATCGTTACCCTGTATCTGCAATTGACCTGATGTCTCACAGCCAGAAGGTTTCTGGGTTTGAGTCCACACCTGAAGGTCTGTGTGGTATTTCCTTGTCAATCCCCCATCTATGCTGGTTCCCTCAGTATGACTGGCTTCCTCCAACAGTACATTATCATGCGGTATTTGCATCACTAGATTCCTAGGAGGCTGAAGTCCTCCAACATCTGTCAGACCTTGCTGAGCATATCGTAGGAGTCTGTCACGGCTTTGCTGCTACATTCTGGGGCAGCAGACTGAAAGTTGCAGATACCAAGAGAGTAAAGAACCTCCTGTGGTGTAAATGGTGTTGTTACTGTAAAAGGTTTGTGTCTAGCCACTATTCCTTATTTGACCTACAGAGGTCATACTACACCCTGTCTAAGCACAAGTCCGTGGGTGACAGGTGGATTGTGGGTGCAGGCGAACTGTTGGTTTGAGAGGATAATGGATAGCCGGCGTGTGTTACGGTGTTGTCCGGCAGAAGAAAAAGATTAACCTCCTCCCATTTTGGATCTGCAAGCAGGCAAACTGGTTAGTACAATTTTATTGTGTAACTTTAATTTCAAATTTATGTCATTTTCGGTACTGTATTGTCATTTTGTGTCTGTTTTGTAGTTCAATAGAAGATACCATCCAAAGGAGGGATGGACTGCTGAAGCCTGAAAGAGCTGCCGACATGTTATCCATAAAGCATTTCTAATTCTTCCTGTCCCTTTCTACAGTACCCAAAATGGTGCAACGGGTAGCAGTGGTTGGAGGGGGCGGTTCTGGTCTCACCTGTATCAAGGCCTGCATTGATGAGGGTCTGCAGCCTGTCTGCTTTGAAAGCAGCGATGACATTGGTGGCCTGTGGAAATTTAAGGTAAATGGCAGCAATGGTTCTAAACACTATCCCAGGTTTGTAAAATGATACTCTATGACCAGAAAGCTGTCCACCGCAGTAATATTGTACTATTGCGTCTTTGACGCACATTTTTTGATGGGAACGCACAATCGTCAGACAGCATGGGACACAAGCATTCAGTGCACTTCTATTCAACAAAAATATTCACAATTTTCCCATTTCTCCACTTAAATTTCAAACCTGGAAATCGCCACTATATTTTGATCTTATGCAAGTTTCTCAGGAGAATACAGTATATGAATTAAAGGCAAAGAAAACTACTGAGTGAAAAGCTAAAGTGAAAAAAAAACTATATTACATTATTATTACTACATGTACAGTATATATATATAACTCTTTTTCCTTTTTCCTTAAACAGCTATGTTATTAATAAAGACATTAAAATTAACAGTTTGTTTAATTCATATTGTACTATTAGAAAAATCTCAATCCTTGCATACGCTTCTATTGTATATGCTGTTATTACTTTTGGGATGCATAAACATCATGTTGGGATGCACAAATTTTTCTTGAAGCATCTCAAGGATGCACTACTGTCTTGAGGTAAAATGAACTCTGAATGAGTATTGATTAAGTTACCTTTTCTATTTCATTTGCAGGAGTCCCCTGAATCAGGGCAAGCCAGCATCTATCGCTCCTTGGTGGTCAACATCTCTAAAGAGATGATGTGTTTCAGTGATTTCCCCATGCCTGCTGACTATCCAAATTATGTGCTCCACTCCCAGCTGTTGCAGTACCTCAGGCTCTATGCTGAGCACTTTGATCTGCTCAGATATATCAGTTTCAAGGTTATTCCAGTTTCATCGCGTCAGGAGTACCAGTCTTCTGAAAAGTTTCTACAATTTTGTATGGCAAAATAATAAGTCGTATGTGTGTGTGTGTGTGTGTGTGTGTGTGTGTGTGTGTGTGTGTGTGTGTGTGTGTGTGTGTGTGTGTGTGTGTGTGTGTGTGTGTGTGTGTGTGTGTGTGTGTGTGCGTCCATGCATGCTTCAGACAACAGTAAAGAGAATCACACAGAGGCCAGATTTCTCTCTGTCTGGTCAGTGGGACGTAGTGACCACTAACAGGGATGGAGAAGAAGAAAGTCACATCTTTGATGCGGTTATGGTGTGTACAGGCCATTTCACTCACCCAGTCTTCCCCCTATCAGACTTTCCAGGTCTGTGAACAAAACAAACATAGACATTTTACAGAATATTTTGCTTTACAATACATCTAGATTTTGTGTTTTGTGTTGTTCGATAACAACACCTCAATCTCTCTAGGGCATGAGACGTTTTCTGGCAAGTGTTTGCACAGCTGGGAATATAAAGACGCCGATGCCTTCAGAGGAAAAAGGGTGGTCGTGATTGGTTTGGGTAATTCTGGAGGAGACATTGCTGTAGAGATCAGCAGATCTGCAGAGAAGGTAACAGAATAACACTGACATTAAACAGGAGGGCTAAGAGAAAAATCTGCATTGAGATACGCCTTTTTATTGTTAGTTGATTGTGTTTTTAATGTTTAATGTGTTCGAATCTTATTTTGTGATCCTGATATTACAGTGCCTATGTCAATGCTATTTGTCCAACAGACGTTTCTCAGTACACGCCAGGGGGCCTGGGTGTTTGGCAGAATGGCCAGTAATGGTCTTCCTTTGGACATGATAGCGATCACCAGATTCAACAACTTGCTCACAAAGCTCCTTCCCAGCTCTCTGGTCAACTGGATTAAAGAGGGAGTCGCGAACCAACGTTGTGACCACCGATTATATGGCCTGCAGCCCAAACACAGGTGACTCACATGGTCGATGATTGTTAATCTACCTCAGGATCCCAAGACAAATGGGTTGAGTTTTATTATTCCAGCCTTAGCTTCGTTTATTGTCCTAAAGTATTCACCTTAGAAGCATCAATTTATCTTCTTTATGAACACATGGATTACAGTTGTGTCATTATCTGGGAATTACTGTCTTTGCCAGTTCAGTTTTATTATTCCATCCTTATCTTCATAGCTCCTCATATCTCTTCAGAGTTTGTCCTTTAGGTAACTTGAATTGGGATATGTCTAAGTTATAAAGATATCCAGGCCTTTACATGATGTGGCAACAGAGAAGTGGGAGAGAATTAACCTCTACAGATGATGCCTGGTTTTATTTTAAAGACTTATTTAGCACTACTATTGATAAACGACCAAGGTCGTCTCAGTCTCCTGTTGATTTGCTTGCCTCCAGGTAATGCAGAAATCAAGCCACACAGGCAGTTAGGTTAGAATGTTAGGGATTAGGCGAGTCTAGACCTATAGACCAGAGACTGACTCAAAAGTAAAAATCAACAGTTTCATTGTTCAGGCAGATAACAGGGGCAGCAGTGGCTCAGTGGTAGAGCGGGTCGTCCAGTTTTTCAAGATCGGAACCCGGAATGTGAGCTGACAGTGGGAGGTGTCAGCTCACCTCTGGAGCTCTGCCAAGGCGATTTTGAGCAAGGTGATCATTTGGACGCACCAAGCAGGAGCTGCCCCCATGTGTGTGTTTGTTTGTTCAGGGCCTGTACACACTAATATATATGCATGTGTGAGTTACTAACACTAATTTCCCTTCGGGGATTAATTGAGTATATAAAACAAAAAACGAAAAAAGAGTGAGCAACAAAAACCAAAAGCAGCAGAGCAAAAAATGACAAAAATCCACAAACCCTGAAATGGACAGGCAGCTATGAGACAAGTAGGAACACTAGCATCACTGAAGCAGGACGGAATTATCTGTCACCCTCATAGGGAAAGGCCAGGCCTTTTGAAAAGAGGCTGATGAGCAGAGTGAAAACTGGTGCTCCTCTTCAGCTGCTAGAAGCCAGACACATCCCCTGCCACAGCCTGACCTGTCAGTAGAAAACGAGCTAAACACAAAAACAGACCTGCCCAGCATACGAAAAGAACAGAACCATGACACAGAAAAAATCTATAATTTCAAAGAAGTTCTGTCTATGGAAAATAAACTTACTTCCCCTTGCAATCACCTCTGATAAATCAGGCATGGCCTCACTCCTCAACCAACATTTTGTGTACTCATAGCAAGCCTTCACTGCCCTGGCTCCCAACATTGCTCCATCACACACCCGTCCTCCATCCAGTGATGTCAGCTTCTCCAATTAACCTGTTTCCATCTCAGAAGTTTTGGAAGAACTCATCAAGTTGGACTCAAACAAATCTGATGACTTTGATGGTTTTCAGGCCATGTTTTTAAAAGTTGCTACATCCTAATCCACATCATGCCACCTGTCTGTCATGCACTCTATATATTTATTAGTATTATATGATTTTATTTTGTCTATTTTTGTGCCCACAGACAGTGTGTCTGTATATTATCCCACTTTGTCACCTGTTTTGTCATATTTTGCATTGTTCATCTTGCTTTTTGGATTTTGCTTGGTGGAATGATGATTTCGGGAACTTGGATCCCGTATTCAAGGGGTCAAAATGAGTTTTCTTCATAGGGTGGCTGGGCACACCCTTAGAAAAAGGGTCAGAAGCTCTGCCACAGAGGAGGAACTCGGAGTTGAGCAACTGCTCCTCCACAGTGAGAAGAGCCAGTAGAAGTGGCTCAGGCAACTGTTTGAGATACCTGCTGGGTGCCTCCCAGTCTCACCAGAAGGAGGCCTCAGCGAAGACCTAGGACACACTGGAGAGACTATGTCTCTGGGCTGGGGAGGTCTGAGCGTCCCTACCCATTGATGGATGGATGGATGATGGATGGATGGAATAATCACTTTAATACCCATACTTTATTGGAGGTTGTTTTTTTATAAAATTGTTGAGCTATACTACACTATCTTCACTTTCTTTATGTGTATTAGGATGCTATTTTAGTAACGGAACATATCACTACCCGGATACAAGCGGCCGAAATGAGTTTCCTCCGCAGGGTGTCCGGGCTCTCCCTTAGAGATAGGGTGAGAAGTTCGGTCATCCGGCAGGGACTCAGAGTCGAGCCGCTGCTCCTCCGCATCGAGAGGAGCCAGATGAGGTGGCTCGGGCATCTGGTTAGGATGCCTCCTGGACGCCTCCCTGGTGAGGTGTTCCGGGCACGTCCTACTGGGAGGAGGCCCCGTGGACGACCCAGGACACGCTGGAGAGACTATGTCTCCCGGCTGGCCTGGGAACGCCTTGGGATTCTCCCGGAGGAGCTGGACGAAGTGGCTAGGGAGAGGGAAGTCTGGGCTTCCCTGCATAAGCTCCTGCCCCCGCGACCCGACCCCGGATAAGCGGAAGAGAATGGATGGATGGATGGATGGATGGACATATCACTACAGAAATCATACATGAGTCATGCTCAGCTCCTTCCAGAGTGGATTTGCTTTCTGAAAGACAACTTTTTGTCTGGTCTCTATAGGGGTTCCATAATTTCTGTGTCATCTGACATAATGAGTTGGTCACTGACTCGATGAGCTCTTACTGAAATCTGTTTCTATCTTTGCTTCCCTTCACCGATCCTCTTCATACAAAATAATACTTTTATCTTAATTTGATTTTAAAATTCTGAACCGGTTCAAAGCAAAAAATCCAGCTTGATCATTGTATCCAAAGTTTTGTACCTGTATTATCAAAGTTCCAGGGTGTCATGAAAACAGCAATAAGCATGGCGTCATTTGTGTTCACAATTAACTAATAATGGTAAAACTTTGAATGTGACAAAACATTTGTAGAAAGACGGTTTAGGTTGACCCTGTCATTTTCTGTCTTTTCTAGAATTACGGATGGAAGACCTTTGATCAACACAGACCTTCCCATTCAAATGCTAAATGGGGCAATAGTGCTGAAGCCCAATCTGAAAAGCTTCAAGGGCTCTGGAGTTGTTTTTGAAGATGGGACTGTGGAGCTCAACATTGACTATGTGGTCTTCTGTACCGGCTACAATGCTGGACACCCATTCCTGCCTCCAGGCCTGTTCACTGGGCCTCAAAGACAGTTAAAATTGTACAAGTAAGTAGAAGTCTCTGGAAATTTTTTTTTTTTTAATGCTTAATATAGTATTTGAGCACACTCGAAGAATGCAAGAGTGCGTGGAACTGTATTATGTAATATGTAAAGGTGACTCTTAACCAGATTAATTTCATACATTATTGGTCCTGGTTGGTTAAACTGTATGAGGTTTTGTACTCTGTGAGGCTTCCGTTGGTTCATTGGTTTGTTGTTGGGTTGTTGTTTTGTTGGTTGGTTCATTGGCTTGTTCATTGCTTTTTTTGTTGGTTGTTTCCTTGTTTTACTGGATCGTTGGTTTGTCGGATTATGGGGGCCATGACATGGGATACACCCTTGAAAAGTCACTAGTTTATCGCAGGGCTTCGTACAGAAGGACAATAAAACATTCTCAGTCACCTTCTTTGGTCAGTTCAAAATTATTAATTTATCTGTATTGTTTTTTGTTGTTGGAAGAAGATAGAATACCAGGAAATTTATAGGAAATGATTGTCTATCCATAAAATTAGGATATGTGTTACTCTACCCCTTAAATCATACATCATGTCATAGCGCCCTAATAGAAAGGAGCTTCATTGTCAAAAAAAAAACTAGCACGGCACTGGTAATTGACTTAAAAGCATCTTTCTGTCAAACACTCACACAAGATAAATATAGTGACAGATCAAAAAAGGAAGGCATAATAAAATCTGACCCTACAATTAACACATGTGGGGCTATGATATCAGTTTCCAATGGCATGTTTGGTCCACAATGAACAAAGTTCATTTTGGTTTTCCTGTAAGGGGCCACCACAGCGTGTCATCTTTTTTTCCATTTTGGATGAATGCTCGTATTTGTGTATTTCATAATGACATGATAAATAGACAGATAACTAACAATTTGAAAATGCAATTATCTAATGTGTGAGATGAATAACAGTTTAAATTAAGACTAATATAATCATATTTGTGTATTGTGACACAAATTGAAATCGTTTATTGTTTGTTGTTGTTCTTTATTTACCTGTGTTCTTCTTCAGGAGATTGTTTCCTCCTTCTCTATCACAACCTACGCTGGTCATCCTGAGTCTTTTTCAGACAAATGGACCAATCACAAATTCTGTGGAAATGCAGGCCAGGTGGGCTGTCAAGGTATTTACTGGTAGGTAATTGCAAATCCCTTAGGATTAAAGAGCCAATCTTGTTACACTGTGTACACAACTATTTGGCAAGTGAGTATGTTGAACACGTCAAAATTCTTATAAATATTTCCAAATTGCAAGCTGTATAAACCTGAATGTTTGGTGGATTTAAGCACATCAGGTGATGTGTATTTGTGTAATGAGGGAGGGCGTAGCATAAGAAGATCAATACCCTGGAGCAAGCTGTGCATAATTATTGGACAGGTTATTTTCTTCCAGCAATAATGGGCCAAAAACAAGATATTATTTTTTATATTAAGAAACAGAGACTCCATGAATGCAAGGTTTATGACTATCATTGAAAAAAAGGTTGCTAGATTGGTCACTGATTTTTTTGAACTGTCAGAAATGTTATGTGTAAATTTCAAATTGAAAATAAACAAGTGAAATCGGAAAATTTTTATTTTTCATTTCCTGTAGTTGCATAATAATTCTGCACACTAATAGCTGTATAGCTCATATATCTATTTTTCTTTCTTACACATTTAAGTTTGAGGTTTACTTTTTACTTGACTGAGAGCATTGTAATTGTTCTATAATTAAGTTGATCCTGAAAAATACAACTTTTCTAATAGTTATACACAACGTGTACTTGGTATGTTTTTCTCTTTAAGGACTGTGTCATCTCCCATTGAAGAAGAAAATGT
Source organism: Antennarius striatus (assembly GCF_040054535.1). NCBI lineage: Eukaryota > Metazoa > Chordata > Actinopteri > Lophiiformes > Antennariidae > Antennarius > Antennarius striatus. The sequence goes on along the minus strand of NC_090782.1, from coordinate 4,185,061 downwards.
TGGAGGTCATTGAATCCGACACGAAAAGAAACAGGAAAAGGTACATGGTCATTACATTATTCAAGTGATGCAGCAGGGTATTCATGCTCTTCCTGTAGAGAACAGGATTTTTGTTAAAATGTTGTGTTAATATAGACAAACAAATCATGCCTTCAATTGTATGTTTTTTAAGTCATCGTTCTGAAGCACATGCTGCTCGCCTGGTAGATTACATATCTTACTTGGACTTTATGGCAGAGGAGGTAAGTTCAGTTCCACTTCATAAGGCTGTGTTACTATTTGTGGGGTATGCACAAAACACAAACATGATGACTGACTTCAATCACAGGTAGGGGTTCGCCCGAATCTTCTGACCTTACCACTGAGAGATCCTGTGCTCTGGGTGAAGATCTTCTTTGGTCCCTGCACTCCATACCAATATCGTCTTACTGGACCTGGGCAGTGGGATGGAGCTCGTCAGGCTATCCTCACCCAGTGGGAGCGGGTAGCTCAGCCTTTCAGAACCAGGGTGGTACCAGTACCAAAGCGCAGGAGGTCCATCCTCTATTCTCCCTGGCTGTTCATAGTTGGAGTTACTGTGATAGTTGGTGTTCTCCTGTCTAGAAATGATAGTGTTGTAGGGCTGAAGGATCCAGCTCAGATTCTGGCAAGATGGTCACAAAGAACCCCTGGTTCTCTGGTTAAATAACATCAGGAAATATGTCTCTAGTCTAACTATATTTAGACCCAGGTCACACAGAAATTGTATGTGACTTGTGTTGTTTTCATTAAAACGAATAAAATACTAACGATAAAAGGTAAAAATAATGGTAACTGTCCCAGGGTGACCCAAATGGACGGACAAGAAAGTATTTATTAAAACCTGAAAACCTCTGAAAACAAACTCTTAGGGAGTGTCAGGGATGAGGGGATCAGAACTCTTAGGGCTTCAGATACCTGGACAGTGTATTTATTTCAGAAACGGCACAAGACAAGAATGTATTTCAGTAAATTACAAGGTTTATTGAACAGACTCTGTTAAACTCTGTGGGTTCATTCTAATGGCATTAGATCTTACCAAGAGGAAGCTGAGTCAGCGAAGAACCAAGAGTCTAAACTATGCAACTATAAGAACTTTGTCTTTCTGGGAGGGTATATTCACCTAAATCTTTTCTCCTTTTACAGACAATGAAGAATGAACCTGGCATGTTTTGATTATTTATTGGATGGTTTCTGCTATCTGGTCTGGATACTGCATTCGAGTCTTACATTTTATCACCCAGACCTTGAGTGAGTGAGGGAAAAGACATTCAGAATTATGCACAAGTGAGAATATGCAAAACCAGGGTTCTAACTCCAGTATCCTAGTGGGAAGTGGGTAGCACTGTCACCTCACTGCTAAAGTGTTTCGGGTTTGAATCCTCTCTGTGCGGAGTTTTTATGTTCTCCCCATGGCCGACCTAATCCCATATCCAAAAACATATAATTAAGGTGAATTGATCATTCCATATGGCCTGTTAGTGTGGTGGGTTGTTTTTGTCTTTCATGTGGCTCAGCAATGCACTGGCATCGTACTTAGAGTGTCCTCCGCCTCTTGCCTGTGAATCAGCTGGGACAGGCTCCAGCAACCCTCAAGACCCGCAAAAGCAGAAGAAGCAGTGAAGAAGATGAATAGAATGAATGAATGAATGAATGAATGAATGAATGAATGAATGAGTGAGTGAGTGAGTGAGTGAGTGAGTGAATGAATGAATGAATGAATGAATGAATGAATGAATGAATGAATGAATGAATGAACGTGTCTATTGAAACCCTACAATAAATTGAGAAAACTTAAAAAACAACATTTAAAATGTAAAACTGGAAAAAAAAGTTGCAAAATTTTTGACAAGTACGTACTGATTTAGAATTTACTGCCAGCAATATGTTGGGACAGGTGAACGTTGACCATTGTGATGCATGATCTCATCTTTTAACAGCTCTCTTGAAGCATTGGTGTACTGACGAGACCAATTGTAAATTACAGAGAATCGTGCTGCTAACATTCTGGTACATAATGCATTGATTTTTTAATTTTGTTGAGGTATGGCCTCACCTGCCATCATAAAAGAAAAAAAATGAAAATGGAAGAAATTAATTAAATGGTCAAATTTATCCAGTGATGTGAATTGTATAGTTATTTTCCGTTTAACGTCACCAATTCTACATTATTTTTACTCAAAATCACTGAATTTTCACATTTACTTCTGCTTTTCTTTTGTTAAAATCAACAGTGGTGCACTCAAAAAAATAATACTGCATGTTACTTAATTCAATCAGTGAACATTTTTACACTTCCAAATACTGAGTAGATATGAAAGCTCTCAAATCTGTTAAAACAAAACCTGAGTCATGAGTAAATCTAAGTAATATTTTCTAGTACATCTGAACGAATTGATTTGGTTCAATTACCTACTCAAATTGAGTAAATGTAACTAAATTTTGGGTGGTCACACCCCAAAACGAGGGGGGACAGCACCTTGCTCAAGAGCACCTCAGCAGTGGCTGGGAGGTAAACTGACACCTCCCACCGTCAGCTCCCACTCCGAGGGATGTCCTGGCGGGAGCCGGATTCAAACCACTGATGGCTAGGCAATCTGTCTTCCGCCGCCGAGCCACTGCCAGAGTGAATGACCAGTGCCCCAAAATCCTAAAAATGCAGAATCTGTTCCCTTCTGTTAACTTGATGTTTTTAAGTTGTTAGTTACAACTCCAATAAAATTGAGTTGACTTGTTTAATAATTGCACTTATTAAAACTAACTGATATTTGTTAATATATTCTCAAAAATGTTGGTGAAACATAAACTTATTATTACAAATATTTAAACCATGTAATCTGTGAGTCAAATAATACTTTATTTTAAGTAAGTAAACTTAATTTATATGTGTCTATTTCACACAAATATTCCTGTTGGAGTTTTACTAATTAATTTTGATGTAGTCAAATCAAATACTCATCATGATGATATTCAGAATTTTTTATTGATTTTTGTATATTACTGTCACATCTACTGGCCCTTGAATCATTTTTTAGAGTGTGGTCGCTTTAAATGAAACATATTAATCATGAGAAAGAGCAACAGTGGCTCAGCGGTAGAGCAGATGTCTTGAAGACGGATCGCCCGGTCATCGGTGGATCGATTCCCGCTCCCGGCATGACATCCCTTGGAGTGTGAGCTGACTGTGGGAGGTGTCAGCTCACCTCCCAGCCACTGCCGAGGCGCCCTTGAGCAAGGCGCCGTCCCCACCACAAGCTGCTCATTTGGGGCGCGACCTCCGAGCGCGACCCGTCACTCTTCCTCCCCTGGACTAACTGCATGATTACAGGCCCCTAGTGTGCTGTGTTTCAGGGGCCTTGTTCACAACACTGTGTGATGTGCTAAAAACTAACACAAATGCATGTACTGAAAGTGTAAAGAGAATTTCCCCTGTGGGGATCAATAAAGTTTGAATTATGATTATTAAAAAACATCAGTCACCAAAACCTCAGAAACATTTAAGCCCTTGGAGATAATTACCATCCATCCATCCATCCATCCATCCATCCATCCATCCATCCATCCATCCATTCTCTTCCGCTTATCCGGGGTCGGGTCGCGGGGCAGCAGCTTAAACAGGGAAGCCCAGACTTCCCTCTCCCTAGCCACTTCGTCCAGCTCCTCCGGGAGAATCCCAAGGCGTTCCCAGGCCAGCCGGGAGACATAGTCTCTCCAGCGTGTCCTGGGTCGTCCCCGGGGCCTCCTCCCGGTAGGACGTGCCTGGAACACCTCACCAGGGAGGCGTCCAGGAGGCATCCTGACCAGATGCCCAAGCCACCTCATCTGGCTCCTCTCGATGCGGAGGAGCAGCGGTTCGACTCTGAGTCCTTCCCGGATGACCGAACTTCTCACCCTATCTCTAAGGGAGAGCCCGGACACCCTGCGGAGGAAATTCATTTCGGCCGCTTGTATCCGGGATCTCGTTCTTTCGGTCACGACCCATAGCTCGTGACCATAGGTGAGGGCAGGAACGTAGATCGACCGGTAAATCGAGAGCTTTGCCTTTCGGCTCAGCTCCTTCTTCACCACGACGGACCGATACAGAGACCGCATCACTGCAGACGCTGCACTGATCCTCCTGTCGATCTCCCGTTCCATTGTACCCTCACTCGTGAACAAGACCCCAAGATACTTGAACTCCTCCACTTGGGGCAGGGTCTCATCCCCAACCTGGAGAGGGCACTCCACCCTTTTCCGACTGAGGACCATGGTCTCAGATTTGGAGGTGCTGATTCTCATCCCAACCGCTTCACACTCGGCTGCGAACCGCTCCAGTGAGAGTTGGAGATCACAGCTTGATGAAGCCAACAGCACAACGTCATCTGCAAAAAGCAGAGACGCAATACTGAGGCCACCAAACCGGACACCCTCAACGCCTTGGCTGCGCCTAGAAATTCTGTCCATAAAAGCTATGAACAGAATTGGTGACAAAGGGCAGCCTTGGCGGAGTCCAACCCTCACTGGAAACGAATCCAACTTACTGCCAGCAATGCGGACCAAACTCTGACATTGGTCATACAGGGACCTAACAGCCCTTATCAAGGAGTCCGGTACCTCATACTCCCGAAGCACCCCCCACAGAACCCCCCGAGGAACACGGTCGAACGCCTTCTCCAAGTCCACAAAACACATGTAGACTGGTTGGGCGAACTCCCATGCCCCCTCAAGGACCCTGCAGAGGGTGTAGAGCTGGTCCACTGTTCCACGGCCAGGACGAAAACCACACTGCTCTTCCTGAATCCGAGATTCGACTTCCCGACGGACCCTCCTCTCCAGAACCCCTGAATAGACCTTGCCAGTGAGGCTGAGGAGTGTGATGCCCCTGTAGTTGGAGCACACCCTCCTGTCCCCCTTCTTAAAAAGGGGGAGCACCACCCCAGTCTGCCAATCCAGAGGTACTGTCCCCGATGTCCACGCGATGTTGCAGAGGCGTGTCAACCAGGACAGCCCCACAACATCCAGAGCCTTTAGGATCTCATCCACCCCCGGGGCCCTGCCACCGAGGAGCTTTTTAACTACCTCGGTGAACTCAACCCCAGAGATAGGAGAGCCCGCCTCAGAGTATCCATACTCTGCTTCCTCATGGGAAGGTGTGTCTGCGGGATTGAGGAGGTCTTCGAAGTATTCTCCCCACCGAGTCACAACGTCCCGAGTTGAGGTCAGCAGTGCCTCATCCGCACTATACACAGTGTTGATGCTGCACTGCTTCCCCCTCCTGAGACGTCTGACGGTGGACCAGAATTTCTTCAAAGCCGTCTGGAAGTCGTCCTCCAAGGCCTCACCGAACTCCTCCCACGCCCGAGTTTTTGCCTCAGCAACCACCAAAGCCGCATTCCGCTTGGCCAGCCGGTACCTATCAGCTGCCTCAGGAATCCCACAGGCCAAAATGGTCTGATAGGACTCCTTCTTCAGCTTGACGGCATCCCTTACCGCTGATGTCCACCAACGGGTTCTGGGGTTGCCGCCACGACAGGCACCGACCACCTTATGGCCGCAGCTGCGGTCGGCCGCCTCGACAATGGAGGCGCGGAACATGGTCCCCTCAGACTCAATGTCCCCCGCCTCCCCCGGAACGTGAGTGAAGTTCTGCCGGAGGTGGGAGATGAAACTCCTTCTGACAAGGGATTCCGCCAGGCGTTCCCAGCAGACCCTCACAGTACGTTTGGGTCTGCCAGGTCGGACCGGCATCTCCCCTACCATCGGAGCCAACACACCACCAGGTGGTGATCGGTTGACAGCTCCGCCCCTCTCTTCACCCAAGTGTCCAAGACATGCGGCCGCAAGTCCGATGACACAACCACAAAGTCGATCATCGAACTGCGGCCTAGGGTGTCCTGGTGCCAAGTGCACATATGGACACCCTTATGTCTGAACATGGTGTTCGTTATGGACAGTCCGTGACAAGCACAGAAGTCCAATAACTGAACACCACTCTGGTTCTGATCGGGGGGGCCGTTCCTCCCAATCACACCCTTCCAGGTCTCACTGTCATTGCCCACCTGAGCATTGAAGTCCCCCAGCAGAACGATGGAGTCCCCAGTGGGAGAGCTCTCCAGCACCCCCTCCAAGGACTCCAAAAAGGGTGGGTACTCTGAACTGCTGTTTGGTGCATGCGCACAAACAACAGTCAGGACCCGGCCCCCCACCCAAAGGCGGAGGGAGGCTACCCTCTCGTCCACCGGGGTGAACCCCAATGTACAGGCGCCAAGCCGGGGGGCTATAAGTATACCCACACCTGCTCGGCGTCTCTCACCATGGGCAACTCCAGAGTGGAAGAGAGTCCAACCCTTCTGGAGAGGACTGGTACCAGAGCCCAAGCTGTGTGTGGAGGTGAGCCCGACTATATCTAGTCGGAACTTCTCGACCTCACACACCAGCTCGGGCTCCTTCCCTGCCAGAGAGGTGACATTCCACGTCCCAAGAGCCAGCTTCTGTAGCTGGGGATTGGATCGCCAAGATCCCTGCCTTCGGCCACCGCCCAGCTCACAATGCACCCGACCCCTATGGCCCCTCCCACAGGTGGTGAGCCCATGGGAAGAGGGACCCACGTTGTCCTTTCGGGCTGCGCCCGACCGGGCCCCATGGGTGCTGGCGCGGCCACCAGGCGCTCGCCTTCGAGCCCCACCTCCAGGCCTGGCTCCAGAGGGGGGCCCCGGTGACCCGCATCCGGGCAAGGGAAAACGTTTTCCAATGTTTTTCATCATCATGTGGGGTCTTTGAGCAGTACTTTGTCTGGTCCCTCACCTAGGACCTGTTTGCCATGGGTGACCCTACCAGGGGCAGAAAGCCCCAGACAACTTAGCTCCTAGGATCATTGGGACACACAAACCCCTCCACTACGATAAGGTGACCACTCAAGGAAGGGGATAATCACCATATTGGCCCAAATATAAGACGACCCTGATTATAAGACGACCCCCTCTTTTCCAAGACTCAAGTTTGAAAAAAGACTTTTTGAACACCAAATTTAATTTTAAATCAGAAAATAATTACAGTACATCTGAAACAAATGATTATAACAATATATTTGAGACAAAAACCATGTTATTTTGCCTCATTCAAATCATGCAAAAACTGTCTATCACATCTTAATATCTGAATATTTAAATATGTAAACTAAAGTGCAATCACATTTGTAAATGAATGGCTTCTAGTGTTTGAAATGTAAATAAGACAATCTACTGTGATAAAACAACAAAATTGCAATAACTGCATTAACCATCAAAGTGAAGTCAAACTGTAACTGTTGTCCTGAAACAAATATATTCTCCAGATTGTCGCTACATTTCTCCATTGTCTGTTATCTCTTCTCTTGTTTTGTTCTCTTTTCTTTCTTACCACCATTTTTATTTTTCTTCTTCGTGACAGGTTCGCTTTGGCCTGGGGAGTAAAGTTCAGCATTCGCTTTAAAGATATCTGGCGCCATCTAGCGTTGTGAATGGGTATAACGTCTTGACCCCAAAAGTAAGACGACCCCCACTTTTTCATAATAATAATAATAATCCACCTTTATTCGTCCACACAATGGGGAAATTATGTTTTCCACTCCAGTTTTTTTTGTACATGCATATATATATATATATATATATATATATATATATATATATATATATATATATATATATATATATATATATATATATATATGTGTGTGTGTGTGTGTGTGTGTGTGTGTGTGTGTGTGTGTGTGTGTGTGTGTGTGTGTGTGTGTGTGTGTGTGTGTGTGTGTGTGTGTGTTAGTCAGCATACACACACAAACATCGTATACAGGCCCCGGAACACAACACACACTAGGGGCCTGTAGGCATGCAGTTAAATTAAATTAAATTAAATTAAATTAAATTAAATTAAATTAAATTAAATTAAATTAAATTAAATTAAATTAAATTAAATGACAACGAGTACAGGGGAGTTTCAGTCTTATTTCAATGCAAAAAACACCGTCTTATATTCGGGCCAATACGGGTATATCATGTATATGCCCTTTCTTATGTGACGGATATATTACATGCTGGGAAAGCCCAAAGTTAACCAAGCTGTGAATGTTGGCTGTTCTAACTGTCCTGATAATGTGTCCTGAAATGTGTTTTGACTTTCTTTGTCTCATGTCCTCAGCGAAGGGAACAATGTGATGCAGGAGGAAATAAAAATTTGTTGGGGAAGCACAGGGCATTTCAGATTTTTACTGCACACTCATCTCATCTTTTACAGCGGAGTCTCCCATAATCAGAGTACCAGACCTAGTGTCCTCCTGTGGTGTTCCCCCTCCTGATTTGCCACCTGGGGGTACACACTGCAACTACTGCTGGAAAAACATTTGCCCCTCTGATACCAACTGTTTGTGTTGCTCTTGAGGAACAGTTACATGACTTTTGGTGCCTGGTACTTAAAGGAAGGAAAGCTGTTAGTCTTCCTTCTGTCGATACAGCGATGGATGTGATTGTGATAGATATGCAATTTATTTATCTATTTTACATATCTATAAAACTCAAAACTCCTGATGAGATCAGCAGACCACTCTGAGGCTGAGACTAGGCTGAAACTAAAGTGTGGAGAGGGGTGTATGGAAGGAAGTAGTCTCTGAAGGAGAGGTATGGGGGTGAGGAGCAAACACTAAAGTGACAACAGGGAATAGGTAATAAATTACCCTGGAGCTGGAAGTCTCTTTGCAGAATCTATGCATACACTTGTTAAAGATCCCTCCCAGGTGTACTGAAAATGTGATTCATGTATAAATACACAAATCCTCTGAGCAAGACCAGAGGACAGAATAAACAACTACTTTTCATGGACCGCAGGCATCAGTATTTACTTGGTATTTCATCTACACAAAGTTTATTTCAAGTACACATTGTACTCATTTATCTGAATTTACTCTAGGTTGTCTAATTGTATACAAAGCTTTGTATATCCAGTTATCAATAGTAATGGCCAGTAAAAGTGACACACATTGATAAATAAATGTTATGTGGGTTGTTCAGACTTCTCTGTTTACAAAGACATTGAGTAGTGGTTACCCAGTTAGAGTAGCTGTGAAAAAGACCAAGGATCCTATACTCTTTTCTTGGCAAAGACTTCAATTTACTTGGCATCAGACTTTTTTAACAGAACATGGAAGATTGCTGTCAGACATCAGTTCACCATGGGTCAGTAACATCGCTATGAAGGAATTCCTCTTTTTCCTCTGTGACTCAAAGTCAACACAGATACTGTCAGCACTGCAACATTCAACAAGGCAAAGAAGTAGAATTGTCACAAAAATAAAAGTTTCAGTCGATCTTATTCATGACAGTAGATCACGGTTTAAATGCACTCTTCTTTGGTCAATGGTGACATAAGTACATCATTAACATGTAATGTCTAGAATTATTAATAAAATATCTTTTAACATATAAGGATATCAGTCATCACACTATACTCTGACCACTATACGTACTTAGATTAATGCTAATAGTCTTTGTTCTTAATTGAGCGTTTTTGACATGTCTTTCACAGTTTTACTACATTATTTACTGAGTATGGCATATGTAAGAAATGAAAATAACACCTGCACTTGTTAACTTGCTAGAGAGAGGTCCATTACTGGTACCAGCTGCAATTCTAAAGTGTGGAGCCCAACTGCTATTCTGAAAATGTTTTTTAATGCCAAATCTCATACATGCATGGATAAAATGCAGGTTTTCATAAGACCCCCAGAGAAATGGGGAAGTTTCAAGGAGTCCCCAGTAAAGAAGAGGACTAAATTGTTTTCAATATAAATCCAGACACATGCAACACAATTATACACGAGTTTGTTTGTTTTATTAGCAGGATTCTGCATATTTTTTGGGATAATAAAACTCAAAGCAAAACAATTTTCAGACATGGGACCCTAGAAAACAATTATCAATTCCAAAACAGCTGTCCATTTTGTGTCAATTAAAGGATCCTTGGCATAAAAAAACTTGCCATCGCCCTCAGTAAGGGCTCTTGGTAGTGAGACATGTAATATGGTCAAATACTGAAAGGAACAGAAAGTTCTTAAAGACAGAGCAAAACAATTGCTTCGTTAGGTTATGGGTATTAAAATATTTCTTTTATTTCTGATCGCAGAGAAAAATTAAACCACTTCACATGAGTCATTTTTGTTTCCAACTGTTAGTCGGTCCACATAGTATAAGAAGTAGGCCAAAAAGCACGAGACCACTGCACTGTTGAAGCTACACTGTAATTTAATGTTTTCATAACCTGGACATGGATATAATGCCTCAGAAATTATGTCCTACCATGACATCAATATAAGATGTCTAAAATTTTCCAAAACCTTCATTGGATTGGACAGGATGTTTTTCAGACTTTATTATAAAAAGAACTAATAACACAATGTTTATCCAAAGGAGTCAGAAAGACGTTTGCTGTCATGGTTCTAGTGGAAAGAATGTACTACACTCTGATCACCCAGACGAAAGGATGTCTGACTTTATGAGACCTTAATCCTTCTCGATTCCGCCAGAGGGTGAGGCGGATTTGATGAGGCTTGGAGGAGACAGACTGTGCTTCCTCCTGTTTGTTATGTAAGGCTTACCTGAATTCCCTCACTGTCATGGCTTTTATTTAACATCAGACTCGTGACGAAATGATTTTTTCTTCTAGCATACGTACTTGAAGAAAAACTATTTCTATTAAGTGCTGAGTGAGTTAAAACTTCCAGCTAACAAAGGGATGGTTTTATCATCAAAACAATTAATGTCGGCCATATCTATCTATCTATCTATCTATCTATCTATCTATCTATCTATCTATCTATCTATCTATCTATCTATCTATCTATCAATTTCCCCATATTTCATTTTATCAAATTTACCTTTAAATGAATCTGGATGTTAAGTGACAATACTAAAGCAGTGTCACACAGTGATTCACAATCAGGGGTACTTGTACACCTGTGAATATTCTTAATGTTTCCAGGGGCTACGTGTAAATATTGTAGTATAGCTCAACTAATCACAAATATCTTGTCATTTGATTAAAAAAGACTACATCCAGACATTATACCTCAGGTTCTCTGTAAATTCTCTGAACTCCGTTTCCTGTGTTTATTATATCACTTCTGAAGTTTGAAAGGTTGTCATTTTTGATTAGAAGTTTAAATGCTTGTTTTTCCACATAAATAATTCATATGAATAAAAATTGTTTGGGAAATAATGCATATGTGAACATTTTTTGGTTTTTCATCCAAAGTATTTATTATGACATAGCAGATGTTTGGCTCTCAGCTCAATTTAACTGTCAGAACAAGGAAACGCGAATGGAAACACTTTTATTTTACATCTCATGTTAGGGACAGGACCACCACTCTAAGGAACTGCTTTCATAACTTTGGGAGTGGGAACCATCAGCATTTAACATTTCTGTTATTTGATATTTGAAACGTGCCTAAAACAAGACCTGCAGTCTTGTTAAGTCCTTACGTAGAGAACAGGGGCTTTACCCAAACAGGCCAGGGATGCGCAGAGTCAAAGTCTGCAACAATCGCTGGAAGTCCTGTACAGTCCATGGCTCCCCGTGTGTCCCTGTTGGAGTGGCGCTGCTGCTGCCAGGGCTGATGCTCTGGGGGTCGTTGAAGGTGATCAGAATATCTGTGGAGAACTGAGGCAGGCGGAACACACCCAGGTGAAGGGTGACTGTATTCTTTGCTTCTTCATTGAATTTGGATACACACTGTGTTCCAGTCAGCATCCAGGCAGAGCTGCAATCTGACAGGGACAGGTCAGATTTGGGCAGGGGTACAACACTGGTCACCTCACAAGCACTTGGCTCCGAAGCTTTGTTACTGCCAGCTATGTCTTCAAAATGAAACCTGGCTGCGTCGTGGTCCGCTACATGCCCCTGGTACTCCACCAGCTCCACGATCAGACTCTGGTCAGTGTGTGCGTGGGTGAACACCTCCTGGTTGTCCGGGATCTCCCTCAGGTCACTGACATCTGTGGCGCTGTGAGGGATGAAGGCTGTCAGCGCTCCTCCAAACAGAGGAAACGGATCAGTGCTGCCATCGACTGTCTGCGTATCCATGTGGAGAATGTGAGAAGCTCCAAGATCGACTGCAGACGAGTCTATTTTATCTACTTACAGTCACATCAACACTGCCTGTTAAAATAAAAATTAACCCATGAAAACATAATAATACAGCTGTAAACAAAGTGATGGGAAATGTTGGTGAACACAACACTCACCAACGAATTCAACGCTTTGTTCTGCTTCCGCCTTTTTCTTCTCGTCTTCAAATTCAAGCCCAGTTTGGCGTGTGGTAGACTCACTACCGCCACCTCCAGGTCAATCAGGTGCAAAGCGGCAACTAAGGAACATCCGGGTATTGCAGCGCAACTCACTGGAGAAACACACCGCAGCTCTGACAACCGTCAGGGATTTAACACCGGAAGTAGTCCAGAGAAATCGAGTCGTTGTTGTTGTTGTTGTTGTTTCTCTGTATTTTTTATTACCGGTATTCTATTATTTAACTTATTTATAACTTATTTTGTGGGATTTGTTTTGTATTGTATAATTCCCAAGTCTAACTATAAAAAAAAAATCTGAAATTGAACTAATATAAAATTATAAAATTAAAGTGTATGCAAAATAACACATAAATAAAATAAATAGATAAATGCTGCTAAGATTACTACTAGTAGCAGTACAATGGGGGAATGTAAACAGTGATAGAGATTTGAAAAGTAGATCAAAATAAAATTGTAAAAATTAAGGACACAATATTTAAAAGTAGCGCAGAAGTATAAAAGCAAAGTGTAATTAAGTTATTTTTTATTTGTCATGCATGCGTTACTCCATTTATGGAGTGTCGCTTATTTCCATGAGGAACTGACGCATTTCTAGCTCGTATGAACATTTACTAATGCTGTATTTACAGGCAGTGATTGTTATTCGTCACGGTGTCTAACGACTTCCTCGTTCCCTGGTCAGCTGACTCAGATGGAGAAGCGGACTGTTAGAAATCCCTGTCTCATCGTCAGGACAGCGTTTGAAATGACGGTAACACAACCCTCAAGCCAGTCCGAAGCCTGAAAGCCGTGAAATCATCCCAGAGCGTCCGTGTGTCTGTGTCCACCAACATCCGCCATCAGATCTGGATTAGAGGAGTGGGTACGTTAGCTAGCCCTGTTAGCATCCTTAGCGTACCGTATGCTAGTAGCTACATGTCAATGAACCGATAAATTATCCAACACCGAGCCGCGTTTGGGTTTTATCGGTCCCTTTACATCTTGACTACGTTGTCGTTTTAATGAAGACCTAATAATGGATACCAACATCCTGATGTAGTAAATTTAAGCTAACAAACACCTGAACCAGCTAAAGTTGTTCGCGTTTATTATCCGTGACAGTAGCTGTGCTCCAGAGACGTGCCGTCATCGGAACCAGCTCACTAGTTAGGCTGTAAAGCCTGACATCAGAAGCACCTAGAAGGGAAGAGCCCTCCGGACGTGAGTCCATGAACGCAGCATCCTGCTTTCCTCTCTGATTGGTTCGTCTGTCTCACTATTTGCTTTAATCCATGGACTGATTGGGATCATTAATAATTAACTGTCTTCTGCTGTTCTTGTGTCATGATTATCTCAGTTCTGTTGCCAAAACCTGACATACTAATTGCGATTTTTAGCAGCATGTTTTTTTTATTTTTTTTATTTTATTTTTATGTCTCTTCCCACTGTCACTGCTTCAGATAGAACCCTGTCCTCTGCTTCCATTCTCCTCTGGTTACTGGAAAGCTCTTCTCTTCTCCTGGCCACTGAAAGGCCTTTTTCCAAACGCATTGCCAGAACAGGACACTGCTGAGAAACCCACAGTGTCCGACTGAACTGGATTCAATGGTATTCTAAGTTTTACTGCTGGACTGGGAGAGGTGGTGTGTGTGAGTCTGTTCTGGTCCAGATAGAGCCTGAGGGTCACATGTTATTTAGTTTAGTGTCACAGCGACATTTTATTCAGGTACTGTTGTGTTTTGTGGCACTATTTGGAACATGTAAGAGTCGATGAGAGACTCAAGGGGTTTTAATTGGAAGAACAGTATGTTTTTCACATCCAACATAGTTTTTTGTCCCGATGATATTTCCTTTCAAATCTAGTGAGATACCTGGAAATTTACAATGTAAGACATCTTACGAAGATCTCCCCATTTTTGTTTACTCACCAAGTAAATGTATTTCACAGGCTAATGGCATAATGCAAGGATCACATTGATATCCGTTTCTAGGGGTTTACACAGGAGTCAACATCAACTTAGTTTGTTTAGATTTAGGTCTAACTTGACCCTGGTGCATGCAGGACCAAGCTGTGAATCATCTTGCACGTCAGATCACTGACAGAATTAGAGAACTTTTGTGTGCAAAACTTGACTTGTTACTAGTGTGTTGTGGACCTCACATTGTCCCACATCCCAACTGATCCTCCTCTTGTTCTACAGAGGGAACCTGATCGGGAGGAACAGCCTGAAGACAACATGCCCCCCAAGTTTAAAAGGCACCTCAATGACGATGAGGTCACGGGATCCATTCGCAGTGAGAGGGTGAGACATAATCCTTGTTTCACCTGAGACAACTAACATCCAGTATTTGTTGAGAAGTGCTTTGTAAAGACACGTTAATGTCATATTTCCCTGTTAGGTAACGGTAGATCTCATCCTCTGATTTGGATGGATGGTAAGGAGCTCCGTACCATCCATCCATGATTTTTTGTGTTCATTGTTATCAAAAACGGATGTTAACAGAAAATAGGGGGTTTAATGTGACTTAATGTCGGTGGAAAAAATGAGGGAGTCCAAAGGAGAACAGACCTTTGAAGGAAGGCTGGATTTCACAGAGTTTTAAGTGAAGAAACTTTTGCTGCCAAATACCTGGATCTCATCAAAATGATCATCCCCCCCTCCCTCCGGCACCCTCTTTGTCCTTCTTCTGATTCTTTATTTTATTTAGTTTCTTCTCTCTTCTTTGTCTCTTCTGTTTGTTGCTCTGTGGAGCTGGGATCCAGCTAAGCTTATGGGAGATTTGCACCATACGATGCTCTCTTCTATCCTTCGTGATTTTCTGTACAGCTCTTCTTGCACCAGTTCTCCCATAAGTCTTCTCTGCTGACAGTGGAAAGAAAGAAAACCAGCATACAGCAGGAATGCCCTGAGTTCTTTATGATCATATGGTCACCATTCCCTCAGCTTGGACTTCAAAACATGATTTCTGGAAGGTGAAATTCTATGGCTGGAAAATGAGAGACTCCATGTAACCTGTTGATGAACCACATCTGCCTGCTTTAATTAGTTCTACTCCCGAAGGTGAAGCACAGCAAACTGTATTGATCCAACCTCTCCTCAGATGCGGTCCAGTGAAGGCCTTTGTTTCCTCTCATGTCTTCTTCTTTTCCTTTCGACTTTTCCCTTCAGGGGTTGCCACAGCGAATCAATTTCCTCCATCTAGCCCTGTCCTTTGAATCCTCTTCTCTCACACCAACTACCTTCATGTCTTCCCTCATTACATCCATAAACCTCCTCTTTGGTCTTCCTCTAGGCCTCCTGCCTGGCAGGTCAAAACTCAGCATCCTTCTACCAATATATTAACTATCTCTCCTCTGGACATGTCCAAACCATCTCAGTCTGGCCTCTCTGACTTTATCTCCAAAACCTCTAACATGTGCTGTCCCTCTGATGTACTCATTCCTGATCCTATCCTTCCTGGTCACTCCCAGAGAGAACCTCAGCATCTTCATCTCTGCTACCTCCAGCTCTGTCTCCTGTCTTTTCCTCAGTGACACTGTCTCTAGGCCAAACAACATCGCTGGTCTCACAACAGTTTTGTACACCTTTCCCTTCATTTTAGCTGAAACTCTTCTATCACACATCACACCTGACACTTTCCTCCACCCGTTCCATCCTGCCTGTACACGCTTCTTCACCTCTTTTCCACACTCTCCATTGCTCTGGACTGTTGACCCTAAGTACTTCAAATCCTCCACCTTCTTGATCTCTTCTCCCTGTAACCTCACTCTTCCACTTGGGTCTCTCTCATTCACACACATGTACTCTGTCTTACTGCAGCTAACCTTCATTCCTCTCCTTTCCAGGACAAACCTCCACCTCTCTAGCTTCTCCTCCACCTGTTCCCTGCTCTCGCTACAGATCACAATGTCATCTGCAAACATCATAGTCCATGGAGATTCCTGTCTAAGCTCGTCTGTCAGCCTGTCCATCACTATAGCGAACAAGAGGGGGCTCAGAGCTGATCCCTGATGCAGTCCCACCTCCACCTTGAACTCCTCTGTCACACCTACAGCACACCTCACCACTGTCTTACAGTCCTCATACATGTCCTGCACCGCTCTAACATACTTCTCTGCCACTCCAGACTTCCTCATACAATACCACAGTTCCTCTCTGGGCACCCTGTCATCAGCTTTCTCCAGATCTACAAAAACACAATGCAGCTCCCTCTGGCCTTCTCTGTACTTCTCTATCAACATCCTCAAAGCAAATACTGCATCTGTAGTACTCTTTTTTTTGGCATGAAACCATACTGCTGCTCACAAATGGTCACTTCTGCCCTTAGTCTAGCTTCCACTACTCTCTCCCATAACTTCATTTGTTTCCTCTCATGTATGCCGTCCAAACACAAACAGACTTTTTCAGTCTCCCACTGAGAGACTTTATTGCTCCTGTTCTATATGAAAACATTTCATAGATATATACAGGTTCTACCCCCGGACGGCCTAGACATGGTTCTGATTATATCCGCGTTTCTTTTCATAATCTACCTTGAGATTCCAGAAAGTCCATTTGGGGCAGCAGTAGCTCAGTCCACTGGGTTTTGGGCTGAGGACCAAAAGGCTTGGAGAGGTGCCAGTTCAACTCCTGAGCACTGCCAAGGTGCCTGTGAGCAAGGCACCGTCCCCCAACAACCTTCTTCTTTTATCTGATTCTGGTCAGGTCCATTTTTGGCATCTTGTTAAAATGTTGTTCCAATCATTGTTGGACATCAAAGATGACTCAACATGTGGCTTTCTTCAGCTCCTTTCTAAAATCCACTCAAATATATTTTAAACCTTTACAATTTGATAGGCTTTAGACTTTAAACTGATTGGACAATGAAGTCACATTTCTAAAGTTAATCAAGTTAAATTTCTTTTTAATGTGATTTTTTGACAAAACGAACTAACCAGACAGAAGCTGTGTGTCCAGACATGATGAGTGGGCCGATGTGAGCTCTCCTCCCTGTAAAAAAAAATAACTTCTAAAATATGTAAGTTGAATTTGCTTGAGTTCAGAGATCTGGTTCCAGAATAGCACGTTTAGTGTTCAGCTGTGAAGTTATGAAGGCATCAGAGTCAGCAGCATCCATCACAGCCCAGGATCATGCCGGGAGACACAGAGAGAGGGACGTAGACTAGTTCTAAATACTAGTATCTGTAATGATTAGAGGAAGTTGTAAGAGTTCAATGTCAGGAATATGTGACTGAATATGAAATAACTTACCGAGGCAACACTTCAAATACTCCATTATCACCCTTTAAACCTGGTATTGCCCCACAAAGGAACTAATGACAGAGAATGTCAGAGGAAAAAGGAAAAACGATGCGGTAACCATGGGAACAGCTTGTTCTCTGACATGGAAACAATAATGGTTCAGTATTTATGAATCACTAAAGTGTTTTTCCTCTACAGAGGAACCTTCTGGAGGAAGACTCGGATGAAGAGGAAGACTTCTTTCTGTGAGTTTGTTTGAGTATATTTTCAGTTCAGTCAATGAGGTAATCGGAGCAGCGATGAGTCGTTCATATTGAAGATAGAGCAGAAGAAGTTGATGCAAAGAATCAGTTTGATAACTGTTGCTTCATTAATGCCCGTCTCCCAGGAGAGGCCCCACGGGACCCAGGTTTGGACCCCAGAATGACAAAATGAAGCAGTGAGTATGAATTCCTCATTAAAGTTAATAACCAAGGGCCACTCTGGTGTTCAGTTCCCCGTGTTTACAGGAGCTGTAGATTGTGTTAGAGAGGCGTTTGTGCGCCGGTTATTGTAACACCCCCCCACGTACACTCTCCAGAGGAGGCCATTGTTGAGACTGGCTGGCATGCAGACATGTCTCTCCACGCTCTGGTCATACTTGACAGTTTGTCGTTTTGAGCACATGAAACCAGATGCCATCAGGACCCGGTCCTGGAATGCTGTATACATTGCCTAGGCGCTCCTCTGTGGGTGAACCCAGACCCCTCAGGTCAGGTCCTCGACATGTGTTCATGTGCGTTTGAGGCAGCCCATGCTGCTTCCTCATGGCGTGTTTGGCTCTGGCCTTTGTTTTGTGTATTACGTCCTCAGCGAGCAATCAAGCTAAGGTCCAAGATGGATCATTTCCTGGACTTCTTTTTCTATAACAACCAATGGATTTTTAATGGAAAGTGTGACGAGTTGGTCCAGAAAACAAATTCCTTTTTTAAAAAAAAATCTCAATTAGAAGCCTCTGCATTCTTGCATTCTTCGTTCTTCTCCTCCAAGAAGTATTTTGTGCTATGAAATAAGAGTAATATGGACCAGTTATGTAAGATGTGACTGGTTTGAATATTTGATAATGGAAAATATTTTTATCTGCTTTTTATTTCCCACCATTGATTTGAGGAGGGGGATACAGGAACGGCGTCTCCCTCCGTCATGTTTTGTTTCAGGATCATAACTTAGAAACAGTCTTTCCTATATATTTTTAAAAAGATTTTCAACCCAAAACCAAGTGCTGAGGTGGCATCTTTTGATATTCAAGCATTTTTGGCATTTTTCCTCTTTTGCATTTGTATACAGTTGCAGTTTGGACTCTGTATTGAAGTCTTGAAATAATAACAGAATAAAATATAATTTTATCAAAATATAATCTGTCTTTAGTTCAATAGACATGGTTAATCTTAAAAAAACTTCCTGGTCGGATAAATGTACAAATAGAATAAAAACCTCGATGAAAAGCACCCGTGGTGCTGATCTAGAGGTTTTCATGCTTGACTTGCCTGCCAACCGGACCAAGAAGAGGATATTGTTGGGAAAACTGGTATTTGTATTGTTGTGAGTTAACAATAAAGAAGGTCAGTCCTTGACAAATCCTGTCTTTATTACCCCCCCTCACCAACCAATGAGGAATTGTTTTTGACATTGGTTTGCTTGTTCATCTGTCTGTCTGCCTGTTGGCAACATTATTCTAAAAACTATGAACCGTCCCTGATGACATTTTTTAGACAGCAGTCCATGTCCTCAGGAGCAATCCATTACAGTTTCATGCTGATCTGTATCAACATCTGGACCAAGAGTTTATTTTTTTTGTCCTATTATTAGACAATTTACTAGATTTTGCTCTTCATTGGATAATATTTACAATGATACAGAACTGACAGAAGAATTACCTGATCCAGACCATTCTAAGGGTTTTATGGTCCAGTAATTCTAATGAAAGCTGGTCTATCTCGAGGGCCGTTGTGTTTAGATGCTAGTAACATGTTGGGACCTCGAGCGCCATGGAGGATTGTGTTCTCCACGCACTCTCTGTTTAACCCTTTCTATCCACCTCACACCCACGTTTGTCCTCAGGGTGCAGTCCCAGGTTGATGAGGTGATTGACGTGATGCAGGAGAATATCTCTAAAGTGATAGAAAGGGGCGAGCGCCTCGACGACCTGCAGGACAAGTCAGGTGAGTTTGAGTTTCTGTGTGGGTCCCCGAGCAAAGTCAAAACATTTTTCACTTTTACTTAGTTGCTTATAGATGGCTCCAACATACAGTAGTTCTGAGGCTCAGTGTCCTCTCTACCTGCAGTAGGTGAATTTTAGCCGTCGCTCATGATATTTGAAATGTGCTTCCATGAAAAACCGAAAGGGGATGATGTTAAGCTGTACATTTTTAATTTTCTGTATGAAATAGTTTGAATAAAGGGTTGGGTTTTTTTTATCAGATGAATAAAATGTAACTTAGATGAAACTGGCTGCTAAATACATATAAAATATAAAAATGCAGTTTTAAATACAGCTTGAAAGAGATATTTAGTTTTTAATATTACTTTAAAACTCAAACGGCATACTCTGTTTAGAATTTACTTGGCAAAAAACTCGAATCCTGACTTTTGAGAGGTTTGAACAACCAGGTATTTGTGTTTGTGTTCTCGCTTTCTGCTGCTAGCGTGTAAATCTGTGCCGTCCTCTAATGACATATCCAGCTCCAGTGTTTTACCAGGTGTGTGTCTGGAACCCGTTGACAGGCCGTACTCTCACATACAGAACCTACAGCCCCAGGGTTTATTAGTTGGTGTGTATTGTGCAGGTGAAACATGCTCAACTCGTGCCGTATGACTCACACACACACGCACACGCAGAGTATTCTACCCCTTCTCGTTGGATGAAGAGCTGAGCCCTAAGGGGCTTGTGTCTCATCCATGCAGATGTTGTGTAACTATTTGTCCTCCAGCCAAATAAGACAATGATGTACACCTGGGCTCCAGTTAATTTTGAGTGTTTGTTTATTTGTGGGTTTTACTTGATTTGCATGTCTGGTGTCTGTTTCTGCATTGCATGTGGTCTCCTGTCGGACCCGTGTGCCGGTAGCCTGTAGTTAAATTCCTCCAGATTAACAAGCGTCCTCTCTGAAGCCCCTCCTGAGTGCCTCCGTTTGTAGCGGCGGCAGGTCGTTAACGTTCATGCGGACGTGGAAATGTCAGTGAGGCGGTGGGCACGGTTAACAGACGCTTGCCTCTTCTGTTGTGCTCTTTATTTTTACCCTCACTTGTCCCCCCGTTGGTGCTGCTTTGGTGTGATGCTCCAGAGAGCCTATCGGACAACGCGTCCGCCTTCAGCAGCCGAGCCAAACAGCTGCACAGGAGGATGTGGTGGAGAGACATGAAGGTGGGTTGGTGCAGACGCCACACTTCCTGCTCATCCCTTCGTTTGTGTTCTGTTCAAGTTACAGTCAGGGTTGTCCATTCTTATGAGAGGAATGTGTGTTTATGGTTTTGTTTTCTCCTCCAGATGAAGATGATTATTGCCTTGGTAGTTGTTGCTCTCCTGCTCATTATCATCAGTGAGTATTTGATGCGACATTCATACAGGTTCAAATTTAAAACAACGTGGACGACTTCTCATTAACTTTTTTCTTTCTTCTTCTCAGTTCCAGTGATCCTGCGGTATCGCTAGTGTCTGAACGGGGAGGATTGGGGAGAAACCCTGTCTTCCTCCACCGCTCGTCTCTCTGAACACAGTCGTCCACTTCTTCTAGGGGGCGTTAGACACCCTTCCACACCCACCCCAATGTCTGCCCCTGTACCCTTAAGGACATGCCCTCAAATGACCCTTCTTACAGATTTTATGATTGGTATTTCTGCTGTGAGATCAGTGCCGAGACCAGTTTGATGGCTTGGTTTTAGCTCAGCTACAGAGATCTTTTCAAGTAGATCGGGAGAAAAGGCTGTCAGTTCATTGTTCATGATATCACATTTGTAGGACTACGTCTTTGGCAACAGGAAAAACATCCCAGGTTATCCTTTTACATACAGGTAGATTCATTAAAGACGAGGGGATATATGCTTCGTAATTGTTTGAAAACTTCAGTTTGAGGTCTGAAGATGTTTCACCTGTCGTCCCAAAAGCGTCCTTAGTTCTGAAGAAGCATTTTGGATGAGAGGGGAAACATCTTCCGGCCAGAAATGGAGGTCTTCTCATTCAGCGATTGGGAATCGCCAATTGGATGACTCTAAATGGGCCTATACACACACACATGCACACACACACAATCACACAGACACTAGCTTATCTGAATCCCTCGCCTGTTCGACACCAGGCGAGGGAACGATGGAGGTTCTCTCTATATAGGCAGAGTTTGCTTCTTTTCATCATCAGATAGGCTCCCTGACCCTGACCAGGTGTGTATTCTCATCACCGAAGATGACTGGAAAAGGGATAGGTAAGGAAGGTTGTCAGTTCAGACACAGTCCTGTTCTAGAAATGACTATTTCCTTTTTTCCATCCCAGTTCTTACATTGTACAAACAATATGATGCCAAATCCTGACCTTCAGGTGGTTTGTGTCTCTTTGCTGCTCTGCAATCTAAACCTGGGCCTGGGGTGTGATGGAGATGTCTGGACTGGTTTGGTCACGGTTCTCCCACCTTCCTGACATTCAACGCTCCCTCTCATTCCGCAGATGTTTCTGTTTGGTTTCAAAGTGTCGTTCTGGTTTGTTTTAGTTTCTTTTATGTTCTGATATCTGCTGGGTGAATCAATGTGATGCTTGTATGAGTGCTTCTAAATCCTGTCACCACTAAAGGGACTGTTTCCCTTTGTACTGTTACACTGAAGGACGGATCATTTTAGCAAAC
The DNA here is from genome assembly GCF_040054535.1 of Antennarius striatus. Taxonomy (NCBI): domain Eukaryota; kingdom Metazoa; phylum Chordata; class Actinopteri; order Lophiiformes; family Antennariidae; genus Antennarius; species Antennarius striatus. The sequence continues at coordinate 4,162,636 of NC_090782.1, read as the reverse complement.
AAAACACAAGTAGGTGTCGTGTGTGGATTAATTAACTGTATAATACATAAACTCTACATTGTAAATTTATTATTTTTAATGTTATTTATTTAAGCTGTAAATACTGACTCTGTAATGATGTACAATACTCTGGCATTCCGATGGAAGACTGTGATATATTGTTAGGCTCTGAAATAAAGTGATTTTAAAGAGCATTGGTCTGGTTCAGTCTGGTTGGAACCGGGTGGATCCTGTGTGGAGGGAACCAGGAGAAGTGTAAGGATGGAGGTAAAGTTTAATGCGTCGATGGAAAGGAAAAGGAAAAAGCGGGAAAACTAATCATGCCATCCTACCCGTCTTGACCGTTTAGGATATCCAGTGAAACCTTTCTTTTATCTCTGCTCATTACTCGACTTTTTCATCGGGCATTTGGCAGCTTGAAGGTCCCCAGATGGCTCTAAAATGGAATGGACTGAAGCCCCTGAAGCCTTATGCTTCTAGCAGACCTGCTCCTGTTCTCTCACCACTGGTGACACAAACCCACTTTGACAGCTCTGCCCTTTCCCTGTCCAGCACTGCCCCAACCTTTCTGAACAGCATAAGTAAATTGGCCCCCAGGGGTCTTGAACTTCATTGATTGATGGCAGATGGTCCTCCAGGTTACACTGGAGGTCCCCTTCATGTCAGCTTTAACAGCTTTAAAGACGGGAGAGGAGGGAGGTCAGTTCATTTCATGCACTTGCTTATCCCTCCGTGTCTATTTGAATTTATTTTTATATTGTTCATTGGTTTACCTCTCTCCATACATGTGGCGTTTTTCCTCTAATACTTCATGTTTGTGCATTAGAGGACATTTTGACCCTGTTTGCATGCAGGGATTCACGTAGACTGGCACCAGGGCATGTTCTGGTTCTCTGTTGGGGGCTAATACTAGATGACTTCAGATTCCAGGCATAGCAGCGATTATATGAGTCCTATAAAACCAGATGAAACAAAAGAGAAGCATGTACCTTATAGTGACCGGCATTAGTCACACACACTGACCAGTGGAGACCTGGCTTGTGTAGAGGGAGGGATGGATGTGTAACGGCAAAAGGACACAGAGGAAACCTGCAGAGATGGATATCTGTCTACTTCTTATATTGTGTGATTCTAATAAATATTAGATTAATATTGTTCAGATGTTCGAAGACAACACAGCCTTTTCCATCTATAGTATATAGTTGACCTTTTGGTCGCTCTTCATTCATTTATTCTGTCCTCAATCGTCCTTATAGTTTTCTGCATTTGCTTTTTCTCCCACTCATTCATATAACCGTGTTTTATTCTATCCTTCAGTTCTCATGTCTTTGCTTTTTCATTGTCCACATATTTCCTGTGAGAGGATAGACCCTGACTGAGAGTATTGCAATCCAGTATTGTCCAAACCAAACGCATTCTGTACCTTATTTGTCCGTCCCTCCAGCTGTCCAAACAATGCCTCATAAATAAAGACAAGCGTCTGAGGTCCCACCAGCTGTCTAAATGAGCGCTGCCTGAAGCAGATGATAAGCAGGAATCAACCTGTGTGAGAAGGTGTGTGTTTTTGTAAGAGTACCCACGTCCTTTTGCATCCTCTGACTTCCCTAAAGGGTCAAGTGCTGTCTCCAGGATTGGGGTGGCCTGGCTGGAGGGGCATATAGGCTTAAAAAGGAGGCAAACAACCAGAGATGATTGAAAGATCTCGAACAAAGAGGCCGGATATTGAGACTCGTAAAAGAATTGGAAGGTGTGCAGGTCTGCACGCCTGATGCCTCGCGTGCAACTCTAAGGAACTGCTTCAATTTCAAACCTTTTACATAATGCACATCTGAAAATAAACAACAGATCCTCCTCCTCTATATTGCATGACAATAGAAGTGATCCCCACAGGCATGTGTTCAGTGTGTTTGTGATACTGTGTTGAAGGGGTAGAGCGCTTCAGATCCACCCAGACAGCAAATGACGGGTGTGAATACACTCACGTTACCACAAGAAACCAAACCCAGTTCATCAGGTACCCACTGACTGGGTAAGTCATTATGGAGTTCATAACCTCAGACTTCATAACGTCTAACCGGGTGCTTGTGTCGCATGCCGGCGCCCTACCAGTACGAAAGGAGACACCACACCCTCAGGAAGTTACTGAGGCCAAACCTCAACCAAACCCTCTCTCACACACACACTCACACACACACACACACACACACACACACACACACACACACACACACACACACACACACACACACACACACACACACACACCAGGTGAGGCTGTCACAGGTAAGATCTGAGTAAAGGACATCAGACTTACACCAATGTTGAAGAGAACTGTCATACTGGAACCTGAAAAAGTTTTTAAATTTTTTTAAAAAACAGCATTTTTAAAAGGATAGATGCATAAAGTTCACTTTTATTTTACCCCCCCGCCCAAAAAAAAGAAGAGCATCCCATTACTTTCCCTCCACTCTCCTTCCCCCTTTCCTCCTCTGATCCTGCATGCCCCCAAGTCTTCTCCTTCTCTCCCCTCCCTCCTTTTCATCTCTTCTCTCTTCCACTCGTTCCCTCCTTCCTTCCCTTGGAGATCGTATAAATATCTGCGAGCTGTCGGTGAGGGCTCAGTGTTACAGACCTGTCCACTGAGGGGAGGCAGGGAAGAGCAGAACAAGGGAGAGGGAGGAGAGGAGAAGGAGAGATACCTGAGAAGAGACAGAACAGCAAGCCAAAGCCTCACCAGGACATTTGGAATTGGGGGCAAAAAAAATCCAAGAGAATTCCAGTTGAGACATAAAGACCCAAAAGACGACCGGACAGAAAGACAGCAACTCTTCAGAAGGAGAATTAAAGAAAACTTGTGATCTTTGCGAGGAAGGGCCGTCTCCAGCATGTTCCTCCTTATCTCGGTGTGTGTGTGTAGTCTTCTGCTGCGAGGCGATGCTCAAGACCAGGCCGTCATGTGGCGGGGAAACGACCGGACCGGACGATGCCAGTACACGTTCACTGTTCCCAGCCCCATGGAGAGCAGCTGCGCCCAGATGACGGGCCCTGAGATGGACAGCCTCAAGGCCAGGCTCAACATGCTGGAGGTGACCATGTCCAGGCTGACAGCAACGTACGCTGGAAGCGCCCAAACGGCCGGAGACAGAGGTCAGTCCGAGTTTCAGGAGGCCCTGAACCGGGTGATGGGGGAGAGGAACATGCTCCAGAGAGAGAGGGAGCGCCTGGAGCAGGAGCTGGAGAGCCTCCGGCGCAGGATGGACGACATGAGGAGGGAGATCGAGTTCCTGAGGAGCAGACAGTGTCATCCACAGAGCCCCATGGCGCCGCCCAGCTCCTCCATGCAGGGCAGCGGGCTGATGAGAACCGCCGGGAGTAAGAGAACACACACTCAATAGCACCACACATTTCACCTTACACAGAAATGTGTGTGTAGAAGAAGTCACATTTACGTCTTCTTTTTTATGCATCTATGACGTCTGAGTGTTCAGATGTTTGCAAATTAATCTTAAGTGTTTCTATTCGAATACATATTTTTTAATTCAACTGTAGATTAGTAGCAGCAGAGAAGTGATGACATAAATATCATCTTCTGCATGGAATAGTAGAGAACACCACCAAGCCACATGAATCCACGTGTGTGTGTGTGCATGTGTGTGTGTGTGTTTTTCTGTCCACTACTTGCAGCAACAGTCTTCGATTTCACGTTCGTTCTGATGACGTCTTCCTGCACGAATCCTCTTAAAGAACAGGGAACAGTGTTTGTGCGTTCATTACTTGTGTTTGATCATGTTTTGGTGGCCCTATTAATGTGCTAAGACGCTGGGCTAAGGTTTCTGCTGCCTGCTTCCTTCCTGCTTACGACGGCGGCGTGCCGGAGAGGGTCAGCTCAGTATTTATGAGCAGATCCTTCTGTTTTTATGACTGGTGTTTCCCTCTACATGACAAGCAGAGTGTGAATAACCCACTCAAGAGGGGGGAGAGGGGGCTGAAATTGGAGACATGGTCTGAAAGTGGTGGTTCCCTGCCAAGGTCTCATCGCAGGGCTTTTGATGGCGCCTGGTGGGTCAGCGCTGGTGAGGATGGAGGGGTGTGGAGGTCCTGAGGTCAAGAACACTATACTTCCAGAGATTAGAGGAGCTTGAGACTTTTCCCACAGCCATTAAAGTTAAGCTGGGGTATTCTGTTTATTTAGAGGCCCAATGTTCATCTAATTGACCTCCATGCTTGTCTCTTCATCCACCGTCACACTTTTGTTTCTCGATCGTTCTGTTCTGTCCCCCCATCCCCAGAAATCCCCGCTCTCTCCACATCACCACGCTAAATCAGATGATGTCAGCAAATACCGACAAGAATATTCTAGCATTTACATATAAAATATTAATTATGAGACTCATTAACATGCCCTTTTCATCATGTATGAGCTGTTGCTCAGCAGTTTTATTTCAAGACTTTAAAAATAGACACCCCCCCCCCCGCCAAATGAAATTTCCTCTCACAGTTGACGACACAAGCCATTGAGACCGGACGCTAAAAGGGGAATCATTCTTTATAGAGGAGACTTGGCTTCAGCTCAAAACGGGACTGCAATGCTAAAAGACACACGGGCTGACGGCATTTAACAGCACGCACACACACACACACACACACACACACACACACACACACACACACACACACACACACACACACACACACACTCACAGAGGGATAGAACAGAAACATTGGGAATCATATTTACAAAAACTTAGAAACAAATATGACTGTTTCCAAACGAGGCTGAGCTCAGGTTGACACCAGGCTATATAGAGAAGAACATGAGTGGATGTTGTCGTGCACACGTCTACTCTGTGCTGGAATTTTTCTTTCAACCAAAACACAGTCGTGTGACGTGTTTTGTTTTGTTTTTTACATGAGACAGACAATAAGATGAGATTTGCTCTACTCTAAATTACAGAAAAGGAGAATGTACATATATGTGAAGATGTGGAAGATTGGACTGGACTAGACTGGATTAGACTAGTACGACTCTTTGTTTGGACACACGCTACATATGACACACACACGCACACACATTCCTGCATACAGGAGAGTAGGAGGATGCAACTGTTTAGGATGACGAATGCTTGTCATGTGGGAACAGACTGGTTTTGTTTTCATTTGAAAGCTTTTAAATGGGCCCAACTCTAAATTGATTCCTCCTCTGTCGCTGCTGTCTGATGTCGCTGGTGGTCCGCCCAACATCCTGTTTGTATTTGTAAACACTAACAATCAACATCAGCTTCCAGATGCCCGCCATCAGTGCTGTCAGCATCGGTAGAGCTTGTTAAGGAATCTGCACGTGCAAGAAGACAACAGGCACGTGCACACATCCAAAACAAACACACGCTTTTTCCTGTGTCTTTGAGGCCCTGGGATGTATGTAGTTTGAAAGACATTTTGCGATGGCAGTAATGGTTTCCTGGTGGACACAACGGTAAAACAAGGGAGGGAGGGGGTCCCAGAGGGTAAACAAGAAGAGGAATGAAGAATGGAGATGGAGTAGAGGACTGTTTACCTGACAGCGATACGGGGGGAGGGGGCTGGTTTGGAGTTGTACAGACTGGGAGTTGACAGTGCCAGTGTGGGGTGGGTAGCTGAGTGTGTCAACTATGTGTGTTATGGTGGGCCAATCTACTGACTGATTTGACTCCACAGCAGCTGGGAATCCGCTCTGATTCCCTGTCACATTCCCTGCTGTCAGTGGTGCCGCGTTTGAGTCCCCAAACGCAGCACCGTTCTACATGAAATATGCAGCAGAAAGTTTACGTTCAGCTCCGTCATCTCACCTGCTGTCCAGACTCAGCTGGAGGATAGATGGGCAGCAGTGTGAGAGGTGGGATATGCTTTCTGCTGAGTCAGCACTGTTTATTAACCCTTGATGGTTTCCGTCTTTCCTCGATAGGCTCGGCGTGGCAGTACCGACCTCCAGGCTTCCAGGAGCTGAAGGCCACGGTGACCGAGGTGCCCGCCCCGCGCTCTGAAGACAGCACAGGTATCAGTTTGAAATTAGCTTTATTCCCCCCCACCCCAGAATGCTTTAGCATGTTCAGCTGATCTGTTTTAAAATATGTGATAAATCGTGTTTTTTTTGTAATGTAAAAATGTCATTCCACGCAAGCATTCATTTCCATCTTATTCATTTGATATGAGCAAATAAAGAGTTTGAATTTACCTGTACAAACTATAATGCAATTCTTAACATAAAGCTAACGTCTTGCAAATACTGTTTTAGCACGAGATCACAACCCCGAGGAGAAATCAGTTGAGTCATCAGACGACAAATAAAAGCTCTTCGGTTTCTCCTGAGCACGAATTAAAGGCACCTTGTGGCATTTTTAGCACAAGCAGCACGACAGAATGCTTTTCCCAGCAGCCCTCAGTTGTGTTGACATCATCATCACACACTCTTAGTATAAAGTCCATCACACCAAGTCACACATGGTCAGAGGAAACGGTATAGAAGACATGCTTTGTGCTAAAATCTAGTCACACATAGATCCATTGAGCTCCTCAACATCCTATTCAGGTAGGAAGTCCCCATCTATCTCACCCGTTCTTCCTCTTCCTCCTCCCCCTCTGTTCATCTGACCTAGCAAATATGACACTCACCACACACCCCTGCTGACAACCTCAAAGCAAATACTGCTATTAATACTGCAGTATTTGGGGTGAGAATACCGAAGCCATGCCAGTCTGCAGGCACGAGTGCCTGCCTGGATTTCATGTTTGTCTCGAAAATGTCAAGAGTCTCACCCCCTCTTAAACTTTTCTTCCGACTGGGATTTCCAAACCACGTCACTAGTCACATAACTGAATGGCTGGTTTTGATTGTTTGTTGTTCTGAAAAGAAGAAAACACGCTTGTTGTCAACACGTGAAGTAACAGAATACCCAAAGAGGCCATGCCACAGGGAAGCAACATAGCAATAGGTGTGTGTAAGGCCTATTCCGATCTAATGCTTAATCCAGCAAGACCTGAGAGCAAGGGTGTATTTTAGGCAGCAGTAAATATACTGCCTTATCATTTTCCTGGTGACACAAGCGGAGGAGGGGTTGTAGCCCTGATACTACTCTGATGGTGGTGACTCAGACTGAATCGTGGCTAACATCAGACATCGTCTGTAAACGTGCCGTTTGCCTCCGTGACCGGTAATAATGACCTCATCCCGACACTGACCGGGACTCAAGTTACTCTCATCATCCCTAGAAACACCCACAGAGAGCTATCACAACAACCTAAGGTGGGAAAGCACCTTCTGATCTGAAGGAAATGCTTATTTGATTTGAAGATTAATTTTTTTCAAGATACTGGGACTCCCAGGTGTGTTGCTGTCCATGACCAACGTTGTTGGGCTGCACAACCCTTAATCTACACCATTGCTGAAAGAAAAGTTATTAAACAGGCTTCGACACAAGACCCATTACAAGACTAATGTTTCCATTATCAAACAAGCGGTTTCATTCTTCTCCTTTTCAGGTTGTGGGGAGTTGATTTCTGTCGGTGAGCCGATCACTCACAGGAAGGCCGACAACATAGAGGGGAAGTACGGTGTTTGGATGCAGGATCCTGAGCCGGTGTCCCCTTACAGCTCCAACATGATCTGGCGCATCGACACCATCGGCTCTGACGTAAGGAAGCTGTTTGGATACGAAGACATGGAGCAGCTCTCTAAAGGCTTCCCATCTAAGGTGAGCGTTACCTGAGTGATTCCCTGACGGGACTGGGGTCTAAAACAGAGGTCCCCCCTAGTCATCGCCTTTTGTCCCATGACAGGTCCTGTTGTTGCCAGAGCAAGTGGAGAGCACCGGTGCCACCGTGTACCGAGGCTCTCTGTACTACCAGAGGCGTCGTAGCCGCACTCTCATTCGCTACGACTTGGCCTCTGAGAGCATTGCCGCCCGGCGCGACCTGCCCCACGCTGGCTTCCACGGTCAGTTCCCTTACTCTTGGGGAGGGTACACAGACATAGACCTGGCTGTGGACGACAACGGCCTGTGGGCGATCTACTCCACCAGCAAAGCCAAGGGAGCCATTGTGATCTCAAAGCTGGACCCACACAGCCTGGAGGTAAAGAAGAGTTGGGAGACCAACATCAGGAAGAGCTCTGTGGCCAACTCCTTCATGATCTGCGGCCGCTTGTACACCGTGGCCAGCTACACAGCTCCCGACACCCTGATCAACTACATGTATGACACGGCCACCAGCCAGGGGAAGGCCCTGAGGATCCCCTTCAAGAACCTGTACCGCTATAACAGCATGATCGACTACAACCGGGCTCAAAGGAAGCTGTTTGCCTGGGATAACTACCACATGGTGTCCTACGACCTCAGGCTGGGTCGCCAGCACTCCATGTAAGGCCAGCGCTTGTGCACGACTGGTGAAAAGTGACAGTTGGTCACCTGTTCCTGCTTCACAGACTCAGAGCTTTAGAGCTGAATATGTGTGGTGCTAGTAGTTAGAGAGCCAACACCATCAGAATCAATGCATAGTCGAGCCTCACTCCCAAATCACCCAAGTGAAACCAAGACGTTTGAGGACCGCTGCCCCCCTCTCCCCATCCATAGGCTTGCTTCATCCCTTTAGTGGCAAGGTGTTTGCTGTGGCACGGCCCACAAGCATGTTTTTGTTAATTATTTTTGTACCGCCTTGAATTCAGATGTTTAACTTGTTTTATATATGAGATCTGAAAGATTAAGCATAATTCATTCCCACAAACTGCGTGGGATAATTAATGCATACAATTTTAAACAAAAACCCCTGAAGGTACGACTCGCCCTTTAAGTCTCACTAGTTTTTTTTTAATTGAACTGCTCTTACTCCATTTATTGAATATTGCTTGTACACTGTAATCAATTTAATATGTTAAGATTTGCCATGAAATAAACTTCTTTCTGAACTACAAAAGTACATGTGGTTATTTTATACTGGCCCCTCATTTATTAGAACTTGCCAAAGAAAGAAGCCTTTTGCATCTATAGTTGAATTGTGGTAATGAAATTAAATATATTTATAATGATGTAAATAGATTGTTGCTAAACACAAACCTTGGTGACAAATTCAAGTGATGAAAATTTCTTAGCCATTTGTTTGACCCTTATTAAGAATAAGAACCTTACATTATTCATCGACCGGAAGGAAAAGCTCTTCCAGTTTGAAGTGTTTTAGTGACACCTGGTGGTCACTACTAGAAAAAAAAGTGCATCACCAAAAAGCATCTCAACAGTATATTATTTTATTAGTTTCTGTAACCAAACCGAGAGAATGTAAATAAGACGTACATATTTTAATACAGCGATGAAACCCCTGTACAAGTTCAACAAATGAAAAAAAGGAAAATATTATCCTCCCTCCCTCATCCTCCAAAGCAAGGACTCTTCCCCTGGTTAGGGTTGATGTGAGGAGGACACCCTCCCCACCTCAGGTTGCTCACTACTGTACATATGTGAAGGACTCCTGTCGCCACAACCGCGAGATGAAAGCTTTGTGGGTGAAACAGCCAGCAGAGGTGAGGCAGAGAGAGAACAGCTCTGGCTGCTCTCATCAAAAAGACAAAACAATAAATGTCCTTCTGCCCAAATGCTTCAGAACTTGAGGCTTCTCAATTCGTTTTTTTTTTCTTCTTACTCTGTGTATGTTGACCCTCATGATGCAAAGGATCAAGAACATGACACACTCATAAGGTTTCTACTGTTGAACAATCAACTCCTTAATGTTTTATATTCTCCTAAATAGCCCTGTCCTGCTATAGTCTAGCTAGGGGCACTGAAATCAGTCAATAGCAGCAGCTCTGGGTGCTTTACAGTGAAGGTGTGTGTAGGTGTGTTTGTTTGACAGCAAGGATGGGTGTGAAAGCAGTGAAAGGGTCAGTGATAACAGCTCCTAACCTGGAACAGCTGTAAGTGATCATACATAATCCATGTAATTCTTTAAGTCCACTCAAAACTGCTGCCACAGCAAAAGGGATTCTAAAAGGCTGTGACATCATCTCTGCGCTGCTTTAACCTTTGGTTAAATATAAAGAAGAGTCTACAAGCTTTCCCCCTCATACCACAAACACACACATTACACACACACACACAAATTCTCAGGCAAGGAGATGAGAACAGAAGGCAGGAGCAAAGGCTCACAGGCAGACTAATCAATAAATCATTCAATTCAAGGAACGGCTGCAATTTTCACATTTCCATTCTGGTAAATTAAAAAAAATCTGATTTCTCTGATGTCTCTGTATAAATAAAGGATGAAACCATTGAATGAGGCCTTGCGTGCCACGGTGAAGTGCAATGTTGTGTGCACAAGTGTTGTGATTATTTATGATGAAAGATTGGGCAACAAAAAGTGTGCTTCACTAAATGACATTCCCTTAAGATTGTTTCGACTACAACAGACGTGAGCTTTCTTTTTGTTTTGTTAACGAAGGAGGTTCTTCTTAGAATAGTTGTGATTGTATCTGGGAAAAAGAAATAATGGAAAAGAAAGGAACAACTATAAAAATGACAAACTCAGCAGCAAATCTCATTTAACTTTCATCCCCCGACTCGCCTCTTTTCTACCGTCGCAGTAGATTTCTACGGAGCAATTTGTGCAGCCACTCTATAGGCCTCAAAAACGATGGAAGAATCCAACTCAACCACCTCACAGTGGGACAAGACAGGGGAAGAAAGAAGGTTACGTATATGCAGGACAGTGCCTATTCAGCATCACCACCATCTGGTTGTGTTGATATGAGGCGGTGACTGAGTGAACGAGGCTGGACTCTCCCTCTGTCTGTCTTTTCCATCAATGCATATCGTCTGCCGAATGGGGTCGGAAGCACCTTACTTGCCCTCTTCTGGTTTGATTGCCTGTGGTTTAATGGGGCCAGTCCGTATGGGTTTGGCTGTCGAGATGGGGGGTTTGTCAGAATCGGGGCGTTCGCCGCCTGCCTGGTGGTTTGGGGCCAATGAATCGTGTGGGGATTTTCCTCCTTGATCGAGCCGAGACACTTTGCTGACTTGTGGGGCCTTCAGCTGCTGCTGCTGCTGCTCTGAGAAGAATTTATGAGTGGACTGCAGCACCTCAGCTCGCTGCTTTGCCTGCAGAGATGTGTAAAAAACGGAAGTCAACACAGTGTTCAACGGAAGACTATGTGGTGCTGCAGTTTATAAACACAGGTGTGAAGAACATGCAGGTAAAACATGGAACCAGACCTTCAGGTCCTGTTCAGCCTTCAGAGCTGCCTGTGTGCCCCTGGGTGCCAGGGAGGGACCAGGAGGTCCTCTGGGAGGGTGCTGGCTGTGCTGTGGGTGCTGAGGTCGGGGATGAGGCATGAGTCCACCACCCACATTGGGAGACATTGGAGGGCCCATAGCAGAGCGCTGGACACCCCCAGCAAATGAATTAGCATGAGGAGGTCGAACCAAGGGGGACACAATGTTTGGTTGAGACAGAATCTGTAAGAAAGAGAAGAAAGTTAGCTCTCACGTAAACAATCAGTGCATTCTAAATAGATGAATGTGAGTAGCACCACTGTCCCTGTTCAGTCACAGCAAAGAAGGGGATCTTTTTGTCTTTTTTTGTTGTTGAAAAAACTGGCAGCATAGCGCCTCAGAGGGCATTACCAACGTGAGACATTCACTTTAACTACTCAGAGAACTAGGATCACACCAATAAAGAATTATTATTCTACCTGTGGATTGAACTGGCCAGGAAAATGGGGTGTCATTCTCATGCCGGCAGAGCTGGGCTGAAACTGCTTCTGGTAGAGCATACTGTTCATCTTACTGGACTGGCTACTAGGAGAGGTGGAGCTGGCCCTGGGCAAAGACAATCATAAAAAACTGTTAATAAAGTACACAATGAATGCATGAATTCTTTAATAATGTTGGAATTGGTGACCTTAAGATGTGTCTTAAGTGAAATTGGTACCTGTAGGGGCTGGATGTGGGCGTCGTGCTTCTGGCATTCGGAGGGGTTCCTGGCTTCACGTCCATCCCACTGCCAAACAGTTTGAGATCCATGTCCATCTGCAAAGACCACAGGAAACCATCAGAACCATCCCAAAACCCACACCTGGGGAGACCGGTGTGTGTCTGAGAGCACTGAGGTGTGCAGTACCTTGCTCGTGGGAGGCTGCATCATGTTGTGGTTGGGACCCATTATGCCTCTATAGGGCTGGGAGACTGGTGGCTGCCGGTTGATGGGGGGCTGGGCTTGAGGAGGAGTGGGGGGCAGAGCCAGGAGAGGCTGGCCTCCACCTGAGCCAAAGTTTGTCAGGGACAGCTGGGAACTGGGGAGAGGAACCGTTACCTGGAGAGAGATTAAGAAAGGTAATAAATCTCCTGTTTATCAGTTTTTTAAACTATTTTTTGACCGGATAAACTTTGATAAGTTTTTAAAAGGTTTTTTAAACATTGACAGTTTGCACACAGTTACCTGTTGCATTGCAGAACTTGGACTCTGAGTGTTGCTATAGTAGCTACTCTGTCCATGTTGTTGCACCTGCCCAGAATACATGTTTGAATGTTGACTGATGCTCTGCCGAGCCTGAACCAAAGACAAAAAGAAGTCAGACTAAATTCACACATAAATAAAATACTTTCATCAGTATGAGCAGGTGTGAAATGTTTGCTGTAAGACTGTTTACCTGCAGAAGGTGTGTGTCGATGAGCTGGGAGCCCCCCATGCCAGACGGCTGGTTGAGTTGTGGCTCAAAGAGGATGGGAATGTGCTGCGTGGACGAAGGCTGCTGATAGGCCAGATTAGACTGAGGCTTGCCCAGCTCCGGTGCCTGCACGCCTGGATAACTGTGCAAGGACGGTCCTGACAGCATCATGGAGGGCTGCGACAGACTGCTCTGCATGAACGCCTGCTGAGACCTGATGGATGACGGATCATTCGATACGGTCGTCTAGTTATCGCTATGTTCTGGATCAGGACACTGAATGTGTGTGGTGTTATGGATTACCTGTAAGGCTGCAGAGAAGAACTGAACAGGTCCTGTGGCTGGGAAACTGGAGGTCCGGTGCTGAGCCCTAGCTGAGCCTGGTGTGTGTGCTGGTGCTGTGGCTGACCTTGTAGTGGAGCGTAGATAGGGATGGGAATCTGCTGCACTGCTGTCGGCTAAAAGATGGAAAAAACACAAAGGTAGCTTCGCCTTCAACTTTGAACAACATTAATATAGCCTGTTTCTATAAAATCCCACCTGTGAGAGGCCAGGCTGGAAGCCTTGTTGCTGGGCCAGGGAGGGAGGTGCCAAGCGTGGGTGGGGGGTACTGAAGAGGTGGCTAGTGTCCATGTAGAAAGCTGGAATCTGAGCTGCAGAGCCTGGAAGTAAATTCCAACAGACATGTACAGCTTGACAAAGGAAATAACTTTTGATATAAAAGAAAATATAGTCTATTCAGTTCATATTTATGTGAGCAAAAAGAAACAATTTCCTCATATTTTTTTTCCAATGAGATCAACTAATGTGTCAGAACAAAAGGTTTCTTTCACCTGCTGCAGACTGAGAGACGTACACCTGTGGGGTCTGCTGCTGCTGGGGCAGAAGGGGGGGCACACAGCCCAACTGAGAGAAGCTGCTGTTGCTACTACCGCTGCCGGAGGAGGACAGACCCCCACCCTGCAGCTGCTGAGGTTTCACTTTACAGATGTTAGGGGGATCAGAGGCCGTTGTGGTCTTGGTGCTGAGGGATGAAGTTGTATAAGTACCAGAGCCTGTGAGGTGGACATAAAGGAAAAAAGAATTAAACAGTTTGTCATGAATGCCTGGCTGCTGTAACATCACAACAGGAAGCGTTGGCAATATTTAGCGAATGTTAACAGAGTTCTGCTACCTGACAGTGAGGTACTGGGGGTAACAGAAGCCACTGGAATCTGAGGCATGGAGGCTGAGGAGAAGGAGTACGAGGATGCACAGGAGGTGATTGGGGAGGAAGATGAAGTGACTGGAGAGTTTTTCTCCAGACTCGGGGAGTTCTCCCATGCTTTACGAGCGGATTCCATCTGGGGAGGAGAAAAACAAATTGAAAGTTCTGTTAATGTTTCACTGACTCTAAGAAGAAGAGACAGTAATGTTAAATACAATGGGCTTTATATCTTTGCACCTTCAGTGTTAAGTCGACAGTCGCAGGAGAGACTGTGCTGAGGCTGGAGCTCTGTTGTAGGGTCTCTCGTCGTGGGATGGGCAAAGAATGTGGTAGGGCCACCTGAGAGAGAGGAGAAAAAGCAGTGCTGTAGTCACATCAACTTGAAACAACTGGGGAAAAAAAGTTCTCTAAATGGGTACTCACATTCGCCACCAAACTCTCTTCCATCTTGTTTGGTCCAGTGGGAACACTGTCAGCCAATGAGGAGGAGGGGGCGGTGTAGTCGGTGACAGACTCCTTGAAAGATGCATAAATGTATTATTTGTTCGTTATCAGTTAGGGACAGCAGAATTTATTTAACACTTGCTCTTAAATAGGATCCACTTTTAAATTGTACCAAGAAATAGATCAAATCAAATGTTCAGTAATTAAAATTGTCCAAGTTGTGAGGTAATACGGTGGTTATACCTTCGAGATGCTGTTGTATTCTGCTGAGGAGACTGTGATCATTCCCTCAATGTCTCCACCCAGCTCTGGTACTGTGGCATCACTGGTGGGAGGACTGGAGTCTGTGGCTCTATTCACACCTCCTCCAGGAACTCCTCCCTCCAGCCCCTCGCCTTCTCCTCCACGAACGTCTTTGGCCTTGCGATTTTTTAGAGAGCGTTCTTTACCGATGGGACCTGGTTTGTACTCCTTGGTTTCTACTGGTTCCATTTCAGGAAGCTGGGCAGATCAAACATTTCCATTGAAGTTTTAGAGAATTAATCAGAATCAGTGTTCAAAACACGTTACTACTGCAAAGCACGACTACCTTCTGTGTTTTGATTGGGCCAGCTCGAGGTTGTTTCTGTCTCTGTTCTTTTGGAGCAGGTAGTTTATTTTCAGAACCACTTTCTAGCATTGCTGGAACTCCGTCACTATCAGTGCTGCCAGCAGACGATGGCGCTCCAAACTGAATACTGTCTATTGCGAGGTCAACACTGGCTTCTGATCCAGGCTTCACACCCTGAAACACAACAAAAACCAAAATGTTTTCAGTGTTCATTCACGCCAAACGCATCATAAACTCAAAGGCAATGTCACCCACCTCTGAGGGGACAGTGCCAGTGAAGGAGGTAAGAGGTTTGTTCCAGGCACTCACAGAAGGTGGCTGCGGAGGGCTGATTGGACCAACTAGAATACAAATGTAATATAGAAACTAACAAATTGCTGTGATGTATTTGAATAGTGCTCACACTTGTCAGTTTGACAAATATTTGGGGGTATTAAAAAGGAACTAAAACAACCACTCACGCTTTTTGACTTCAGGAAGGACAGTGGAACCTGCCACCTTGTTCTCCCACAGTTCTGTGCCCAGACTGCTGTGCGTCTGTGTGGATGCGGGGGGGAGGCTCTTTGAGGTAAAGTCCACAGTGGCGGGGGGGATGGAGGGCAGAGGGGCCGCTGTCCCTTCCAGAGGCTGAGGAGACGCAGTCGGCTGGGACGGGGTAAGATGAGGATGCTGAGGAGCAGGAATGGTGGGCTGTGGTGGGGCCTGGGGGGTGGTGGCAGCGGGGGGCTGCGGTGCCTGTTGTTGCTGCTGTTGTGATGACTGTTTTTTTGCAAATCGCGGTGGCAGTTTCCCACCGCCTCCTCTGCCCTTCTCAGCGGAGCCTTTTTTACCCCAGCTCTGTAGATTATTAGTGCATGTGTTTATTAGTAAATTAGCATTAGAATTAAAGAAATGTAAGTATTGCTCTGTGGAAGTTCAGTCATCACAAGCTGCGTTTTCTAACCTGAGTCGTTTGCTCTTCCTTTTTCCTCTTCTCTTCATCCTGCAGGCGCTTCTGCTGCTTACGGGAGACCACCTCTGTGAAGCCATCATCATTGGCGCTAGACTGCAGGTCCTCTGTGGTGGTGACTTCTGGGTGGTCATCAATAATCACAACACCTGAAGTGATGGGACCAAAGGAATCCAAAGGTTTACGTTCAGTTTATAAACCAGAAGCAGATGGAGCCAAGGCATCAGTCGCCGGCTGAGCAGTAAGAATCTACAGTATAAAATGTCCTGACGTACTGGCATAATTGTTGAGATCAAACTGAGACAGAGCGTTCTCCTTCGGCTTCTTGGCTGCCTGCTTGGCCTCGTCTTTGCGGCGGGCAGACTGGTCTTTTGCAGACCTTTGGGCTGCTGCTCCAGCTGCTGGTGTTGCTGCTTCAGAATTCATCTGTGCTGGATGACTGAGCAAAGACAGGAGAAGTTAAACCTGTGTTTAAGACTGTTAAATTTATAATGCAATGGATATGCATTCATTGATTACTTCTACAAAAGGTTTTATCGTGTAAACGTACCCTTTACGACCAGCTTTGCCCCCTCCTCTCCTTTCACCCTTGACGCCTGTGTAACTCCTGCCTGGCTTGGCTCCACTGTTTCCTCTACGATTCTGTCTCTCTGTGGGCCTCTGACTCGAGAAACTCCTCTTGGCTCCAGGAGCTGCTTCACGTTTTGTAGCAGCTGCTCCATCAGGAGGGCTTTTATTTGGGGTCAAAGAGCCCTGAGGAGGAGCAGATACAGGTGCAGACGCTGCGGCTGCTTCGTTGTTGGCCTCCAGTGCTCCTTTTCTTTCTTCTCGCTCTCTCCTTTCGTTGAAGTCGCTACTCTCAGAGGCCGTTTCCCATTCCTCGTTGGCTTGATCTGAGGAGTTCTGATTGGACAAATCTGGTGATTTGGTGCCAATTGCAGTGAGTGTGGGACTGCTTGTCTCTGGTAAAGGTGCTTCTACAGGAGAGGGGAGGTCTGATGCAGGCATAGTGGCTACGGTTTCTGCAGGCACAGTCACAGGGGTTCCTGGAGCTCTAGACAGCGTTGGTGAAAGGGAGACTGGGGCAGAACTAGAGGTAGGGGCAGCAGCAGCAGGCACCGGGAGAAGAGGGACAGGGGGACTTAGGACCGTTTCCCCACTCGCTAACACCGCAGCCTCTCGTTCTTTCAAACGCCTGAAGCGTGGAGGTTTATCTTGCCTGGGGGGCCGTGCTGGTCTGGTTCGGCGGGGCCTTTCTCTACTATTCTGAGGAGCTCCATCCCCATATTTCTTGCTATCAGACTTTGGTGGACGTCGATCGCCGTGAGGATTGTCATACCTCGGCGTGGACTCCATGTCCTCAGGCCTGAATGTCTCCATGGGTTTGGAGGGCCACTGAGAGGAAGAATCTCTAGCTGATGGCCTTCTAAGAGGGGCCGAGCGAGGGCCACCACGTTCCCTTGCGCCGCCTCGTCTGCTATATAGTCCTCCTCTTCCTCGTCGAGAGGGTTCACCTTTAGGAAGGAACCCTGGCTTTGGCCTGCTTTCATCATCTCCTCTGGATCCAACCTTTTCTCCCATGTAAGGAGGTCCAAAACCTGGCTTGTGGGCCCCAGACCGGGTCTCGCCAGGGAACTCACGCCTCAATGGTCGACTAGGTTTGGTGCTAGGCTCACGGTCTGAAGGTCCAGTGTCACTAGCAGACTCCCTACCGCCTTCACTTTCAGAATCCGTGTCTGATCCACGGCGCCGTCTACGTTTAGGTATAACTTCAAAGTCTGAGCTCTCGCTCCGCGTTTCACTTTCCTCCCTGTTGCGGAAGGCAGCAGCACCTCCAGCAGAGGGCAAATCGGAGCGTGATCTGGGCTCCCGGTAAGGGTACTCAGCCCTGCTTCGACCACGACTCCCCCTGCCTCGACCGCTGTAGGTCCCTCTGTAGCTCCGGCCTCTAGAGTAATACTCTCCTCGACCACGTCCTTTGAAATTTGAGTCAATGGGCCACTCTCTGTCCTTGTCCATTTCTTTCTCCCGATCACGCTCCCTTTCTCTCTCCTCCCGTCGGTAGACACGTGGGGGAAGATTGGACTCTTTTCTGGGAGGTAGTTTTGGTTCGGGGTGTTTGTCATTGCTTGGCGGTTTGTCCATTTTCTCCTCCTGAGAGGAAGATGTGTGTGCCCCAGAGGAAGGCTGGGAATCCCTGACTCGTTGATGGCCCGTCTGCATTTCCTCAGCCTGAACAGCTTCTCTCTTCCCCTCACCCGGGGGTCTCGGGCCCTCTGATACAGCAGCGGCAGCCGAAGGAGCTTTGGACAGCGGATCCTTTTTAGATCGATCTCCTTTCTCTCCTCTCTCGTGGCGCTTTTCTCTCTCTTCTCTTTGCTCCCTCTCCTCCTTCATGTCCCTAAGGACAGGCTTCTTTATCGGCCCAGACCTGCGAACAGGTCTCTCTCCCCCCTGTCCTTCTCTGCGTCCAGCACCTGATCTCCCACCCCAGCGCAGCTCAGCTTTCTGCTTGTTTGGGACAGGCAGAGGCAGCTTCTCTTGTTTGTGTAATCCATCAACGGGGGGTGTAGTCCTATTGCTTGTCAATGTAGTTTGGGAGTAGAGTTCATTCTGCAGCTTATCGTCGGCTCGTTCTCCTACGTCTTGTAGCTCTAGTGATTTTGCTGCCAGGGGTAGCCCATCAAACCTTTGTTCATCCAGTTTGAGGGAGTGGCTGGAGCCCTGGGAAATAGTTCTCTGGAGCATAGCTTGTCCAAGAGCTTCAACTTCCTCCCCGCTGGGCAGCCCTGCCTCCTCAGAATCAAAGGCTGGGCCCACTGGAATCCTGTCTAGAGGCCCAGGTGCGTCCTCTGGGCCCTGGGAAAATGCTGACAGGGAGTCTGTAGCGTCCTGGAAGAAGTTACTTTTATGAGAGTCCAGTGCACTATGGTCCTGGGAATACAGAGTTGTGAGCCCCCTGTCTAGATCCAAGCCAGAGTCCATCCTATAGAGAAACAATTAGAATTAATGTCTAATGTAAAAAGGAAAGTTTTAGATACTGTGATTTCTTTCTTTTTTTTAACCTTGGCTCTTTATTATCATCTCTCCCTTTCGGAGGAGTAACAGATGGTAATGGCTCTGACTGCGAGTATGGGTCTGATCCCCACACCATCCGTGACTCTGAGGGTAGGCCATGATCACGAATTGGTCGGGTCAAGTGGTCAAAAGAGTCAGAGCTGGAGCTGGAGTTGTCACCGGGGTCCCTGCGCACGATCTGCTTGGGGGGCATCCTCCCTGGAGTGGAAGAAACATGAAATGAAACAAGGTTTGTTTACTGTTAAACAGGCACTGTCTACTCTACAACTGACAATTTGCCTACCAGGGTGAATATTCGTTGGAATGTCCATAGGGGGACGACCTGACATCATGCGGGGGTCCATGTAGGACTGCATCATGAGCCAGCGGGGGTCAAATCCCATGGAGGCCAAGTGCTGGTGGTGGGGGCCCATAGGCTGATACATGGAGCGGTGCTGCTGCTGCTGGCTAGCTGGAACCCCACTATTAGCAGATGGGGACACAGAGCCTCCACTCTGTTGCTGCTGCCATTGTTGCTGCTTCATTTGTTCCTAACAGGACCAGTGAGAAGAACATCAACAAAAAGGAAACTTGTTTTTCCAACATTGTTTAAATATCTTCACATCTCTTGAGGAGTGTGGATTGTTTGGCTATATGATCTATAGAAGATGACTACACTGTAGAGCTGCTTCATAAAGAGAAAAAATCTGCATTTGCAGAAAATTATATATTAAATGGCACAACTAGGCACAATGATATACAGTATTTATATGCGTCAGCTCGATAAGATGAAAATGTATAATTTGCCAGATATTACAGCCGGACACGATGTCTTTTATGCCAGGGAGTCTGTAGCATAAAAGACAAACAGTAGGTATAAAATAATAATTATCTGGTTGTCTTTTGGTGTAGGTTGAACTTAACCTTTACCTTGAAATCCACAAAAATTAGTAAGTCACATTAGAACAATTAGCTTTTACCAGGGATTACCTGCTGTCGGAGGAAACGTGGTGGTAAAGACTTTTGAAACTGTTTTGAATAGCCTGAGGACAAAGAGGGACGCATAGCAGCTGTTTCTCCTTCAAGCTGTGGTGGAACCGCAGAGAGTTCCTCACCACTAGCTGTGTCAGTCTGAGGCAACGATAGCTGGGGCTCAATCACTGCAAACAAACAAACAACAGTTTATAGAAATCCTCAAAGAGAGGATTAAAAAGATGACTCTTTTCCCATGGCAACCCCTGAATAAAAAACTTGAGATAATTCGTAGAATAATCTCACAATCAATATGTCAGAAAAAAAATACGGCACACGTACAGCTCCTCATTGGGTTTTTTTAATGATTAATTGCATGCAAATTAAAAAAAAAAAAGTCTTCGATAGCTCACCTCTGTTATCCTCCATGTTGAAATAATCTCGAACGGGCACTGTTGTCTTGTCTGCCAGGTTCTCCTCCATAAGGGGAGTGACTCCAACCACAGAATTCTCTCCGTCAGTCTGAGGCCCTGGTGCTATGGCCACAGGCCTCTGGACTGGGGCATTGGGCTGAGAAGGTAAGTGAATCTCCTCCTCTACACTTGGTTCTTCTCTCTCTTGTTCTCTCTCCATCCTCTCCACATCTCGGTCTGACCTCTCAGAAAGAGGAGTTTGTGATGTTGGAGCCTGTGATACTGGGACTGGAGGTACAGGACTGGATACACGTGCAGGAGCTGATGATGAGACTTCGTCATGTGTAATCCCAGCATCATCACTGGTATGAGAAGAGGAAGATTTGCCTTCATTTGCTTGGCGATGTTTTTCATTTAGGCGCTTCAATTTTTCAGCACAAGCAGCAAGTCGCTGTTCCTCCATCCGCCGTTCCTCCTCTTCTCTCCTCCGTCTAGCTCGTTCTACAGCTTCAGAAACTTCTGCTGGCTTCTTGCGCTTTTGTCGCCAGGCGTCAGAGTCCTCCTCTGCTGCTGCAGCCTGTGGTTTGTTCCCACGTGGAGCTCCAGTGCCAGCAGAACGACCACCACCCTGGAGAACCCAGACATTAGTTCAGATACAGACTAGCTGTCCACCTGCTAAAATAAATTGCACACATAATGGGCAACATGGGTAATGCATGTTCAGTGTTACCTGGTAGTCCTGAGGAGCAGCTGACTTATTGTACTGTCCCATACTACCAGGTGATGGCGCTCTGGGATCTACCGAGTCAGCCCATGAACTTTTACTGCCTCCTCGGTCCTCTGGCACCTCCTTCCAGCCCTCCTGGCCGTCTGATGGTCGAGCTCTCACACGCTCCATTTTACTCATCCACTCCCTAAAACAAATATTATAGTTGAAACAAAAAACATCTGTTTTATCTACAGATCACAGAGGTAGTTTAAGCTTAATCTATGTATTTTGACAAAACATCAACACATCACTAAATGTTTACATTTTAAGCCCCATCACTTCAAATTCCTTGTACTCAGCATATCAAAAGTTTCTATCTTGAGCACTACCTGTGTTACCAATGGTACATTATTTGTATTGCAATTTGGTTTGAAAAACATATCCATTTTTAAAATGTTTACACTATTTCATTTCCGAATCTTATAACAAATTTAAGTTTCCGAAAATTGTTTTTTTAGAATATTAAGCAATAGAGCTGAGTTTTCTACACAGTAAGAGGGAAAACAGGCTATAAATGTGTGACAAACTTTTCTAAAACAGCTATTGGAAGGTTGTTGGGTTGAGTTTTAGTCCCCTGCAGTCTACATTCAGACGCTTCCGTAAGTGATATATACAGTGGTACCTCTACTTACGAATGTCGCTACATACGAAATTTTCCACTTACGAAAATAAGTGCCTCTAGTTGCGAAAGAAATTTGGAGTTATGAAAGTTAAAAATACAGTATGGGCTGCTACTAGCAGCTTCAAAAGGTTCCTGAGAGCAACATTCTCATAGCTGCTCTGACAGTGGCTATTACCTAGCATCCTGGCATCCCATTGGCTAAGAGGGACCTCCTCTTAGCAAATGAGGAAGTCCCTCATTGGCTAAAAGCTGCATAAGTGTCTATGCAGCGTCCTCGTCATTCGGCCCTCGACCCATGACATGTTCTGATAGTTTTACGTAAATATATGAACTTTTAGAGTATTCACTATGGACCCTAAGAAAGTGACGGAGAAAAGAGGAAAACAAGAGACGAAGAAAATAGTTTTTTTGTCCATACAAAGCAAGAGATCATAGAAAAGCATGAGAAATGGATGCATTTGTTTGATCTCGTCAAAGAATATGGCCAAAATGCATCTACAATCACCACTTTATTAAAACAAAAGGAAGTTTAAGGAGTTTAAGGCATCGCGTGGGTGGTTGGAGAAGTTCAAAAGGAGGACTGGAATTCACCCTGTTGTTCATGGTGAGATATGAGCACATGAACCAAAGAGGGCAAAAAACAATGAGGACAGCAGTTAAAAGGTAAATGACTGTCATTATTATTCTTTACTCTGTTCGTTTACATTATGCACAACTCTTTTATTGTGTAATAATCTAATGGTGACATGTATTTGTTACATGTTTTGATGCATTTTTATTCTTAATAAAACATTTAAGTCGGAATTTTGGGGGGCTTGGAATGGATTAGGGCATTTGCCTGGAAAAAGCGCCAGAACCAATTAATTTCGTAAGTAGATGTACCACTGTAGTACCTCAACTACCAAAGCAACTCCGGATGTATGATTCTACTGTATCATTGTACATGACATGAAAGCTCCTGATGTAAATAGACTGGTAACTGGCTATATCAACTAAACACTGAAAGACACACTCTGACTTTAATTATAAAGATGGCGGATGCAGGAAAATGTTAGTTAAAATACGAACCAGCTTTCTCTCTTTTCTTTTGTATTTTGGTTCTCCTCATCATCGCTGAAGTTTAGCTTCTCTGTGTAGTCCACCTCCATCTGAGCTCCTGGATTACCGAAGGAACATCATAGAAAAATATGAGCACTAACTTAAAAGTTAGCACTGAATGCATCATTCAGTGTTCATCACTGATGTTTATAGACTCTCCTTCTAACTGTATAGGTTCTCACCTGCCCAGCCCTCATCAGCATCCGTGTCTAAATTGTCCAGCTCTTTCAGTTCCGTTGCGCTGACAATAGAGGGTCTGTCTGGGTCCTGGAGCCAGGATTGGGGAGGAGGCTGTTGAGGTCGTACTGACCGAGGAGCCCTTAATACCCAACAAGGGGGAAAAAAAGATAAAAGTGAAGTCCAATGTGGACATGATCTTGTACAGTTTTCTTGAACTTTTACTAATGCTCTATCCATACAAATTAATCTAAACCAGTGTTTCAGCTGAAATTCATGTGAATAAAAATCGCTCAGACCACAGTTAAAAAGAAGACACCAGTGACACCATGTGGCCATGATGATGAAGAGAACTGGACTATTATAAAGGTGTAATTGCCTACCTTTTCATTTAAGATCTCCAATAAACTTGAAAAATACTGCATCCACATCAGAATCTAGTGTTTATATTGTGATTGTTTCAATCCAGATAGCTAGGGCTAAGCCATAATGATGATAACTCACTTTGTGCCATCTTGTGGTACCGGGTATCTGACGTTTCCTTGTCCTGGACCAAAAGTCATTTGAGGATAGGTGTGAAACATCTTGAAAAACACAAAAACCAGAAAACATTATGCAGGGTCACAAAGACCACATCACTACAGATAAATACTTAAAACAATATGCTATTGTTATCTGTCAAGAATGATGAACTGGGACTTACATAGGATGGCATCATGCTCCTGAAAGCAGGGTCAAAGTGTGTTGGCACACCAGCTGGAGGCTGCTGTCCGCCATTTAGTTTAGGCTGAGGAGGGCCAGACGGAGGAGCCCTCTCCCTACCATCTCTCTTCTCCCTCTGACCATCGGTGACTATGTTCCGTCCTGGCTCGTCAGCTTCCCCTGGAGGTGTGGAGGTACCAGGGCCTGTATTACCATCCTCTGGTGCCCTACTGTCCATCTCAGGGGGGCTAGGTGCAGTGTTCAAATTCCTGCCTCCACCCTCACGCCAACTACCAACATCTAACATGTAAAAAGAAAGATGTTTGAATTGAGCAAAGAAAACACATGGCTCCTGAATATTAAGACCACACAAGGAAATCAGTATGTGGCCCAGGACATTTCAGCACATGGGTTTGACCATACTTTGAGGTCGGAGACTTGGGCCTGGTCCATAAGGCTCTTCTTCTAGACCGTCCCCCTTTTCCACTTCACCGGCCGCTTGTAGGCTAGGAAACTCTTGATGAAACTGGCTGCTCACACGAGGAACTCCTGCAGAGAACAAAAATATGCTAGAGATCATGGACTGCAAGCCAAATCATATGGAAAAACTGCAGCATATATTTACCATCTAGCTGCTTGCTGTTGGCCCACGAGCGGCTGCCCCCAATAGTAAGCTCTTGTGGTTGGTGCACTGCAGGTTTGTTCTGGGGTGGGGGTGTCTCCTGTTGCCTGTGTTGCAAAAGCAGGACGTAAGTCTGGATGATAGAGTTCTCCTCCAACTTTGATATTCACAGCTCTTCTGCCATGCTGACATTCCACGTAAAGGAATGTACTCAACTTTCATACACATGAATTCACAAGCAGCTGCATACCTCTCTTCCCCTGTCTCAGTTCGAGATGCCCAGCCGCTTCCGTCTTTGGGGACAATGTTAACGTTGGGGTCGTTTCCCTTGTTTTCTGCTTTCAGGCTGGGCAAGTTGGCTGGAGGGGGCATACGCCTGCTGACAGCAACTTTCCCCAAACTCTGGAGCCCATGTCTGGCAGCCACTGGGATTTTGCACACATGAAGACAAGAAAGTATTTTTAAAAGGTTTAGAGTAAAAATTAGATAATTGCTAACAATTTCCATAACTTGGTAGACTTAACAAAAGCTATTCTCACCGTCTCCAGATGATGTGTTTTTTGACTATGACAGTATAAAAGAATAACAGGAGAAATTTTGGGGGGCTGCAGATACGACAATAGTCACATTACTGCTGTTACATGACAGCGAGGCTGAACTCATTGCTGTATTTTGCTTGCAGTTTGGCAAAAGCTACAAAAGCACATGTGGTCGGTATTACTCTTATTTGTTTAAAGTCATGGGAAATGTCAGCTCACCTAGGCATTACTGCTCGTTTCAAGCCATATAAGATAGCAGAACCCCCACATTTTGTCTCACCTACCTTGGTGTATGACTTTGGCCACTGGTAGATATAACACAGTGGATAGAGGTTACCTTGCCCATATATTGAAGTTGGCTGTCGATATGAGTTCAGCTCCACTCACGTGCAATGTCTTGCCTGGTCAATGGCCACACCATGATAAAGAAAATGACATACTGCTACACAACTAGTGGGGACATACCTGCAGTTTTCTGGGTTTCCAAACACTTGCCCTTGTAGGTATTGAAGAGGCTAAGGGTTGCATACTTTGTTTTGCCATCCTTTGCCTTGGTGCTCTGCCCTGACTTCTCTGACATTTCGATGGAAACTCATTGAGTCTGGTCCTTTGGCCTTGCCCCCAGAACCAGCCTCCTGTAGAACAACGTTGAGAAACAAATGAGAACATTATGACAGCTGAAGAGCTTGCAGGATTATCACTGGACAATAGACAAGTAAAGAAATCTGAACCTCAGTTGCTTGCCATCGATCACTGGTAAAGAACAGACTACTCTTAAGACATTTGTTGTCTGGAATTCAAAACCTTATACTGTTGCTGGTTTACAAAGCAAAAAAGGTGGCCTGCATCTGAGGTCTACTTCACTACGAATTAATTTACATTCAAGTCTGTCGAAACGTGGGGTCAGGTATTAGATAAACATCTAGGTTAAGACTGCCAAACTGTCTTGGTTTTCAATTCTGACTTGTGTGAGTGAACCTACTGCACTGAAGAAAAGTAATTTAAAATGTTTTTTTGAATGTAAAATAATATTTCCATCTTTACTGATCAATATTTTATCAAATTTAATTGCTTTAATAGTTCATAATTTCAAATAGTAAATTAACTATTTGATGCAATTTTAATTAACAGTCATTAATTTAAGGTTAAAATACAACTTAGACCACATTTCTTTCCTCAGTCAAAGTAGTGCCTTTTAGGGTACTACTAAGAGGTACTACGGTATCTTATGTTCGGTAGATTTGGGTTAGGAATAAGGGGCTCGAGACACAAGTAAGTACATAATCTCACAATAAGATTTCAGTGTCCAAAGTCACAGGTGATAGAGTTTATTGAACAACTGTTCCACAGCCAAGTTCACAAATCCACAAAAAGAGCGAGGAAGACAGGTCTGCTGAGATGTGGAATTAATTTGTATTTTACTCCACCAAAACACCCGCACTGAGATGCTAGATTGCTGCAAGTCTGTAGCAGGAGTAAGTCCATAGTGAAGGAGAAAGATAAAGCACTATTAAGAGACCGTAAACTCATTAATCTCTGGCAAAACTAAAAACTGCAAGAATGAACAATTCACACACCTTCTGTCTCTACTGCTGACACTAGCATATTCTCATTAATAATGAAGATAATTGTTACTGCGGGTATATCAGCCAGTTAAACTGATGTTTGCCTTTTCCTCCTCAAATACTGTCATGATTTAAAGTTGTCTGCAAAAACTCATTTTTTGAATTTGGCTGTTTAGTGAAGCTAATAATTAAAATTTTCCAAATATTTAACCATATTGTCAGCAAGATGTCTTTTGAGTCTTGGAGTATGAAAGTGAGAAATTGAGCACCATGGTTTACAGTCCACCGTTGTATTGCACAGTTCATGTTAAGGAATGAATGGATGCTGCTTTGACTTGTCACTTCCTTCCTTGCTCTGTGGTCTAGTTCAGAGGACTGTGTGCCATTGGAGGTGCAGATCACGATCAACCAAGTACACCTGTCCTTTCACATGATCAGACTATCATCTAGCTAGTACAATTTGGTTTTGTTAGATTCTCAGATCCTTAAGCTTGCTCACTTTTTGTCACTCAACAGATCAACTTTGAAGAAAAAAAATTATTCATTGCTGTCTGACAAACTTAACCCAACTTGGCGCCATTGTAACAATAATCAATGCTACTCACTTCACATGAAGAATTCTGGTTAAACAGCATTAGACCAGAAATGCTTTAAATATGTGAAACTGTTGGACAATAGATCAAACTATCGAGACTAAAAATGGCAACATTCCAAATATTGGTGATACATTAAAATCCAAACTGGCACCATATACACATCATTAATATACCCTGAGAATGCACCCTAGTTGTTTTCTGACAAGTCCACATTGTGAACCAGAATTCAGGAAATAAAATTCGTCAGTGACCATAAAAAACAACGTAACAAATTGAACTGAATAAAATATGAAATATCAATTATCCAAACTCTACACCATTCAAGCTCAATTCAAGGGGGCAAATAAAAATTACAACCTCACTTCAACATCATGCAGTGAGATAATCGGCCTTGATTTCATATAACAGATGACAAACTGGAGGATTGGATCTGCCATGTGTCAATCTATTGATGCGTATGGACTAAATGTACAGCTCAAACTATGTCAATTACACATTAATAAAGTATACATATGAGTCTTAGGTGTTGTGCTTTCTATAAAATGTTATGTGTTTACATCTGCCTATGTTCAAGTCAGTTTATACTGTAAGTGAAAGGTCACAATACAGAATAGTTAGGCATCTTGTTTACAAACAAAAATAGTATTCTGCAGTAGTTCTTGGAAAATTCACGCTTTACTCAATGCTAACTACACTGTATCTGAATGCCCTGTGAAATCATTGTTGATCCAAATGCATTTTAAATCATGAATGCAGAACAATACGTCACTTTATCGCCAGTCTGTACATCTACGAGAAGTACAGACTGTCTGAATTGTTTTTTTGAAACACTCTTGAATCGTAGATGCACAGATATGATAACAGCATATTATTCAGACCACATTTGTCAGATTTACAGGGTGTCACGCCTGTCTGATGAGAAACAACGGTACAGCATTTGAATACAAGAAATGACAAGAATAGAGAATGACACATCGCCAGCACCAAAATACATTTCAGACGAGGACCGACGATTCTGATTCATAATGTCGCATTGTTGGTGTAAATCACTCATTGATGAGTGCAGGCCACCCCTCCTTATGGTCAAACTACTGGTGGGTCGGTAGTTCATACCGGCAGGGAGTAGCGGCCCTCTGTGCCCGGAACTCAACCAGATTGGGCTCAGACATCATCTTACTGGCGTAAAAGTAGCACATAAATTTCAACATTACATTCCAGGCTTTAACACAGACTTTAAAGTATAATATACAGTATATACAAATTACTGAGTCGTTAGTGAGCAGGCCGACAGCTCATATGGCATACCGTTAGCATAGTCCGTTTCTCACCAGTCGCCATCACATCCACTTTTAGTCCTGTGGTGGCCAGAGCATGAACAGCTAGCGCAATGTGAACACCAACCACTCACTACTGGACAAAAATTTAATTTTTTTAGCTTACACGATACCCAGACTTACCTGCAACTGTCTTCTTAGTCCTTTCGGTTGTTGTGCGGTCCGACTCAAACTGTGTTTTTGGCCTGGTTTGAGGTGGACAAATGTGTGTCTGGCCGGCGGATTACAAAAGCTGGATAGCCTGCTAACCCAGTTCGGCTAACAAGGACTAGCTGCTTTACCTACTGGCTGCCAGCAAACCACTCCTTACATGTACGGCTACAGTCTTGCGTCTCCTGCCTGGCTTAAACGCCGACAGTCGGTCTTGTTTGCTGAGCTCTTCCTGCGGGAACCGGTCTGCGGTCGTCCCGTGGTTGAGTGTCTTTCCCCACCCGATATCTCGTGTCAGACCGTTTTTCGTGTTGAGTGAGGCCCCGCTCGCGCCGTGGCCTGTCGCACAATCAAAGATGGCAGACGGTAGTTGCCAGATTTATCGTCTTATATCCCTCTATCCAGCACCTATTTGGTGGGCGTTCAGCCACGCAAATCTACATCTCTATAGAAAAACAGCTAGCTAGGAAAAAAGTTTTTCATTTGAATGTCTACATTTTGATATAATTCATACTATAACTAACATAACTCAGAAGAAAAAGTCATTGTGTCAAGTCAGATACAGCATAGGCGTCTTCCAAAAAGCTCTTAATTTGTGAATAATGCACTGACTTGTATTCTAACTTTAAAGTCTTTAGTCTTTAAAGACTCAATACATAACCTAATACTACAAGGAGGGTGCAGTTGATTTGAAGTGTGCGACCTCACAAAAAATATTGATTTAACAAAGAAAATCACTGTCACCACTCAACAGTAACATCAACACACAAATGTTCAGGAATCTGGCAACCCATCTGTTAACGAGTCACGCGTGGACTATTCTTCTTCCGGTGTCTGCCGGTGTTGGTCGACCGGTGGTCAGTCTGGAGCCAGTCAAAAGCCGCGGGGAATCTAGAACTTTACCTCAAAATACATGCGTCATCAAGAAAAATGTTTTTTCTGTATTTTTTACCTCAAACAATTGATGTATAAAAAATTTTTCGTAAGATTTCCCATATTGTAACTCAGAGGCGGGTCATGTATTTCGCTCCGCGGTCTTCAGTGATGTCCTACTTCTACCTAAATCAATACACCTCATAATAATATCAGAATAACACCACGGCTGGAGCTCCATAAAGAAAACATTTACAAATGACATCACCTTAATATAGGCCTGTCGAGCTGTACTTAATTTTCAAGGCACTTAAAATCAATAAGTTCTCGTCCAGAATTAAGTAAACTAACAGCACAAAAGTAAAAAAACAAACAAACGTAAAACAACTAACTAAATAAAAACTCCTAAAAGGTGATTTGAAGTGATTAGTCCGCCAAATTCTAATAAATCGACTAAAAGTATGGTATTGGACCTTAAGGATATTTATCCAATAAACCGCATATTGCATAAAGACACAAGACAAAAACAAAGCAAATTATTCACTAAAAATAAAAGTTTTTTTACAAAGTGCTGCCCTTTGGCCTCTCACAAGTACTTATCCAATCCAAGTTCAGCCTAAGACCAACAGCCTCCTGACTACCAGGGAGAAAAATTGTAACATTCCTTTCTTTCTTTTTTTTAAAATTCTCCAACCTTTGTTTAAGAAGGTAATTAGAAAAAAGAAAACTTTTTTTTGTTTTGTTTTATTTTTAAACTTCATGTTTCCACTACAGTGAATATCGGAATGCTGTACAGGTGAAATGGAACCTTAATGGCAACTAATTAGTCCCAGAGACCACATCAAATGATTTTACCATGAACTGTCAAAAATCACTTGTTTTTTTGCTTTGTTGTGCCATCAGTGACCACAGTGGACATCAGAACTCCATATGTGAAACTGAATCGGTTAGTGCCAAAGAAAATGCTGGGGTTTAAGGTCCACATAAATGTCCACCATCGCTTTTGTGTTGCCTTGCCTTGCTGTGCTTATTTGGTAGGATTCTTCAAAAAACAATTCTCCCTCTTGGAAACAGAAAAAGGATCACCTTGCAGTTTGTGCACATCACATATGTCTTGCTCTTGCAGCCAGATCTGTGACAAATTGATGTGTTTTTTCCACTGTCTTTGGAAGATGGACTGGACCAGATTGTCTCAAACTTTTTGGTGTGGGGGTGTGTAGTTAACTTCACTGTCCCATGTGACTCCTGCTTGGGCCCAGTAATCAAGTCTTCACCAAAGAGCAGTTTGAAGTCATGAAACGTCAATGATTCTTTCACCAGAAACTGTCAGTCCCTCTCATACTGAAGCCAGGATTTGGTGATTACAAGGGCAAAAAAGTGGAAAACTGCACACGAGTGCGAGAGGCCATCCTGTATAGAAACTCAACATTCGGTCAACCAAATCTACACCATCCACGTTGGTGTTCTACTCAGCATTTTTCCAGTGGCCTTGACACCTGGACAAACCTTTTGTCTTTCTTGGACCATCCTGTGTGTGTGTGTGTTCTTGGGTTCAATGCCATAGGCAGAGGATGCCATGGTAACTATCTTGTTGTGCAACCACTTTATGGCAGAAACTTCAGGAAGGTTTCATCGTACTGCCATCTCTGATGACCCTATTTCTATCTTTTTGAAGGGGTTATTCCCTATGATGTTGCACTCCGTTGGCACCCTGTTTTTCATGGCGTTCAGTTTCTGTCAGTCTTTTTGCCATCAAGGTGTCGAGAAAGTTGATCATGCTAAAGCACCAAACAAACACTGGTGGATTAAAGTAAAATCCTCTGTGCTTCTGACAATGACTCCCTTTTTCATTTGAAAAAAGAAAACCCAAAACAAAAAACAAAATAGAATACAGTAACTACAAATGTCCACTGCAGAGGACACTTCTTAAACAATTAAAAACTATCCTAAAATGCAGATAAAATTTAAATGTTTTCATGTGTTCTTAAGAGACTTATATAAAATGTGCCAGCAACATTTACAACCAATTTGCTCAATGAAAAGTATTATGCTCTTACAGTACATTTCCTTTTTCCATAAAGTGTACTTGTGCCGATAGATGCCACTTTCCAGAATGAAGAAGTGAACGTTATCAAAGCCCCACCCTTTACATTTGGTATCACTGAAAAACCCTGCATATCTTCTGTAGATAGCAAAAGGAGTTAATGCAGGAGCTGTGGGTGGGAGATATTCAGGTTTACAAACGTCCTTCACGGAGGACAAATTTGAACCGCTGGTAGTCAGGAGGATAGAACTACCTCAAATGATATGTAGGCTACTGTAAATGCAGCCTTACATTACTTTCAACCCACAAAAGATAGACAAACAATGGATAAGGCTAAATACCACCAGTGGATCACTTGACAAATGAGAAATGGTCTACCTGGTTAAATAAAGGCTACACCAATCA
This sequence comes from Antennarius striatus, assembly GCF_040054535.1. Classification (NCBI taxonomy): domain Eukaryota; kingdom Metazoa; phylum Chordata; class Actinopteri; order Lophiiformes; family Antennariidae; genus Antennarius; species Antennarius striatus. The sequence goes on along the minus strand of NC_090782.1, from coordinate 4,130,806 downwards.
GGTATAGCCTCCTGGTTTGTAGATTTTTACATTAACATAGCAAATGGCAACTGCGTTGATGGTGTGATAATTTTCTGAGCAGGAAACCCTGTTAGACAGTTTCAGCATCAGTCCCTTGAGTCACTGAGAAAATACAGAAAACACTTTCCTGCTTTGTATTTATATGAATTGTTAATGTATTGTCTTTCATTCATTAATTTATTCACATTCTCCTTTATGATCACAGTGCACTACTCACTGCATCACCGTGCTGCTAAAGTATTGTCTCAGTTCATATTTATTGGACCACTGAGTTGTACCATTTCACCTCTACAGTAAAATCAGTGGGATGGCTTGAGATTTAAAGACATCCCAAAGGGAGACCCAAGTTTTATGTAGGTTTTTTTTAGTTCAAGCATTAACTGGAACCTAAAGTGGCCATTAAGTACAATCATTAACTAATGTATATCATCCAGCTATGTACTTTGTTGGAAGACTTTTAATTCACTCTTTAGTAAAATATTAAACTGAAATCTGGGAAATACTGTGTTTATAAATGCATTACGTGGTTCCAATTAAGCGATAGTTTATGATTTTTAGTCTTTATGTTATACATTATGATATAAGTTGCATCACATACATTTAAATAGTAAAGGAATACACAAAAATAGACATTAATTGGGAAGAACATTAAATAGCTGCGGACTGCTTATTTAAATGGAAGAATTTAACATTTAAAGGGGCTGTGTTATTTACTTTTTTAACTTTGGAGTGTTTTGAAAACTTATGCTATTTATGTTAAGTCACAAATTGTACAGCCATAATCAAACTGAACAGGAAGTGTACCTGCATTCTCGTCACTGTGCAGACAGGTATACTTTTATTTTGTCCAACAGTGCAGTTGGATCTTGTAGGAAAGCTGGAAGGCTGTTCCTGTTGATGTATGCAGCCAATCCCAGAGCAGCAGCCGACAGAACCAGAGGCCACATGGAGGATCTCCTGGGTTTAGGCTCATCATAGACTTTAGAATGAAATGGCTGAGTTATTCTGTTCCACTGAGTGACGATGGCGTGTCGAGCTCCAGCCCATTTTCCTGGCCCTCGTAGACGATACTGATAAGGAGATTCAGGTCCGAATATCAGCTTTAGCCATAACCTCGGATCCGTGAGCAGAAGCTTCAAGAAGTTGGGCTGAACCCCGATCAGCTCTGCTATCTCATCCATGTAGCCGATATGGTCAACTTGGATTGTGTGTCTCTGACTGCTGACATATCTGACAGAAAGAAAATGTGAAGATGACACAAGTATAGTGCACAACAAGATTGTCTGTCATTTACATAGCTAATATGCAACTGCAAAGTTGATAAAGCCCCAATTTTTACTTTTTAGCCATTGTCTCCTCCTTGCGGCGAATGTCTGTTAGCATGGCATCTATTGAAGGAAGTTTGATGAAACCTGTGAGAAACAAGATTCGGTGAGAGTGAACTGACTCCTTAATACTGCATATGTCCTAAAGTAAGGTTCTCTTTCTTGAATTATTCTCTTTTTCGCAGAACACACATATAGTATATTACCTTTAAACACTCTTGTGGCCCATCTGGCCTGTATCTCAGAGATGGGCATGACAGCACCAAGCGACTGCACGAGACCAATGATGGCCAGAGTCGCGGGGTTAAGTTGAGGAGGAAACACATACTTGTAGAGAGATGTTTTGTTCTCAGACACTGAGACTACATGTGAGTCCAGAAATGGAAAGGAAAATGAATAACCTGTAGCAAACACCTGCAAGAGAGACAGGAGGTTTGTGTCAGTGTCATGCTACTGCCCATCACTACTACCTAACACAATGAAATAAGTTTGGGAATAACCTACCACCAGGTCAACATCCTCCACCACGCTTCCATCATCAAACTCCACACTGGACCCCTGAAAACTGCGGATGTTTGGTTTCACCTGAATTGTTCCAGATAGAATACGGTTGGGGAGATCGTCATTCACTGTAGGATGTTGGCTGAACAACCTGAGATTTACAATCAAACTGTTTGTTACTACAAGTTGCTGAATACCGAAGGTCTTTTAAATACAAGATAAGGCTAAAAAGATTCACACGTGCAAAGAATGGATGTTGAACAAGTATATAAAACTGTAAGCAGGTCAGATCCTACCTGTGCTTTGGCTTCAACTTGTACAGACTATGATCAAATCTTTGGTTGAGGTTTTTCTCTTCCATGCTGCAGAGCACTCCAAAGGGAAGAATCTGACGCATAAACGATAGTGCTCTGTTGCTGCGCAAATCACGTGGAAAGCCATTATGGGAAACTCTATTTAGGACCCAAGCTCCCCTTCGAGTGCTTAGATATACCTGCGCAACACAAGCAGTAAATCATTATTGAAACACTTGACTAAGGTTCATTTTATTTAGGTCAATTGATAAAGTTTGTATTCTGTTTGCCTCCATTAATTATCCAACCTGCTTAGTGACTCTGCTCAGCTCCACTGCAATATCTCCTCCAGAGTTTCCTATTCCAATCACTACAGCCTTTTTATCCCTCCACTCCTCAGGAGTCTTGTAGTCTCGGCTATGGAAGTATTTTCCCTTGAAAGTGTTGATGCCTGAGAAGACAGGTTTGAGACATTTATCCTGCAAACCCCATCACAGTTCAGATGTGATTAACAAAAAAATGTCTTCATGCTTTTGCTGATATATTTGTATTTAGTAATTGAAGTAATGGGCTGGCTAATCCTGTGCTCCGATTTCAAGGATTGTCTCTGCTACATCATAAATGTTGTGAGTATTCTGCCATCCCTTTCAAAACATTCAGCCTAATTGTAATGCATTTTAATGCTGTGGAAGTGCTTGATAGTAGCTTTGTAGTGTTACCTGGGAAGTCCTGCAGTGGCATGTTGGGGTTGCAGTGATGTCCAATACAGATCATCACAGCATCAAAAATGTGTTTCTCCTTTTTTCCATGCTTGTTCTCTGTCTCAACATCCCACTGGCCTGAATGAGAAAAATCTGATCTCTGCTTCACCTGCAAGACTTTAGTCTAAATAACAGAGAAACAGAAACTGTTAGGGAGGATATTTTGTAATGTCAATAAATTTATAATAAAGACATTTAATTCTGACTCATTAAAACAAATGTCATTAATCTACCACAAATATAAAACCGAGCAACTAGCTAACAATGCTGTAATATAGTTCTCATAAGGTTAGGGAAGTGTTTTTACATTGAAGTGTATATGCTTGGTGAGTTTGAAGTTATCAGCATACATTCGAAAGTAGTCCATGATGAGGGAGTTGTGCATGTAGTTGGGGAAGTGTCCAGGAATGGGAAAGTCACTGTAACACATGATCTCCTTAGAGGTGTTGATGATGACAGAGTGGTAGATGCTGGCTCTGTCTGACTCTGGATTCTCCTAAAAAACAACCAAGTGAGGATGTCTTCATCCTAAATAACTAAATACATTGTGTGAATAAATGAGAATTCCTCTTTCCCATATTAAGACCTACCCTAAACCTCCACAGCCCACCGATGTCGTCGCTACTTTCAAAGCAGACGGGCTCCAGCCCCTCATCCAGACAGCATTTGATGCAGGCCAGACCTGAACTCCCTCCTCCAACCACAGCCACACGACTCATGTTTTAGTCCTCTGTCAAAATTACCTGGGATGAAGAAGACATATCAATGTGCCTACATCAAAATTAATAATCCATCCGTCCATCTTCTTGCCGAGAAGACTATTGCAGTCTTCCACTTATCTGCATTGTGGGTCACAGGTCTGCTCTAGCCTATCTCAGTTGGCTACAGGTGACAGCCCGAATGAGACGCCAGCTTATCGTGGGTACATCATAATAACAATAATGATAATGATAAGGAACTGGTGAGGTTCAGCAGTTCATTTTTCTAAGACCAACAAACCTTGTATGAATGATTAAATAAACTCACCTCCAGTAGGAACAGCTAATCTTAATGTAAGCTACTGTATAGTGTAGTAAGTTTCAAAAGCAGTTCCACACAGAAAAAGAGGTTCACTGGACACGAAAGGGTTATTTATGAAATGTGATCGACTGAGCTGTTGAATACCACAAGCATGCCATCATAATCCTATCACATAACGTTGCTGATTTATGAAATCCCCCCATGTCAGAGCCTAGATCTCAGATTTTCCACCTTCTTTCCCAGTGTTGCCCCATACTCCCCTTGCTTCTGTCTGAAGCATCTGTCTGCCTCTCTGTTTTTAACTGTCTGTCTGTGAGCAACCTGCTCTTCACCTGCTCCACCTACCCCACCTCTGCTTGAAACAACCCACTTACACAGTTCTTAGAAACTCATAAACCTGCTGCATTTAATCCCCAGTTCTCCTCCACCATTGATGTGCCAGTGTCCTCTGCTGATTGCAAAAAAATATTATACAAACTTTATTCATCTGATATTTGTCTTTTGCCTGTGGATCCAATACCACTCTTTGAACAGCTTACCATGATACCTGCTAAACATCTTAAGTTCAGCTGGACAGCACTCAAGTCCACCTTGTTTCAAAGCTTTACCATTTTCAACACCTCAAGGTACTTGGTTACTTCAAAAGGTACATTTTCCAGACCCTGAATCACACAAATTTCTGTTTCAGTGTTCCCTACTCTATGGTCAATGCTTCTAAACCCTATTAGCTGATGGGGCCTGGGTATGGACCAAAACTGTGTCTGTAAGTAAAAGTGTCACAGCCAGTGGCCTCTCCCGTGGAGTACTCAGCTCACCTTGAAGATCAGTTTTAAGAAACTCACCCCTTCTCAGCTGGGTGCCATGACGATAGTGAACATCATTCACTTTATCTTAAACTGCCTGTTAGTTTTACTAAAACCTGCACGTAAAATTCTGTCTTGACCTCTACCCTCCCTTCTTTTGGATCCTTCTCTCATTCAGGATTTCATTTGACACAGCTGGACAAAGTTGTTTTGTCAGCAGAGGCGGCCATTGAGAGGAAGGCTCTATTATGGTTTTAACAATGAGGCTCATATTTTCTCAATAGTATCCCTACATTACCCCTATGTTTCCCTCCCCTGTGTTTCCAGTCCCTTTGCTTGTTTTTCTGCGTCTGGATCTAATATAATACAAGCTCCTATTGGTTGCAAAATTCTATCTGACTGATTCCAGTCAGATTATATTATATATATGTAAAACATGTTTTTGTAACTGGCTCGGTTTCTGTCTAACTGTATGTGTAATGATTTGTAAATATATAAATTGGTATACATAAATGTGTTGATACAACAGTCTTTGCCACACTGTTGTCTTATTATACAGTAGATTCAGATTAGATTATTACTTGAGTGACAGGGGACACCGCAATGAGTAATAAAACCTCGGTAGATCCAGATTGCAGCGCGCATGCAAAGGTATTTCAAAAGCCCTTTGTTGGTTTGTTTGTATCCATTTCAATACATTAGAAACCACTTTCAAAGCCTATGAAATATCAAACGTGCAGCAGTTCGGTAAATTCTTCTCTACGGACAAAAATACTCACGACTCCCGACTAGAAGGAAGGAAAATCTAAATGCAGACTGTTTGAAAAGATAACGGTCTGTGTACCATCTGTAAAAAAAATAATAATAAAAAAATCACATACAGAAATTACACCAACTTGCTTCGACATTGCATTGATCACCAAATGAATATTAATGTCTGAACGCAAGATTGCAAAACATATTTTACCACATTCGACAGAATAAATATAATCACTCATTTCTAAATAAATGTAAATCACGTGTTTCGTGGAGACTCACCTGTTGTGGTATTTAAGAGAAACCCCTTCAGGTCGTCTGAGTCCTGTGGTTGTAGTGACAGCACTAGTTAATTGTCATGTGACCGCTAGTTTACCATCTGCGGGTTGATCATTGACGACACGCCCACAGATCGGGTTGCCAAATTTCTCTCTACTAAGGAAATACACCGCTCATTATTTTCAGCTGAGAAGCAAATAACCACAACTTATTTATCGGAGCGGATTATGTAAGCAATGAAAGACAAGATTTTATATGTCTGATGTGATGGTTATTAATAAGCTATATTAGGCTCAACACTGACCTCTTTTGATTTCCAAAAGTAAAATGTTACTCTACCTGGCAACTCATGTTATTCACTCTATACCTACGGATCCCTGAACGCTCCAGTTTCCAGTAGGTGGTGTCATGAAAAACGGTGCTTCAAATGTGTGGATACTGACATCTGTAAAACAGGATGATACAATTTTTAAAAAATTTTTTTTAATTTATTTATTTGTTTGTTTTATTGAAGAAAATGCAGTATAGTATACAAAAACAGTATACAATTACAGACAGAGAACATATAAAGGAGTTGCCAGGGGGTATGACCACATGTCCTTACATTACACAAAAACACCTGAAGCGGAACGTATGTTTAAGGTCTTCACAGCTTTTTTGTTGTCAGAGCCGTCAATAAGCTGTATATATTGTTCAACATCTTTAAGAAATTGAATAAAATTAGGTTTTTTGTTGCTGAATTTACATTTATGAATAAAAAATTTAGCCAAAATTATTAACAGATTTATTTAAGATTTAAGAAAATAAGCCTTTTCTTCTTTCTTAGAGCACTTATAAAAACAAAAAACAACATTTTCCCAAGATAGGGTAAAGCCCTTGGAGACATAGTCTAATGAATCTACTGACATCCTTCCAAAGTTTTTTTGTATAAGGGCAATGCCAAAATAGATGTAACACAGTCTCTGGGTAGTCCACACAGAAAGAACAGTCTGTATTTATGTCCCTTTTGAATTTAACCATGTAGTGATTTGCAGGATAGTATTTATGAATAATTGTGAAGGAAACTTCCTTCACCTTATTGTAGATGAGATATTTGTGTGGAATCATCCAGACCTTTTTCCAAACAATGTCATTCACAAAACAATTCCAATATGAGACAACATATGAAACAGAAACAACATCTTTCTGGAATAGAGCACGTATATGTCTGTTGTTATTACGGGGAAAGGTCGAAAAACAAATTTTCCCTATGTGAGAATCAATTGGATTGGGTACGGAGAATGAGGGGGGTGGATTGGGAAGATTTCTGAAAAGCATTAAAGTGCCTGATGGGATAGCGTCAAACACTATGGCAAATACCCTGGGAGTAACAGGAAAATCATACTTAGATAAAAATTCTCTATAAGAAAGCAAAAGTTCCTCTCCATTAAACAGCTGACTTACCAGAAGAATTTTGTTCTGAACCCATCTGTCCATAAAAAGTGATTTATTCTTGAAAATAATGTCTCTATTATTCTATATTAAGTACCTGTGAGGCGAGAAGTTATGTTTATAGATTAGAGACCAGATAGAAGAACTTGCCTGTGAAAAGCTGACAATTTCATAGGAAGTTTGTCTACATTATAATTACAACTGAGAATAAAATATAAACCACCAAAGCGAGAGAAGATGTACTGAGGAATGAAGTTCCAAATTGAGACAGGATTTTTGAGAAAGTGTCGAGCCCAATTTATTTTAAATGTATTATTAAGAGTAGCAAAATCTAGGAAGTTAAGCCCCCCATGTTCATAGTTGTTCATAACAACTCCTTTCTTAATATAATGCGTACGATTTTTCCAAATAAAATCAAAAAGTAAAAGGTCAATATTTCTGATAGTTTTATTATCCAGATGTATGGGGAGAGCTGCATAGGTGAGCCGAGAAATACCTTCAGCTTTATTGAGAAGGACTCTGCCTTTAAGCAACAGGTCCCTCTGCAACCACTGATTTAGTTTAACTTTGGTTTTTTGAATGATCGGGTCAAAGTTCAAAATACATCTCAAGTTCTGGTTTTTAGAGATCAAGAGCCCTAAATGAGTGACTTCTTCTTTGACAGGAATATTACAAATGGAATTTGCGTTACTGTTTTTAACAGCTAATAGCTCACATTTATTCAGATTAAGGTATAGGCCAGAGGCCTTAGAGAAATTGGTAAATACATGAAGAGCAACAGGGACTTGGTTAGCATTTTTTAGGAAGAGAGTAGTGTCATCAGCCAGTTGGCTTATAATAACATTTTTGTCAGCTATAGAGATTCCTTGCACTGCACTGTTAGTGATATGGTTTGTGAGAATTTGAGTACAGAGTAAGAAGAGGTAGGGGGAGATGGGGCATCCCTGGCAGATGCCTCGTTTCAAGTTAAACCTTGGAGTCGTGCCATTTTTCATTTTGATTGAGCTGTTGCCGTTGGCATACAGGGTCCGTTTCACAAAGCCGGTTTAGTGGAAAACCAGGGTAAATTAATCCTGAAATCAGGGAAAACCAGGGTTTCCGGTTTCACAGAGGGAGGTAACTTAACCCAGAGTCAGAGGAGTAAACCTAGCCTGTGTCACGAGGTAAACCTCTAGGTTTGTTACCACAGTAACAGACTCTGAAGCTAGCCTGGTCTGGAGGAGGGGCCATGTCACAAAGCAGGTGCAGTGGAAACCCAGAGTATGTTAACCCTGAAATCAGACAAAACCAGGGTTTTCGGTTTCACAAAGGGGGGTAACTTAACCCACAGTTAGAGCAGTAACCCTGACCTGTTTCATGACTCGAGGTAAAGTGAACCTCTGGGTTTGTTACCGCAGTAACAGACTCTGTGAACATAACCTGGTCGGGAGCAGGTTTCATTCCACAAACCCAGGGTTTCCTCTGACTCCGCCCCTTTCACCGCCGCTCGTGCGGCTTCATTTCCTGGTTCTGTCAGACGGAGAGTCTGACCGAAGTAAGGTTTTATAAATAACTCCGTAATTTAAGAGGTGAACATAGCATGTCCGTTTGACGAGGAACCCCTTGATGGAGTTTCTGCATTAATTCACAGAGATTTAAAAAAAATTTGTATCGCGTTCAGATGTCCTGTCATATCCTGTCGGACAGTTCTCTTTGTGATCGGTCAGATGTGAGGATGGATCGGTCAGATGTGAGGATGGATCAGTACCGATCATACTGATCGGTACTGATCCATCCTCACATCTGCAGCAGTGCTATGTGTAGGTAGTGGTCCGGTCAGTTCTTTATTTTTTATATGCAAACATTAGTTTTTCTATACAATGTGAGAGATGCTCAGTGCAGCTCGCCTTGAAACTTGTTCTCCAGTTTTTCTATTTCCCTGGAGATAAACCCATCAGAATCATCAAGCAGGAGTTCCACAGGATTGCAGTTGAATAATGTAGAAATCTCATAAATGAATTTAAAATGATATTCTGTTAATGACATTGTGCTATAACCTCAGAATTGGATTATTAATTTTAATTTCCTTGAGGATTTCCTAATGTAATTGGCTGCACAGATGGTACCCACATTCCCATTTAGGTACATGTAGACTGAACATTGTTTCAACACGTTCAAGACTGCATCATAGACATCTGCAAACAAACATCTGTCCAGATCATGTGATGCTGCAACTACATTTCTGACGTGGAGGTCTGGGTCTGTTCCTGACTCTTCAGTATACTGTATGCTCTTACCTGAGCAGCAGACTGTAATGTGGTCAGTAATCTAGAGATTTGCATAATAATTCACTTGTTTTCATTGTGTAATCCATTCTAATGAATCCACTATACATTACAGGAGAGAGCCTACGACACCCCAGGATGATTCCTGCTATCGAGGACGGCAGAGCAGTGACTCCATCTGCCAGAATTATTTCAGAGTCACCATCACCACCATCACAGCGGGCAATAAAATCATACAATACGCATTTCCGGTGGTAATCTTTATTTCTGACAAATACAAAGTTAGTTGTTGTATTGTTACAATACTTAACATTCTAATAGTTAACACGATTCACCTGTGACCATCACCCACCTCTAACTTGTACTCCAGCATTTCTATGTCCTGATCTGTCCTCCTAATCTGGAGGTCCTAGTAAACCATTTCTATTTTCAGTATTTCTTTAGAAAGTGAATCTATAAACCTCTTTAGCAGATAGATGGGAATACAGTACATGACGAGGACAATAAAACATAGTTACATATGCATTCCACAGAATGAACCACTGGTGGTCACTGAGTGTCTATTTCACTGTGATAGTCTGCAGTTGGGACCCTTCTGCTGCTGTCCATCCATGCTCTGTTAAAAAGGGTTTGAGAATGTGTTAATACTTCAGTAGAGGATAAATGTCACACTCTGTATCCCACTAGAATGTGAAGCAATGGGAAGAGAACAATCAGTAACATAAAATATTATCCCACCTTTGTTTTCTTCAATTCCTTGTTCATTTCTTTCTTTCTTTATTAATCAATATTAACTCCTGTGTGTATCATGTGACTAAAACAGACAGAAAATAAAACCTGGAATACCTTAAGGCGGTTATAAGCAGTACAATGTCACAGCCACTGATGTAAGAACTAAAGCAGTTTTGGCTATGACTGTATCAAACGAGCTACATGTCAGCTCTTGATTTCAGTTCTTAGATAATATCGGTGTACGCAATGGTGTGAATATCCTTCTCAACTCTTTTTGTAACGTTCATATGCCGATTTACTGTTTTATCTACACAACAATAAAACATTTTAATGTATTTCATTATTTAACAGAACCTGATATAGATGAGAGCGCATTTATGTGCGTGAAAAGAGCATTATGTTGGTGATAAAACAACTGAACAGTCAAACGTACACCTAATATTTACTGTATAATATCAAACATAATGAGAATGAGAGGATCCATAACGAGATGATGAAGTCTGACCTGTGTGAACGATGTTTTTATACTTCATTCTCAGCTGCTGACGTGCCCTTCTCCCCCCACTGGATCGCACCTAAATAAAATAAATTAATAAACTATTCTTGAAGCCGTTTACTTCCGTTTCTGTTAAACTGCGGGTCAATTTACTCTGGGTTAGAAAAACTAACCCTGAACCGCATTTGTGAAACCGAAATCCCTGGTTTTTCCAAGTTCAGGGTAAAGCAACCCAGAACCACAGGTTTACCTCAGGGTAGGTTAACCCTGCCTTCGTGAAATAGGCCCACAGAGTCTTAATAGCCGTGCAAAAAAATTCACCAAAACCTAACTTCTTTAAGCAGCGAAAGATGAATTGGTGTTCAATCGTGTCGAAGGCCTTATAGAAATCAAGGAAGAGGATAAAACTTTCGTCAGAAATCAACTCAGAATACTCAAGGATGTCTAGGAAAAGTCTAATATTGTTAGATATATGTCTATTTCTCATAAAGCCCGACTGAGTCTCATCTATTATTGTATCTAAGATCTCTTTAATTCTTTTGGCGAGAATAAGGGCAACAATTTTGTAATCACTGTTGAGTAAACAGATGGGTCTCCAATTATCGAGAGACAGCACATCTTTTTTAGATTTTGGAATTAAGGTTATAAGACCTTGTGTGAGACTAGGAGGAAGGGCATTTTTTCCTATACTTTCTAAGAAAACCTGTAGAAGAAAAGGGGCTAAACGTGTTGAAAAGGCTTTGTAAAATTCTGCGGTTAAACCATCATTACCTGGTGATTTGTTATTCTTAAGAGCAGCGATGGCATCAGACACTTCTTCTACAGTAAAAAAGGTGTCACAAAAGTCCTTATCCACAGTACTGAGGATGCATAAGTCTTTAATTGAGTCTAAAAATAAAGAGGCATGCTCTTGGTTGTATTGTGAGCTATAAAGGTTGCTATAAAAATTACAGCAATAGTTTGAGATTAGTTTAGCATCGTCAGTTATGACGCCATTTATATTTAATTGATGGATGGTGTTGGTTTTAGCACGCACTTTTTCAAGCCTAAAAAAATACGCAGAATTTTCTTCCCCTTCTTCTAACCATCTCTTCCTGGATCTAATAAATGCACCTTCCGCCTTGCGACGATAAATGTCATCTAAATTTTTTTGAAGGTCTAAAAAATTAAGTCTATCCTCTTCAGTGATTTCATCAGGGGGTCTTTGAAAGAATAAGGTGATTTTTGTTATAAATTCTTCTTCCTCTGCTCTTTTAGATTTAGAAATTGGCGACCCATATCTTCTTAAGAATTTACCTGCTTCAAATTTGAACAGTTCCCAATTGGTGCTGTACAATTTTTCTCTTTCAACCTTGTTCCAGAAATGTGAAATCAATTTACAGATTTCAGATTTAACTGCATCATGCTCTAACAAAGAGTAGTTTAATAAACAGGATGATACAAGTTTTGAACCTACACTTATTATATACGTAGAGTTTCTTGCCCAAGTGCAATACCATGAAGCTCGGTTCATCATATGGAGAAATCTGAAACAGATTTGTCAAATTTTTGTGTGTGGTATTATATAAAGCAGTGTTCAATCTCTTTTTGAAAAAGTTGAGATTCTGTGAAATTGTAACTAGAAACAGAATTTCATGATAACCAAAACATTGAAAACTAATGTTTAATTGAAAGTAGCACAAAAACAACACATTACATCTTGAAATGACAAATTTTGTTTTTGAAAATTATATGGCCATTTTAAACTTCATGTCATATTATTATTATTATTATTATTATTATTATTATTATTATTATTATTATTATTATTATTATTATTATTATTATTATTATTATTATTATTATTATTATTATTATTATACAGATCTGACTGAATGTAGCTGCAAGAAATTCAGATCTCACTGGTCTTAATACTAGAACCTCATCTACTATGTTTTATCCTATCATCTTAATTTTTTTCTTGATGTATTGTTTTTATTTATTTTCTTAGTGTCTTGACAGGCACTTAATAAATAAAACAAATTATCATTTATATTATTATTATTACTATATGCTAGGTGTATTAAGAGTGCAAACATTGTTGTAATAGTACAATTATGGCTGCACAAGGAAGTGTATTTTTATCTTATCCAACAGGGTAGTTGGATCTTGAAGGACGGCTGGAAGTTTGTTCCTGTTCAAGAAGGCAGCCAATCCCAGAGAGATGAGAAACAGGACCAGAGGGCGCATGAATGATCTCTTGGGTTTGGGTTCATCACTGGGCCGAGTCTGCATTGGTTGAGCCACTCTCTCCATCTGAGTGAGGATGGCCTGACGGGCATCAGCCCACTTTCCTGGTCCTCTGAGACGGTACTGGTATGGTGAGCAGGGACCAAACATCACCATCAGCCACAACCTCGGATCAGTTAAGAGCAACCTCAAGAAGTTGGGTCGAACCCCGACCAGCTCTGCTATCTCATCCATCCATAGTCGACTTGGATGGTGCTTCTCAGACTGGCGACATATCTGAAAAAGGGAATATGTTGTGATGTTGTGGTAGAAAAGTTGTTACTTCTAATATCACCCTGTTCAAATAGTTACACAAGTCTTTTTTGTTAAAATGTTTTTGGCTAAATCTACATATCCAAATACGCTACTGATTACAAAGTCTGATTCAGTACCTTTCAGCCATTGTCTGTTTCTTGCACTGGATATCTTTTAGCATTGAGCTCATCGAGGGAAGCTTGATGCAGCCTGGGGAGACATTGAGACAGTGCCTAGCTCTTGTCATGTCTTCAGACAATTAAGCTTTGCTCTGTTTTCTTTTCCTAACATGTTATTTCATTCCAGATCCTGTCTCATCTGCAGTCAGTTCATTCCCTGCAGCCACTCCCCAATCTCTCTCCACACTTCAAAAGCCAGCTTAGCCTTCTGCTCTCTGCCAGATTCTTTTAGTGTTCGCCCTGACTCTCCAGTCCTTGATTCCTGTCGGTTATTCTGATTCCTGTTACTGACCCAGCCTGTTTCCCGGACCCTGCCTTTCGTCGATCCCTTCTGGATTTGTCTGCCTGGTTTGTTGGAATGCCTTTTGGTGTATGAACTGCCTGATTTTGGACTCTGCCTGTTTGCTTGCCGTCTGCCTGACTCGTCTGCTGTTTGGACTGCTTACCTGGTACCTGACCCCTGCTTGTCCTATTGAACATGTTTTTGGACTTGACCCGCCTGCTTCACTGTTGTGCTTTTGGGTTCTGACCACCAGTCTTGTTCGAGCCTTGACAGCTCTCTTAAATGGAAAAACACCCTAAAAACAATATAAATTTTTGTTTGGACAAGATCTGTGATACCTTTAAAGACTCTTGTGGCCCATCTGGCCTGCATCTCAGAGATGGGCATAATGGCGCCCAGAGGCTGCACAAGACCAATGATGGCCAGAGTGTGGTGGGCCAACTCAGGAGGAAACACATATTTATACAGAGATGCTTTGTTCTCAGTCACTGAGACCACATTTGAGGCCAGAAATGGAAAGGTAAATGAATAACCTGTAGCAAACACCTGCAAGACATGAGGCACCTATTAGCGTCACCCTTTGACCAACAATAGCCAACTACAGAAATCTAAGGAGGATAGACGTATGTATCAAGAACCCACCACTAGGTCAACATTCTCCACCATGCTTCCATCATCAAACTCCACACTGGACCTGTGGAATCTGCGTATATTTGGCTTCACCTGAATTGTTCCAGACAGGATACGGTTGGGAAGCTCGTCATTCACTGTAGGAGTTTGGCTGAACAACCTGGCATTTATATAACATCACCCATGCACAGAATAAGCAGTTTTAATATGTTTCTCTTCATCTGTCACATAGAGTACACTTTTTCTGTCATTCTAACATTTGTTTAATCCTCGGTGAATCTAAACACACATCTAAACTGTATTATGTCTGTGAAGTAGGTCAAATTGCATCTAGAATTTACATACTGTAATTGCCGATTTCAGATTTGACTTTTTTTCGCCATTCTGCTAAGCAGGTAGTGATATATGTTCATCTAAACTAAAGTATTGAAAGCACAGATCCAGAGCTTTCCATTTAGAGACCAAAATCTCTGTTACAGCAGTGTCAACTGTGTGTATGGTAAAGCCATAAAGTCAAAATTACGACAAATAACAAAGAGCCAACACAAACATCAAATGAAGTACAGTACCTGTGCTTTGGTTTAAGATTGTACAGAGCATGGTCAAATCTGTTATTCAATAGATGCTCCATCACTCCACAGAAAAAACCAAAGGGAAGGATACGGCGAGCAACATTCACCACCCTGTTAAAAACCAAATCAAAGGGCAACCCAGCGTTTCCAACTCGTTCCATGATCCAGGCCCCCCGCCGAGTGCTCAGGTACACCTAGAAAGAGAATGAAATCTCATCAGTCATCATGCTAGTAGCAATCAAGAACTCCACATAGACAATTATCAATTATTGGCACACTAGCTGTAATAAATAAAGTCTAAATAGATTAATATTCAAATTTAGCAACATCAATTTTGAAAAGTGAACAAGATTTATTTCAACAAATTAGTACCTGTCATCAGGAGTCAATAGACAGACACGATTCATTCATTCATTCATTCATTCATTCATTCATTCATTCATTCATTCATTCATTCATTCATTCATTCATTCATTCATTCATTCATTCATTCAATCATCTGATTCTTCTGATTTCATTGGCCACGGTGGTTGCTGGAGCCCATCCCAGCAGGCAGAGGACACTCCAGGCATGATACCGGTGCACTCTGGAGCCACACGAAAGACAAAGAATCACTCACACACAGTCACACCTACAGACAATGTGGGGTGGTCAATTCACATGTTTTTGGAGTTAGAAACCGGAGAGAACCCAGGGGAACACGGGGAGTACATACATACTCAGCACAGAAAGGACTCTAACTTGGAGCCTTCTCGCTGTGAGGCAACAGTGCTACTGCCACTGTGCTGCCAGTGATCCAAATTAGAATCAAGCATTTACTCAGACTGTGTAGCCGCAAGAGGACACAAGCCAGTGTCTTATTGTGCCGGTCCCAAGCCCGAATAAATACAGAGGGTTGCGTCAGGAAGGGCATCCGGCATAAAACTTTTGCCAAATCAAAGATGCGAATCAAACCTATGACTTCCATACCGGATCGGTCGAGGCCCGGGTTAACAACGACCGCCATTGGCGCTGTTGACCTACAGGGCGCCGGTGGAAATTGGATTACTGTTGGTCGAAGAAGGAGAGGAGGAAAGTGCGTTTGCTCGAAGAAAGAGAAGAGGAACACCAAGAGTATAGGACTAAGAGTAGGGACGTTGAATGTTGGAACTATGACAGGAAAAGGTAGAGAGTTGGTTGACATGATGCAGAGAAGGAAGGTAGACATACTGTGTGTACAGTAGACCAGGTGGAAAGGTAGCAAGGCTAGAAGTTTAGGAGCAGGGTTCAAGTTGTTCTATCATGGTATAGATGGGAAGAGAAATGGAGTAGGAGTTATCTTGAAGGAGGAGTTTGTTAGGAATGTCCTGGAGGTAAAAAGAGTGTCGGATAGAGTGATGAGTCTGAAGCTAGAAATAGAAGGTGTGATGTTCAATGTTGTTAGCGGGTATGCTCCACAGGTAGGATGTGAGCTGGAGGAGAAGGAGAAATTCTGGTCGGACTTTGATGAAGTGACGCAGAGCATGCCTAGAAGTGAGTTGTCATTGGAGCAGACTTCAATGGACATGTTGGTGCAGGAAACAGAGGTGATGAGGAAGTGATGGGCAGATTTGGTATCCAGGAGAGGAACGCAGAAGGACAGATGGTAGTTGACTTTGCAAAAAGGATGGAAATGGCTGTAGTGAATACTTTCTTCCAGAAGAGGCAGGAACATAGAGTGACCTATAAGAGTGGCGGTAGGAGCACACAGGTAGAGTACATCGTGTGTAGACGGTGAAACCTGTAGGAGATCAGTGACTGCAAAGTAGTGGTAGGTGAGAGTGTAGCCAAACAGCATAGGATGGTGGTGTGTAGGATGACTCTGGTGGCGGAGGAAGATGAAGAGGGCAAAGGCAGAGCAGAAGATGAAACGGTGGAAACTAAAAAAGGAAGAGTGTTGCATGACTTTTAGGAAGGAGTTAAGACAGGCTCTGGGTGGTCAGGAGGTGCTTCCAGATGACTGGACAACTACAGCTAATGTGATCAGGGAGACAGGTAGGAGAGTACTTGCTGTGTCATCTGGAAGGAAAGTAGATAAGGAGACTTGGTGGTGGAATGAGGAGGTACAGGAGTGTATACAGAGAAAGAGGTTAGCTAAGAGGAAGAGGGACACTGAGAGGACTGAGGAGAGTAGACAGGAGTACAGGGAGATGCAGCGTAAGGTGAAGGTAGAGGTAGCAAAGGCCAAACAAGAAGCTTATGATGACTTGTATGCTAGGTTGGACAGTAAGGAGGGGGAGACTGATCTATACAGGTTGGCAAAACAGAGAGACAGAGATGGTAAGGATGTGCAGCAGGTTAGGGTGACTAAGGATAGGGGTGGAAGTCTATTGACAGGTGCCAGTAGTGTGATGACTGTTGTGGACCAGGAAGTAGCAAAGATCAGTCAGGATGAAGTGAGGAGGGCACTGGGGATGAAGAGTGGAAAGGCAGTCGGTCCTGACTATGATGTTTGCAGATGACATTGTGATCTGCAGTGAGAGCAGGGAACAGGTGGAGGAGAAGCTAGAGAGGTGGAGGTTTGTCCTGGAAAGGAGAGGAATGAAGGTTAGCCGCAGTAAGACAGAATACATGTGTGTGAATGAGAGGGACCCAAGTGGAAGAGTGAAATTACAGGGAGAAGAGATCAAGAAGGTGGAGGATTTGAAGTACTTAGGGTCAACAGTCCAGAGCAGTGGAGAGTGTGGAAAAGAGGTGAAGAAGCGTGTACAGGCAGGATGGAACGGGTGGAGAAAAGTGTCAGGTGTGATGTGTGATAGAAGAGTTTCAGCTAAAATGAAAGGAAAGGTGTACAAAACTGTGGTGAGACCAGCGATGTTGTTTGGTCTAGAGACAGTGTCACTGAAGAAAAGACAGGAGGCAGAGCTGGAGGTAGCAGAGATGAAGATGCTGAGGTTCTCTTTGGGAGTGACCAGGATGGATAGGATCAGGAATGAGTACATCAGAGGGACAGCACATGTTAGAGGTTTTGGAGATAAAGTCAGAGAGGCCAGACTGAGATGGTTTGGACATGTCCAGAGGAGAGATAGTGAATATATTGGTAGAAGGATGCTGAGTTTTGAACTGCCAGGCAGGAGGCCTAGAGGAAGACCAAAGAGGAGGTTTATGGATGTAATGAGGGAAGACATGAAGGTAGTTGGTGTGAGAGAAGAGGATGCAAAGGACAGGGTTAGATGGAGGCAGTTGATTTGCTGTGGCGACCCCTGAAGGGAAAAGCCGGAAGGAAAAGAAGAAGATTTACAACATACAAATGTACAATCAAAATTCTCCAAAAGTTGGGATGCTATTAAACAATGTTTTGCAAATGTCATAAACCCATATTTTTTCAAAATATAACACCACAGATTTTGACTTTAAACTTTAAAACAAACAAATACACACACACACACACACACACACACACACACACACACACACACACACACACGCACGCACGCACGCACGCACACACACACACACACACACACACATACACACACACACACCAGAGAGATGGTGGAGTCACTCGATGCCATGTAGTGATCGGTGCCTTGCTCAAGGGCACCTAGGCAGAGCCCAGGAGGTGAGCTAGTACATCTCCAGTTACCGGTCCACTCTCCATCCTGTGGATCCATCCATTGTTCTCGAACCAACTAACATCCAGTTCTCAATTCAAGTCTCTGCATGCACCATTCCTTTCTACTGGTGAGAGATCTATACTTCAAACATGCCAGTTCAGTACTGCAAAGCCATGCTGTTGGAATGGACGTATGTGGTTTAACATTACCTTGCAAGGCCTTCCCTTTCAGAGACATTGTCTGGAAGGGAATATATAATGCTGTAAAACCTCAATGTACATCTCAGCATTGATGGTGCCTCCAGATGCGTAAGCTGCACACACCGTGTGGACATGTGAACTGACTAGATAACAAGCTGCCTGGATCCTGCCTGTCTTCTTTAACACACAGGACATGACATCCACGGTTTCCAAAAAGAGTTTTCATTCATCTGCCCACAAAAACAGACAGCATAGTGACACAGTGGGTAGTGCTGCTGTCTCAAAGCAAGAAGTTTCAGGGTTTGATTCTTTTCTGTATGGAGTTTGTATGTCCTCCCCATGTTTGGAAAGCTTCTCTCAAGATTCACTGATTTCCCCCCATCATTAAAAAGACGCAATACAAGTGAATTACTCAAACCAAATTCTTTATGAGCATGAATGGTTATTTTGTCTTTCATATTACCCCATGATGAGCTGGAATATTTTCCAGGGTGGACTACACATTTTGCCTGTAGCCAGCTAAGATAGACTCCAGTAGACCCAAAACCCACAAGGTGGAGAATTGGCTCAAGGTGAGATGATTATGATCCTCTTCAAGAAAACTAATGAATAACCAGAAAACAGACTTCCATTTTGCCTGAGACCATTATAAATGAGCTGTGGGCCAAAAAGGATAGCTAGATGTGTGTGTTCTTCTTTAAACAGCTTCAATTTAAATTTGTGGATTGCAATTGCACAGTGAACTGTGTTGACAGATAATACTTGATAATTTTGATGTGCTCCTCAGCCCATGCAATGATCCAGTAGAACAACATGCTTGTTTTAAATAAGAGGGTTGAGGGGAAGTTTCCACTAAAAATGTTTAGACTTAATTTGACAGATTGGTGAATCTCTGCCTATCATTGACAGACGATGCCTCTCTGAACTGTTTCTGTTATGACCAGTCATGTTACTGACCTATTGCGAATTGGCAACATTACCTGTAACTGTCAGTGCACTTCCAGGTGATTTTGGTTTATGACAATAATATTACCAGTTTCTTTTTCACCTGTTCCAACTTGTTTGAGATGTGTTGCTGTCATGAAATAGCTTGTTGATTGATTGATTGATTGGTTGATTAATTGATTGACTGATTCAAGATTAATAAAGTATTACAAAAAAATAAATAAACTAAAAATTATCAAATATTTTCAATGAAAAGAAAAAAAGTCTTTGTTTCAATTTGTGATATGTTGTTTATTTTCTATTGGAGAAAACTATAGGTTGTTGAGATTTTTGAATAGTTGCATTCTGTTTTTAATTTACAGTACATTTAACACGGGAAATGTTTTTTGAGTTGCAATATCGATGAAGTGAACTCACCATCAGGAGTTAGATGAGCAAAGCACATTTAGCTCCAGTATGATGTCACTTAACTCTGTGGTTGGACCTTCAGATTTCAATTCTTTTATATATTTTTAGCAATAATATTAATATTTAGTTTCTGTTTGTGGTGTTACATCACCTGGATTGTTCAGTAAATCTGCTATAAGAGAATCTTTCTCAGACATGTATATCATCTAGAGAGTGTGTAACTATTTCATCCAACCTGCTTGGCGACTCTGCTCAGCTCCACTGAAATATCTCCTCCAGAGTTTCCTATTCCAATCACTACAACCTTTTTATCCCTCCACTCCTCAGGAGTCTTATAGTCTCGGCTATGGAAATTCTTTCCCTTGAAAGTGTCGAGACCTGAAAAAAAAAAAGACATGTTCAATCACTGATGTCAGTCAAGGCTCAGAACATTATTTTGACGCCATTATTTGCTTTGGGTGGCACTTTTTGCTGTTGACACAATATCCATCCATCTTCACGCAGACAAGATGATTGCAATTGTCTAATTCACAGCCACTTATCTCTTCTGGCTGCAGGCGAGAGGCTAGGTCATTGTGTGGATACAGGAAATAAAAACAACCATTCATGTTCACACCTATAAACAATTTTGGTGTGACCAATTCACCTACACTGAATTATTTGTGGAAGTTAGGGAGAACATGGAAACTCCACACAGAAAGGAACAAACCTTTTCGCAGCGAGGCAACAGTGCTAGTCACCTTGCCGCCTGATACCACATCACGGTTTGATGATATACTGTATGCTGGTTCATCCTGTGTAAAAAGTTGATTTACAACATATATGGCTTGTCAGTGTTACCTGGGAAGTCCTGCAGTGGCATGTTGGGGTTGCAGTGATGTCCAATACAGATCATCACAGCATCAAAAACGTGTTTCTCCTTTTTTCCATGCTTGTTCTCTGACTCAACATCCCACTGGCCTGAATGAGAAAAATCTGATCTCTGCTTCACCTGCAAGACTTTGGTCTAAACAAGAAAGACATATTAAAGGTTTCCTCATAACAATAAAATATTGAGTATGACTCGTTTTCTACATATTTAACCATCTGGTTTGTTTCATTAAGCTGCATTTTATACTTGAAGTTACAGTGAAGATATTACATTTTTTCAGGTGCAGAAAAATTTAGCTTCGGAGAAGAAGCCAGTAAAGCATCCTTACATTGAAGTGTATGTACTTGATGAGCTGGAAGTTATCAGCATACATTCGAAAATAGTCAATGATGAGGGAGTTGTGCATGAAGTTGGGGAAGTGTCCAGGAATGGGAAAGTCACTGAAACACATAATCTCCTTGGAGGTGTTGATGATGAGAGAGTGATAAATGCTGGCTCTATCGGGTTCTGCATTCTCCTGAAATAATAACCAAGTAGTGGGAATATATTCGCCTTAGATTACAAACAGTGTAAATGAAAGTTGTAACTGAACACAGTGTGACTCACCTTAAACCTCCACAGCCCACCGATGTCGTCGCTGCTTTCGAAGCAGACGGGCTCCAGCCCCTCATCCAGACAGCATCTGATACAGGCCAGACCTGTACTCCCTCCTCCAACCACAGCCACACACTGACATGCTTTACCTCTGTCATGAACCAAATTGGTACAGTAAAAGATTTGATTGAAGATTAGATGCCTTCAAGAGTTGTACACAAGTGGAAGATGTCCTTAATTGTTAACATTAAGACTGTTAGGTATAGGTGCCCTTTCGTTAAACAAAACAAGCGATTCAGAAAAAACTCCAAATGCAATACTGGATAAATGTATGTAGTCTTTCATCAACACCGTAAGACTTTCTCACAAACAAAGAAACCATTTAAATTCTAAGAAAGTGCAAAATCACTCAGATATCGAAGGCAATAAGACAGAAAAGTTGCAAATAATTTGAATTAACAGCCCCAATTTAGAGTAAAAACAATTCCGTCTACGTCTCATACCTCAGTCTCATACCTCATTCACTCATATAAACAATAACATACAGAAAAGTTGTAAACAATTTGATTTAATAGCCCAAATTTGAAATAAAAGCAATTATGTCTACTTTTCATACCTCAATCCAAGGGTACAAGAGTAATTTTCTTGAAGGTTAATCTCTAGACTTGTTACGGTTTCCAAGAGAGTCAGAGTGTCAATTAATAACAAACTTTTAATCAGTCCAAAGTCAAATCCAGGCAGGGGTCAAAACCAGAAGATAAGAACAAAGACGGTACAAATGCGGCAGGCAAAAAATGTAATCCAACAGACAGGCCAAGGTCATTCACGTGGCATAAAAAGACGAAAATCGTGGTCAAAACGATTGACCACGTTTTGACCACGAGGTCAAAATCCATAAAATCACAGATAAGGCAAGGCAAAACTTGTGATCGTAAATAGTGATGGGCAGATGAAGCCCCATGAAGCATTGAAGCTTTTCATCCCAGTTGGTTCACGCTGGTTTGAAGCTTCATGAGGCTTCATTTGCTCTAGTACGACATCTATTGGGGGCTAAACTATCAGTTGGCATGAGTTTGAAGTGTGTGGCATTTTGCAGAAAGCCTGTGAATAAAACTGTCTGCAAAATAAAGAAGTATATGTATATTTTAGTGATTCTAATACCTGTATATACAGTACATTTACATACACACACACACACCAGCAGTATGAAAAGTGATTATTTGAACATGAGTAAAAAGAAAATAAACATACAGTGAGCGTAGAGTGGTTGGGGCAATGATTGTGCTTCTGTAACATTGAGGTATGGCCAGTGATTATGCTTTGGTGACATCACTGGTCAGTCAGTCAGTCATCTTCAGATTACCACCGCTATATCCGGGTCACGGGGAGCCAGAGCCCATCTTGGCGGCATAGGGCGTGAGGCGGGGGACACTCCGGGCACAACGCCAGTGCACCGCGGAGCCAAACACAAAGACACACTTCGGAGCTTCGATCCCCAGCGTCACATCACTACAGAAAACCAGGAAGTACATGAACTGAAAACCAATAAACAAAAGACAAAGTCAGGAACATATGAAAAAGGCAAAACAGAACAAGGCAGATGCAGATCATCACAAAACTGATTAGACTTCATGAAGTTGTTAAGAATTTAGGTAAATTGGGAAAAATAGTTCAGCTTCACTTATATACAATGATTTGGAGAACGATTGTCAGGTTTTTCTGTTTAAAGAACACAGGGTGCATATAGTTCATTTATTTTCATGGCTGATAATCCTACAAGAGACCGGAAACATCTTCACTGTGGCGATAGGATTTGGTTACAAAGAGCTCTGTGTCAGCAGAGCAAAGGAATGGCTGCAATTCAGGACACAATGACAGAGAGGAAATAATTAATTGTGAAAGGTTTGTGTACTTACTGCAGGAGCCCTGAGGCTAGCCTGCCAGGGATGGACAATCATCACAGCAGAAACGTTGGACCAGTCTGAGAATTAATTTGTGTTATTTATGAAAACTTTATCTCTGTTAGATGGTAGAAGCCACAGTCTACGTGCAGAATGACTACTGTTTCAATATCATAACAACAAACACAACTGTGATGAATGAGCGAAACTAAACATTCATTAGGTACAACACAGTAACTGCTAAAATGCAAAAGTAAGTTGTCAGTAAAAATATGTAATAACTTAAAATTAGGTGCGCATGTTATTTCCACTAGAAAGAAAACATGCATCCCTATTATGATGACAGCAGAAGATGATTAGTAACGTGAAAACCCCATTTAATTTGCATTGAGTTCAGATTGGCTGGGGTTGCTTATGGTGTAACAACTCCAGCCAATTTTAGGTCATATCTGAATTAATGATATACGTTGCGACCGGTTCGGCATCAAAAATTAAGTGCTGACAAATTGTGAAATTCCAAA
Source organism: Antennarius striatus (assembly GCF_040054535.1). NCBI lineage: Eukaryota > Metazoa > Chordata > Actinopteri > Lophiiformes > Antennariidae > Antennarius > Antennarius striatus. The sequence goes on along the minus strand of NC_090782.1, from coordinate 4,106,922 downwards.
AGAAGATTCCTGAATGGGATGAAGGTTTATGTGGTGCACTTATATTTTGCCATTACATTTTGGGGACATTTGGAGAAAAAAAAATAAAAATAAAATACTGGAAAGTACTAATAGGAACTTTATTTATTTCTGGAGCAATGACATAAAACAAGATAGAGACAGAGTGGAGGTGACAGATCCACTCAGCAGCCTCACCAAACCAAAATGAAGCTGCTGAAGTGGGTGCATGGATTTTGAAAATGTTATGTATAACCTGGAAAGGGGTTGAAGATTTCACAAGGCAGCCAACCTGGCTAAGAGAGACCCAACTATCCCAAGACTCAGAATCGAGAGGACCACATAAACTAAATATACCCAAACTCTCTACTGACAAGTATAGCTGGACCAATAATGGGGCTACTCCTACAAGAGATAAGGCAGAAGAAAAGTTCTGGGGCAGGAGTGGTTTCAAGGTTGAGCTAGGTTGTGTCACCACTCCTGACTGAACTTCAGTTTATTCCTTATTTCTATCCATATCAGTGTTTCCCTGTATTCACCTCTCCTGTCTTTTCAGACCCTTGTCCACCTCCCTGCATGAAATCAAGCTCATTCCCATCACTTGTGTTTCTGTGGCCACCTGCTGCTCATCCCTCAATCAACCTCCACATTACTTACACCTTGTTAAGCCATTGTTTCCCTGTCAGATTGTTAGCGTTTACACCTACTGTACTTGCCAGTAATGATGATGACAAGATGAAGCCTATAAAGCACTGAAGCGTTCCATACGTGTAGTTCAGACATGGGCCAAAGCTTCATAGTGCTTCATGTGGTCTACTGTACCATCAAGTGGACAGTAAATCTGTAAAGTATTGACATAATTTGTGATTATGTTCAAGCAGTTTCTTTTTTTGAGATTATTTTACCCGCTTTCAAAATACCCTTTCACAGGGTACAGATGAAGCTGGGGTACACAGACTCTTGATAGCCGTCTGCACTGTATCTTCTACAGTATATTAGACCTGTTCAAGTACACATCTATTTTCTCTTACTTTGAAGGATTCAAGTGGTCGTCAAAGATACCACAGTGATATACACCAGCATTACAAACCTACAAAATTAGATTGGTATACAAGCAATAGTTGAAGACCAAATGTAAAATGTATTTAATAAAATACAAGTAATCTGTTTTTTTTGTCGTTTTCTCTGGGCAAATGAATTCCTCTGTGTGTTGCAAACAAATTGAAAGGGGTTTTGAGTCCTACTGAGATCCGAGCACTTCTAACTTGTGTGAAATTGTTTGGACACTGTTCTTGTACATACTGAGACAGCTTTAACTGATGAGGACCTTTGCTTTTGCTCTCTAAGTCACAATAAGTCTTCAGCTCTGGCTTGGTGGCCGGAATGCTGCTCTCTGTCTCTCGTTCTCTGTCTTTTTGTCATCTGCCTCACTGGTCTGCTCTCTGTCACCTCCAAGAGACTCCCCTCTCTCTCTTTTTATTGTTAAACTGAATAGCATATAGTGTTTTATGCTATTGATTCTAAGCAGGTAACATCATATAATATCATATTAATGAGTGGGTGAAGGTCCCAGACTAGCTTAGGTCTAACGTAACACATGCATCATTTAGCCAATGTCAAAAACTTTAGATAGCCATATTTTCAAATGTCAGCCTGAAGCAATATTTCTGTTAGCTTGCTATCTAGCTAGTTGTTAGCTTAACTAACACACACAGAATGCTCACTTTCAACATGTTCCCATAATGTCAATTATGGGAACATGTTGTTATCGATACTCTGCTCAGGACTAGACAACCCTGGCCTGCATAACATAACTAAACACACCAGAAGTCACAGTCATGGTGGCTTTATTACGAATAAAACACTGCTCTGGCTGCACACACCCTGACACCCTCATGTCGCAATTAAAACATAAACATACCATCACTCAAACACCACTTTTTAACTGGAACATTAACAGTTCCATAAGTCTTTGCAGCTGTTGCAGCAGATCACATCACCTGACGTGAGCATAATAATAATAATAACAATAATGACTTTTATTGCATCTCGCTTGAAAGAGTTGATATATTGTAATTGTCCGTTTGTTCGATTCGTCCGTTAGTATGTCCACCAAATATCTTCACAACCGTTGCAGATAGAAGATGAAACAAAAAGCACATTACTAAGGCGGCAAAGGGGACCAAAATGAGATGATGAACTTGACCTTGAGAAAACTAGGTGAAGGTCAAATTTAAACTTTTGTACAGTCAGGAATCAGATAAGATAGACAGACGAGGGAGAAGGCCAGTGTGAGTAAGACCATAGATCTATCCACTAGATTTGATCTATGTTCAAAGTTAGTGCGTCTTTGACCTACTGAAGCTTTGACCCTGACCTACCCCTAAGTAGGTCAGGGTAAGTCGCGGGATGTTGCAGTCTCTGACTGCCTTGTTTGTAATGCACTTGACATTGCAGAAACAATCTCAAAGTGCTAAAGAAGAATAAAAACAAGATGAGTTATATGCATAAAAATTTTAAAAGAGAATAAGGAAAGGCTTGTTTTTAAAAAAGGGTTTCAAAGTTGTTGTTTTTAAATCAGCCACTGTAGAGCAGGAAGTGCATTCCATAGACAGTGTTGGGCTGAAGGCATGGTCTATCTACGACAGAGTAAATGTACTGTATATCCTTAAGCTTGGTCCTTGATCTGCAAGAACTTTGTCCAAAGTGGAGGTGATGTTTGAAGGATCGAGGGTGATAAGCTTGAGTAACTAGGAGCAGTGCCATGAAGGCACTGACGTGTACGAAAACAGATATTTGATCCCGAGTGAGACAGGAAGCCAGTGGAGTGATTTTAGAGGGTTTGAAATATGGGTTAAATTTTCACACCAGTTTTTGTCCCATTTGAGAAAAGTTAGACCTCAGTCCTGAACGCTACATTGATGGCAGTGGTGGGAGCTGCTCACAGTATTATGGGATGTATTAATGCAAGTTTGATTAAGGATAACATCACTGAAGGCCTAGGTGTGAAATGCACGGCCCGTCACTGGTACTGACAAAGGTATCATTTATTTGATAATGCAAAAACAACAGCAAAAGATATTCATGATGCTCATTAGACTATGCAAGAAAATACAGCCTGCAGTAGAAAAATGTTGATATCATAATTCTTCATAATCATTCAGTCACTAAGATAAAACATCAAACATTTTAAGAGAAAATATGAGCACTAATTGTTATTATGAAGTTCCAAGATACAATCCAACACTGTCATGAACCATTACACAGTGCATTCTGTTGAATATATTATCATTAAAAACAGTTTTTGGCACTGTTTAACATCTACAAGCCTTTGGAGCCAACAGGAAGTGATATCACTTACTAATACATCTAGTCATATTCAATAGCCATAGTCAGATGTATAGGTTGTATGCATGTGCTTTATAGAAGTTGCATTAAAAGCGCAAATTTGGTTGAACTAGTGCAATTATGGCTGCGCAGGGAGGTACATTTTTATCTTATCCAACAGTGTAGTTGGATCTTGAAGAAAAGCTGGAAGTTTGTTCCTGTTCAAGTAGGCAGCCAATCCCAGAGCAGCAAGTGACAGGACCAGAGGGCGCATGAACGATCTTTTGGGTTTGGGTTTATCACTGGGCCGAGTCTGCATTGGTTGAGCCACTCTCTCCATCTGAGTGAGGATGGCCTGACGGGCCCCAGCCCACTTTCCTGGTCCTCTGAGACGGTACTGGTAGGGTGAGCAGGGACCAAACATCACCATCAGACACAACCTCGGATCAGTTAGGAACAGCCTCAAGAAGTTGGGTCGAACCCCGACCAGCTCTGCTATCTCATCCATATAGCTGACATAGTCGACTTGGATGGTGTGTCTCTGACTGCTGACATACCTGAAAAAGTGAACATGTTTCAGTAGAATACTTGTCACTTTTCATACCCATATACGTAATTACAAAGTCTGATTCAGTACCTTTCATCCATTCTCTTTTTCTTGCACTGGATATCTTTTAGCATAGAACTCATCGAGGGAAGCTTGATGCAGCCTGGGGAGACATCAAGACAGTGCCTTGCTCTCTTAAAATGCACCATCAAAAACAATGTAAATTTTTTTGGGCTAGATCTGTGTTACCTTTAAAGACTCTTGTGGCCCATCTGGCCTGCATCTCAGAGATGGGCATAATGGCGCCCAGAGGCTGCACAAGACCAATGATGGCCAAAGTGGGGTGGGCCAACTCAGGAGGAAACACATATTTATACAGAGATGCTTTGTTCTCAGTCACTGAGACTAGATGTGAGGTCAGAAATGGAAAGGAAAATGAATAACCTGTAGCAAACACCTGCAAGACAGGAGGCACCTGTTAGTGTCACCCTATGACAGACAATACAACACCTACAGAAATCTAAGGAGGCTAGACGTAGGTATCAAGAACCCACCACTAGGTCAACATCCTCCACCACGCTTCCATCATCAAACTCCACACTGGACCCGTGGAATCTGCGGATGTTTGGTTTCACCTGAATTGTTCCAGACAGGATACGGTTGGGAAGCTCATCATTAATAGTTGGGTGTTGGCTGAACAACCTGAGAATTATGTGACACCACACATGCAGAGAATGAGCAGTTTCATTATGTTGCTATTCATCTACTGTATATTAATAATGACAAATCTTATTGAGATGGAATGTTTGGAGTCATATGGAGTGCACTTTTTTGTCATTCTAAGCATTTATTTAACTAAGGTATCCTTGGTCAATCTAAACACACATCTGAACTGGCACTAATACACAAGATAACATGTTACAGTTCCTTGTGCCATAATCCAAGGTAAAACACATTCAAAACCTCTTTCCCAAATGAAACTAATAAGCAATAAGCAAACTGGCTAGCTTGTTACCAAGCTACCAGTCAATGGTCAAACAAGAAGCCAAGTGGTTCATTCAACAGCCATATGTAGCAAGTCATTGGTAGTTCGGGTTGGGTCTAAGGTAGACATCGTCTTCCATCAATATTTCATTAAGTTCGACCCACGACATCTCAGGAAGGCTGACCAGTAACAACCAGCGACCTGGAATCACCCCTCTCACACTGCCGCCACCTAACATTTAATAAATCAAAATAACCAACCTATGCAACCAAGCATTAGCTAGATCCAAGAATACAACATGCAGGTCTGTCCTTTCATGCTTAGCTAGTTGATTATACTGGTGTGCTGTAAGCAACCGGAAAAGCTCGGGGTTCCAGTCCAAAGGTATTTAAATCAGTCCACTGGACTTATATAAAGTTCCCTGAAGACGTTTCACCTCTCATCCAAGAGGTTTCTTCAGTTCTCGTGTTGTTTGGTGTTGTCTCAGCTTGTGATCTCTGAGGTGTGGTCAGTGCTCTTCATATTGCAATGAACTATCTACTCCAGCGATTATAGTTGGGAGTACCAGGGAGTATCAGTGGTGGTTAATGGTGAATTACGACGTGTCTTTCCTGCACCAAGCACCTCTTTCTCCCTTGATGAATTCCAAATCCATTTACAGCTATAATTTTCTGCCACATGAGCAACTCTGCAGCATCTTATCTGCTATATCTGAACTATTGATTTCCACCAAAATGTTTTCTCTGCTCATAGTCAAATTCATTCCAGGGTTAATAACCATTTCGATCACAGATGACTCACATTCTGCCCCTGCTCTAGTGGACTCCAGAGGTATTTTCTCTGTATTCAGGTTTGTAGCTAAATGGGGTGTAACTCATAGCTTAATAAAGCTTGGGCTCCTGCCATAATGAGCGGCTAACTCATTGTGGCCCCTGTGAGGTCTGTTTCCTCTAGTAAACTGTCCCTTCATGCTTCATGAGCATATAATATCCGTTAAATAAATCAAATTGCAAACAGAATTTATATAATGGCTAAGTTGTTTTTACTTTTTATCTTGTCATTCCGGTGAACAGGTATCTAGATATGTAAACTCCAATGTAAGTACAGATAGAACAGATCCATTGTTTACCCCTGTAAACCAAAAGTTTCTCTTACAGCCACCGAGTGTCAACTGCGTACAAGGTCAAGACTGCAGAAGAAAAATAAAGCACAATAAAAAAATGCATTACACTACCTGTGCTTTGGTTTAAGATTGTAAAGAGCATGGTCAAATCTTTGGTTGAGTTGCCGCTCCCCAAGTCCACAGAAAACACCAAAGGGAAGGATCATACGAGCAGCATTCACCACCCTGTTAAAAAGCAAATCAAGGGGTAACCCAGTGTCCCCAACTCTGTTGATAATCCAGGCTCCCCGCCGGGTGCTCAGGTACACCTAAAAAGGGAATGTATTCTCATTAGTCATCATGCTGTCACTAAGTAAGTCCAACAGCTGTTATTATACGGTATACACTGTAGTAGTATATAGACTAAATAAGGGATGAGACCCATCAAGATATTATTTGAAATACTGTTATAATACTATGGCAATAACACATTATGCTGTTGATAAATAGTGCACTACCTTTAATAAATAAGTTATTACTTTAATTAGGTCATATTTCGGCACAATAATTTTAACAGTCATTGGGAATTAAAAGAGTGACACCCTTCAACCAACGAGAAACAAGTACAGTATTCACCCAGACTGTGGTATAATAACATAATGTAGTGCTGTGGTAGTGAACTCAACATAAGGGGTAATATCAGAAAACACATTTACCACTATTATTATTTCTCATAACTATGTGACTTTTTACATTTTCACTTCATTTATATTTTGATAATTGAGTTTTTTTTTTAATTGTTGATGTCTGTTCGGATTGTTTCCCTGCACAATATGACTGTTTCTGATTGTGGTGTTAAATTGTCTGGCTTAATACAGATTCTTTCTCAGACATGTATATTCTCTACAGAGTGTGTAACTATTTCATCCAACCTGCTTGGCGACTCTACTCAGCTCCACTGAAATGTCTCCTCCAGAGTTTCCTATTCCAATCACTACAGCCTTTTTATCCCTCCACTCCTCAGGAGTCTTATAGTCTCTGCTGTGGAAATACTTTCCCTTGAAAGTGTCGATACCTGAAAGAAAAAAAACTCGTGTCTGCATGTCTCCATTTAGTGATTTCAGTCAAGGCTATTTACTGTTGATGCAACATGATTTACAACATACTGTATATGGCTTGTCAGTGTTACCTGGGAAGTCCTGCAGTGGCATGTTGGGGTTGCAGTGATGTCCAATACAGATCATCACAGCATCAAAAATGTGTTTCTCCTTTTTTCCATGGTTGTTCTCTGTCTCAACATCCCACTGGCCTGAATGAGAAAAATCTGATCTCTGCTTCACCTGCAAGACTTTGGTCTAAACAAGAAAGACAAATATATTACAGGTTTCCTCACAACAATACAAATATTGAGTATGACTCATTTTCTACATCTGCTTTGTTTGATTAAGCTGCACTTTATACTTGAAGCTACATCTTTTCAGGTGTAGTGAAGGAGAAGCTAGTGAGGCAACCTTACATTGAAGCGTATGTACTTGGTGAGCTGGAAGTTCTCAGCATACATCCGAAAGTAGTCCATTATGAGGGAGTTGTGCATGAAGTTGGGGAAGTGTCCAGGAATTGGAAAGTCACTGAAGCACATCATCTCCTTGGAGGTGTTGATGATGACAGAGTGGTAGATGCTGGCTCTGTCTGACTCTGGATTCTCCTGAAACATCAACCAAAACATGAGGAAATCATAACCTGCTTCATTAATGTCTGTCATGTCTCTGGACAATTAAGATTCCCTTTTCTTTGTTTTCTTTCCCTAATATGTCATATCATTCCAGATCCTGTCTCATCTACAATCAGTTCATTCCCTGTACCTGCTGTCTCTCCACACACCTGCAGTCACTCCCCAATCTGTCTGCACACTTCAAATACCAGCTCAGCCTTCTGCTCTCTGCCAGATTGTTTTAGTGTTCACCCTGACCTTCCAGCCTTAGTATCCTACCTGTCATTCTGATTGTGTGGGTTGGACTTTGCCTGTTCCCGAACTCTGCCTTTCTTCAACCCCTCTTCGGATTTGTCTGCCTGCCTTAGTGTATGACCCGCCTGTCTACTGAACTCAGCATGTGTGCTTGCCGTCTGCCTGATTCATCTGCTGTATGGACTGTTTTCTTGGTACCGAAACCCTGCCTGTCTTATTACACCTGTTTTTGGACTTGACCCGCCTGCTTCACTGTCGGGCTTTTGGGTTCTCAACACCAGCCTTGTTCGAGCCGTGACAATGTCATACAGTGATATGGTATGAACTGCAATGCTGTCCAGGAAAAGCAAATCATTACTACAACACCTCAAGAAAGTTAGAATTTGCTAAACCTGGTCTAATACATTATATTACGAAAAACAGGCTTGATCTTGACTTCTGAAAAATGCAATGATGTAATAAAACAGTGTTGGTAAGGTCAGGCTAAATATAATTATTAATACAAGAAACTATAGTAACATATAATTACTGTATAATAATTTGTTTTGAATTAAAGCTTCATTTTCCAATTTCATGCATACTTTAAAATTTTAGATTTCAAAACATTTGATGTTTTCAGCTTGATCTTATTGTATTATAGCATACTTTGTGAATTTCAGATGTTTTTCTTGGTTGTAGTGCCAGCAAAATATATTAAAACAGGACATTTCTCAGTTACAAGGTTTTCAGGCACTGTGTTAAATGAGACAGTTATGGCTCCTTACTTACCATGCACTATATTCACAGAACTGGCAGTGAAGAAAGTTGCACCATATGACAAAGATCTGTTCAACAGCTCTTTCAGACTTTATTTGACACCTATCACACTTCAATAAAATGTGGGTGATTGTGCAATTCAACAGTCACACATTTATTGACATTTCTTCCTTATACGTACTTGTGTCATACAGGGGCATAAGTTGTAGGAAACGACTCAATTTGGGGCACTTACCAAAACATTTATTTCTATGCTGTGGCAGTGTGGGTTGGGTTAACTTGCAAAGAGAAAGTTGAACTGGCTTTGGGAAATGGTGCATTAGAGAGAGAGCTAGGTATACGAGTTTTCAAAGTGTTGTTCTTTCTCTTACAGCATATTGCACCATGATGGACTTGGACTAGTCTGCTTGGAAAGATGGGTTGCCTTTGAATCTCAGCATGTTAGACTGGACAAACACATGAAAGACACATTTCTGTACTGATAGATCCTGAAAAGCTTTGTGTCCTTTAATGGTAAATCAAGCCCATTACTAAATATCATGTAAGTACCCATCACAGTGGGAACATACAAATTGTGGAAACAAAGACAGTTGACTGCTAAACTGGCACCCATAAAGCACTAAGACAGGCGAGATGCCAAGACCCAAACAGTCAGAGCAGTTCGTGCTAGAGCTAGCCAGATGCTAAACAAGATAGAGGCCAAATAGTGGACAGGAAGAGAGGCAGACCCTTCCTGCTGTCAAGGCTGCAATTCAGGCTGCAATTGAGTTGCTGTTGTAGGCGATCGTGATACCAGAGATATCCTCATCAGATGACCCAAAAGTCTTCTGGCAATTTTTGAGGAAATAACTACGGTGTATAACTGGCCATCAGCAGTGGGTGGATTGGTTGCCTCAGCTGTTGCAGAAGTCACAGAGAGTGACACTCAGTGAGTTCCATCAATCAGTGTTTTTCAGCACATAGCCATGGCCCTCAAGAATTCAGGAGAATCTGACATGTTATTTCAACTTGCTCTCTGTAAAATGGACAACCTCCCTTATAATTAAATATCAGTAGTGGTGGTTTAGTAGGTTAGCAGGTTCATCCACGGCTCCTGTTGTACACATGTACTTTACACATCTACTGACCTCAAATTCACTGCCAATAGGCCTTTCATTGTTAGTGGTTATTGCTCCTGATAAAGGTAGGCGTGGCGTCTGCCAGTGCTACCACTGTTTACCTTTGATTAGGTGCTTTAAAAAGTATGGTTCATTCTTGACAGGAAATATTCTTATCGTTAAAACAAGGTACATACAGTATTACAGAATAAAATAAATTCAACATGCTCTTTATTTAGAGTGATTGACTGACATAACTGTCACCAGTAATGTACAATGAACATTTGTACACAATTTAATGTTTTTCAGTAGTCTTTTTCACAGCATTACATGTAATAAAAAATATTACATTTGCCTGTTGAATTAAAAGCGTAGGCAGTTTCACACCTTTTTTGATCTGAACTTGAGTTCTGCTGTTGCCTTCAAATAGTATTGTATACCAGTCTGATTCTGTGCATTTAGTAATGCACACAATGGTATATTGCTGGGAACCTTTGATGACTATTTTGAGTTTTTCAAACTAAAAGAGAGAATACCAACCTGAACAGAAATAGTAAAAAAAAAAAAACAAACCTGAAATAGTAGTATTAAAATAGGAGAAGTGACATTTATACATTATTAAAATAAGACACAGAAGATCCTAAAATATAATGTAAATTTAAAACAAATACTATTGAACTAAAAACAGGATCAGTAAGTTTTAATAAGCATTGTGTCTTCATGTCATATTGTCTAGTGTTGTAGGTGTTCATTTCCACCTGTTTGTCTGTGATCTTTACCTTGTCTGTTAAAGTATAACTGTTCAAATGAGACTAAAGATTAATCCTAGCTTTGTGTGGTGTCTATTGCTCTATAAAAACACTGACCAATGATGCAATTAGAGTAAATGAATAATATTTTGTGTGCCAGAACATTATTAGTAAAAATTTCTATTATACTGTATGTGTTTGTAGTTTACTTCATGCAGCCATGGCAACAAAATACTTCTGGGCGGCAGTAGTTCAGTCCACTGGGTCTTGACTTGGGCAGTGAGGGTGGCTGGTGCAAGACCAACATGGACCAAAAATGTGAACTGGCAGAGGTGGAGCGGTGTCCTTTCACCTCCTTAGGTGCCCTTGAGCAAGGCACCGACTCCACAAGTCGCTTGGGTGGCCATGTGGCTGCCCACTGCTCTACCATCACCTCCCCCTATTTACTTGCATTCTTACGTGGCATGTGTGTGTGTGTGAGCTGACAGTGGGACACCTCCCACTGTCAGCTCACACTTCAAGGTGACTGGGCAGGAGTGGAAATCAAACCGCTGACCTTGGATCATTTGTGACACCCGCTCTAAGGCTGAGCCACTGCCACCCCACTACGTGCAGGTTGATTAATATAATTATGATGGATAAGATAAATATGATCAGTCAGTCATCTTCAGATTACCACCGCTATATCCGCTGCAGCGGGTCACGGGGAGCCGGAGCCTATCTCGGCGGCATAGTGCGTGAGGCGGGGGACCCTCCAGGCACGACGCCAGTGAACCGCGGAGCCACACACAAAGGCATACAACCATGCACACACACACTCATTCCTACGGGCAATTTGGACCTGCCAATCAACCTGAAGCGCATGCTTTTGGAGGTGGGAGGAAGCCGGAGAACCCGGACAGAACCCACGCAGAGAGCATGCGAACTCTGCACAGAACGGGACTCGAACCCGGGTCCGCCGTGTTGTGAGGCGGCAGCGCTAACCACTGCACCACCGTATACAAAATATGAAACACAAATAAAATATGCTTAATATAAATATTAATATTAATATGATTAAAATACAAAATATATATATTTTTAAAAAGTACAGTACAGTAATTCTGACCGCAAAAACATCTGTTCTACCACAGGGGTCCCTACCACCCCACAGTGGTCTGACCCTAGAACCAACCCTGGTTAAAAGTGTAAAAGTGACCCCAAGAAACAATATGAAAGCGCAAAATAGACATGTGAAGTTTTTTTAAATTATCTTAATAAAACGAAATTAAAATTGTAACCTGCACAGTGTGACTCACCTTAAACCTCCACAGCCCGCCGATGTCGTCGCTGCTTTCGAAGCAGACGGGCTCCAGCCCCTCATCCAGACAGCACTTGATGCAGGCCAGACCCGTACTCCCTCCTCCGACCACAGCCACACGGCGCGTCATCTTCCAGCTATGTGGGAGATCGACCACAGCAGGGAGAAAACTGTTAAAAACTAAACACCAAGGTGCGTCCACGGCACGAAGTTCCACCGCAAAAGAGAGAGAAAGAGGCGATTAGTCCACTCTCCTTTTGTCACTAGTGGGCTGGACATGAACACAGGATCAATGTCAGAGTTCAGCTATGAAGTCCTCCATAATAATAAAGCTACAGTAGATATTTCTGTTAAACTTGCAGTAAGATTTCGGTTTATTTCTCTGCCACAAACACACGTTCCCATCAAGTTTGCACGCGTACATTTTCTTACCTCTCTCGGAATGGAAAAGGACAGAACTTCGCCTTGCAGACAAACAAAAGCCAGCGCTGGGCGGAGGAACACGGACCGGGATTGCGCAAACGGCGTTCCAGGTTGACCCTTGAGTTGCGGTCGTTATGTAAGCATTGGAAAAGCAAACGTAAAACGCGTCTGGCACCAAAACGAGAAGCGTGATTTTCATGAAGGATCTTAACGTAGAGGACAAGCAGATAATGAGTGAACCGTCAGCAATCTGGTTTTATTCTGAACTTTATTCTTATGGAATAAATTTAAAAGCTGTTTTCATCCAAACTCAAGAAAATCTTTGTGTGATTTATGATAATAATGCCAATAATCATCCAGACATCTACTCAGACTATTGCAGACAACATTTGAAGAATTAAGCCTTGATCTAGGTTTGGTGTTATACATCAGAACAATCTAATGTGTAATACAAACTGGTAAAACGAGCTGAGGAATATTTTTACTACATTTTTTGAAAGTAATTCCATGTAGGAATTGAATGATTCAAAGTACATGAGGACATATTTTGATGTGATGATTTAATAGAAGACATTTTTGTTATAAAGGCAAGAGAGACGTTAAATATTCACGTGTGCATACAAGCATATAATGTCAGGGTATGTAATAAATGATTCAGAACACACACACACACACACACACACACACACACACACACACACACACATTGGTGGGTGAATATAGGTTTGGTGTTGAGGTTCAACATTTGCAAGACCCAGTCGGTTATGCTATTTCATCGCAATGTCCCTTTGTAACATTTGTGGAAGTGCTCTTGTTCAATGATTATATGATTTGTGATTTTATGATTGATTCTATGGATCGCAGTCCATTGGTCTAAGCCAAATCTAAATCTTTTATGCTCACATGGAGGAATGAAAGGTTTTTTCTAAATAGGCCTACAGACCAATGTCAGGCCTGTCTCCAGCTAGCATGAAGCACTTAAATTGCGAACAATCAATTATTCCAATAATATTAGCAATATTTGGCAAGATCAACATTCATTCACTGTTCTCAAACATAGTGCTTTGCTCCACTAGAGTGTTGGCATGAAGATGAAGTACAGCAGTAAATATTGCAAAAGAGTTAGTACAACGCTTCCAGTATGTGCCAAGAAAGCTGCAGGAAAGAGCAAGGGCACTCATGATGTTCATTGCACTGCACGAACTTGGCCAAACTTGGCCAAGCATGAAGATTTAAAAATAATTTTTATTCAGATTTCCAAATTAGTACAGAATAAAACATCCAAAATAGTATGTCAATGATTAAAAAAATAACGGAATCAACATCAAATACAGATTGTGATCAGTGAAAATGAATCCCAAATGTAAAAAAAAAAAAAAATTTTGGACACAGTATGGTGAATTCTTGAAATATGTTTATGTGGATCAGAATTTTCACCAAATATTGCTGAGTTATTTCATTCCTGAATTAGACGTATTGTCTCAGTAAAAAGTCTCGTCTCTTTTATTGCACTTGGCTGAAGCTTCCTCTGATATTATGGCCGTATAAGCACCATGTGATGCACGTGTCCCATTGGCGGAATCCTGACTGCCATAATTGCACTGCCATAAAACAGATCATGACTCAGAGTCGACCGTAATCATCTCGTTTACAACCACTTTCCCACTTTGTGGATCTCAGGTGTTGCTGAAGCCTATCCTAGCTGACTACGAGCGAGAGGCTTGATACACTCCGGACGTGTCGCCAGCACATCACCGAGCCACAGTACACACACAAACACCTATGGACAATTTAGAATAATCAATTCCCCTAAATTTCGTGTTTCTGGAGGTGGGAGGAAGTGGGAGTGAACCCACGCAGACACGGAAAGAACCGGGAACCTTCTTGCTGTGAGGCGACAGCGTTATCCACTTCCCCAACATCATTCATTACTGTATACAGTGATACCTCTACTTACGAATGTCTCTACTTACGAAATTTTCAACTTACGAAATTTCTCAGCAGGAAAATATTACCTCTACTTACGAAAGAAATTTCGACTTATGTAATGTAAAAACTGATTCTCGAATCTCCCACGGGTTCCTGGACGCAAAATTCTCACAGCTGTTCTCCCATTGGCTATTACATATTACGTATCTTTCTGGCATCCCATTGGCTAAGAGGGATGCCACTCCACCTCTTTGTGGAGCTATAGGTGTTTATGGAGTGTCTTCGGCATTCGGCACTCGAACCGTGAGGTAGTCTGATAGTTTTGCGCAAATATAATAATTTTTTGAGTACATATTCGCTATGGACCCCAAGAAAGTGACGGAGAATAGAGGAAAAGAAAAGACGAAAAAAAGAGTTTTCTTGTCCATACAAACAAAGCAAGAGATAATAGAAAAGCATGAGAAAGGGATGCATTTGGTTGATCTCGCCAAAGAATATGGCCGTAATGCATCTACAATCGCTATGTTATCAAAACAAAAGGAAGTTTAAGGAGTTTAAGGCATCGCGTGGGTGGTTGGAGAAGTTCAAAAGGAGGACTGGAATTCACTCTGTTGTTCGGCATCGTGAGGTAGGAGCACATGAACCAAAGAGGGCAAAAAACAATGGGGACAGCTGTTAAAAGGTAAATGACCGACATTATTATTCTTTATTCTTTGTTTTTTACGTTAAGCACAACTCTCATTTATTGTTTAATAATCTAATCGTAACATGTATTTGTTACATGTTTTGATGCATTTTTATACTTTATAAAACATTTATGTCTGAATTTTTGTGGGCTTGGAACGGATTTCCATTTGCATGGAAAACACGTCTCTACTTTTGTAATTTTCTACTTACGTAATGTCTTCCGGAACCAATTAATTTCGTAAGTACAGGTACCCCTGTATTAGATTAGTGACCACCTATTGCTCTCAGGTACTCGAACAATTCCACAGCATACTTTATGTCCTACTTCTGATGCATGGTTAAGGTATCTTTTTCAACTTCCTCTATCATCTTTTTTTCTGAGGGGAGAGTCTATAAACCTGTGTGAGAAAAGCAGATTATCTTAAATGGACAAAATAATTGATTTTTAATGTTGTGGCGGCAGTGATGTTCATTCTCTCTTTATTAGCTCATGATTCTCACTGGTTTCTGTGGAGAATCTATATCATCCAGGTCATTGAAGATCTCTATGTTGCATAAAGTCATCTTTATTTCTGAACTAGGAGGTTTATGGATGTAATGAGGGAAGACATGAAGGTAGTTGGTGTGAGAGAAGAGGATTCAAAGGACAGGGTAGATGGAGGCAATTGATTCACTGTGGCGACCCCTGAAGGGAAAAGCCGAAAGGAAAAGAAGAAGAAGACGCTCTTTCATTTGCATGATGGCGAGGAGCAAAAACAACTATCATCTGAAAAAATGAAGGCGACTATCCTGAACAAGTTAGTCGCCGAGAGGCTGAGTAGGGGAAAAGTAATACCTTGCCCGACGCGTTGGCTGTCGGAGCGTCAATGATCACTGCTCCAGAGTACTGCGTTTTGTAGATTTATTACTGATAACAAAAATAAACACTTACATGGGGGAAGGCAGCGATTCAATATACGACAAAAGAACAAAAGCGGTCTGCAAAAAGTAGCACTTCCCCATTCACCCTGTCTCAGTTCAATCACACCAAAGTCCCGCCAGGTGAACAGCTGACTTTACTACTGCCGGTGCTGACGTACCACCACCATGTGACGCGCATCCCCGTATGTGACCATACAACAAACAAACATACTATAAAGGCTATAACTGCCACAAAGAGCTGGCATCTACAACAACCTTTAGGCGACTTAACCTCCTCGAGATGAGAACCTACACCCAATAGATTAAATCTACATGATTGTGATTTAACAAGTCTCATTAGGAATTAAAAACCTTGACAAGTTTAAAAAACAAATTGTATTTTGATGAATGGTATTGTCCCCCTTTTTCAGTCTCTCTGGGATGTCAAGGTGTTTACTAGTAAGTAATTGTGAGCATATCCAGAAACTATTAGGTTAAATTTACCTGAGATGCATGTTTTTTGGAGGTGGGACAAATCTGAAGAGAACATGGAGAAAATACATACAAAGTGTTACAGAAGAGCCGCAGGTAGAATCAAACCGAGGACCTTCTTGCTGTGCAGCTACCCACTGCGCCCCCCTGCAGTACAGCTAGTGAATTACTTTCCATAAAATTCAATACTGTATGCAGTACTAAATTTTTGGTCTGGTTTCATTTCATGGACCAACAGACTTTTATTAAATGAAAAAAAGACTAATTTAAACATTTACTATTTTTCTCTTCAGTTTACAAACTATAACATTGTTACACTTTCTACTTATAATTTATCTCTATGGGATATTTCAAATGGTCTGCTCAGGGGTTAAACCAGGGGTGTCAAACTCATTTTCACCGAGGGACAAAACAGCATAATGGAACTAGTGGTGATTTATGCTGCACTTGCAAATGAAGTTCACTGTTTCCATCATCTTCTGTTGGAAACTTCGTTTCCACAAAGCTTCCTGATGGATAATACAATGGTATGTTATCAGAGGCATATGGCAGGTACTTTTCTGTATTTTCTCCTTAAATTAGTCCAACCAAGCTCAGTTTTCCTCCACAGATTGCAGGTACTCCATCTGTAGTTAATCCCACCAACTTTTCCCAGGGCAATGCATTTTAACTCACAGACTTCTACGCAGCATCAGAAATGTCCCGACAGGTTGTGGTCCCATGCATGGCAGCCACATCCATCAGTTCCAAAGAGACAGAAAGGTCTGTCTCAGAAAGGCCTTTAATAATAATGGATAGCTGCGCTGTATCCGCATTATCTGTGCTTTCATCAAGAGCTAATGAAAAAGCTCTGTAGCTTTGTGTCTCTCCAGCCAGATGTGTCGCTAGGTTCCAAGTATGCACTGCTTCAAAAATACTCCCTCTGAAAAAGACTGCAGCATGGGCAATTTCTTCAGCCACAATAAAGCTAGTTGTCACAGCTGCTTTGTTTTTGGCAGAGGCTTTCTAGAACATATCCTGCTGCCATCAGTTTGACTTTCTATACTTGCAGAATTAGCTGTTTTTCTTTAAAACTCACATTAGGATACTTAGTTCCATGTTTGGTGTCAAAATGCTGACGTATATTGTATTCTTTGAAAACTGCCACTGCCTCAACACAAAAGACAAACCCGTTTCTCTCCTTGAAGCACAAATACATCTTCACTTTCCCCATCTTTCTTGAAAAAGCCTTCCATCTGTATCAATATTACTCTTTATGGACATTTTGGGATCGTTGTCTTACTTAATTCCACTTGTTCGGAAAATTGCATCAATGTGGAAAAACATTGCAGTGTAGTACTGTAGTGGGAAGCCAACACTTCGCAGGCAACATAATTAGCATGCATTATGGAAAGTATAGTTTATAGTCAATGCACCCTTTTGATTTATTTATTATAAGACAATCACACCTTTTAAACTCTCGCGGGCCACATAAAGTGATGTGGCGGGCCACATTTGCCCTCGGGTCTGACTAGTAGTTTAAACAAATCACAGACTGTAAACCTGTCTATCAAGACGAGACACTTCCAGATTTTGTTCTCCGTTTAATGGTAAATCATTACAATGAGATAATGCAAATAATCCTTCATGGAAAATGGAATACACATTCAAACTGGTATAATCACATGACCATATAGGGCAGGTGCACATACACTGAGAATATGGTCTATACAGGAATATGGTCTATACAGGAAACACAGAATACAATTTAGAGTGTATAGCAGGCTAAAAGAATTTGTGAAATAGTGCAGCAGGCTTCATGGTTGCCCACAATATTTAACAGCTGAACAAACATCTTTTTATACAGTTTTTATAGTGTTTTTAACCCCCGGGGTAAACAAATGACTTATGGAATGTGCAAAATTTTATTTGTAACCACTGTGGGAAACAAAATCTTTCTCCAAGGCTTCTGCACTATCTCAGTATCAACATGTAAAACACAAAAATCCACAATAAAAATCATTTGGACACAGTGTTGGTCAAAGTTCACAGGATTTTTAACAGACAGTTAATGGAATAAAAATGCTGGTAGCTACCACATCACTTGTAGGTCATTTTTTTTAATCATTTATCATTGGTCAATTATTGCACACTATGCAAGAAGTCAATAGAACAGTTTCTAATGGGGCATTCGTGTAAATCCCAAAAGACTCTTAAAGAGGCTACACAATGTTCACGAAGGAACAGTTCAAAGACAAGGAATTGTGTTCAAAATCAACAAGCCTTTTAAATGTGTGTATTTTATGCCAGCAACACAATTCAAAAAACAATTTGGGACAACAGTGGCAAAAAAGTAGGTGTGGGGACGTTCAAAGTCTTTCTTTTTTAACTATGGTTTACATAGTGGCATATTATAATGTTCTCCAGGATTAATAAAGTATCTATCTATCTATCTATCTATCTATCTATCTATCTGATTTGGACGGTTTGAATTCTCATTGTTCACACAAGATAAAAGTATTAGCTTTAGAGCAACTAAGTCAAGCCACATCCAGCAGTTTACATTCAAAAGCAATAGTGAAACTTACAAAGACACAAAGTCTGAACTTTGTTTAAAAAAAAAACACTCAATAGCTCATAAATCACAAATTTATAAAGACATACATTGTCCACATACCTGATCCTTCTCCTAATTGATAAACAGAAAACTACACTTCTTACAAGGTCTTCACAAAGTGCTGAGATATTTGAGTGTTTGTTCAGAAACAAGTCTCAAATTGACAGAGCAGAAACTTGATATCTCCAGTACAGCAGCTACTCCGTTCAATGACTGTCTGCAGGTAGCACTGGATTATATATAGGCCCTTCAATTACTTATTTTAAAGCCTAACAAATATCTCCCAAGTAAAAAAACCCCCAATGCTCCCAGATTCTATTTTGCTTGAATAAAATAGTAAATCAGTTAGTTGAAAATGACAAAAATTATTGCTTAATTGACACGTCACACATGCTCTTGGGATGTGTTGCAGAGAATGACTACAGCACCACTCATCAGAGCACAGATCAGTTCATTGTTCACTTATATACAAGTCAACAGTCTAAGTGAAAGCACCAACACCAAGCATCATCAGTGTTACAGCTTCTGGACCACCAGCCTCATTTATATTATCATTATATTACCATGAACATAAATCTGAGCCTAGCATGCAGCAACAGATCAGTGGTTGAGTCAGAGTGCACCTGACTCAGGTATGTGCACCTAAACATACACAACACAACAACAGAGCAGTAAGACAGTATGAAGACCCCCCACCCCCCAACCACATCCAACCAGTTTATCTTCCAATATGACAGCAGAAAGCCCTACGTCAGTGTCAGTTCAATGTTAGTGAACTGCATTGGATTATTCAGCCTCCTCTCTGTGAGGTATGATCATAGGCTGTATCTAAAGCAATGCCTCCAGAAGACAGCTGAAGTGGGTTTTAGCACGGAAATGTCAGGCAGCAGGACAATAATGTTGTGTTCGATAACCTCTTCTCTACTCAAATGACAATTTCTCCATTTCAGTTTTTATTTCTCTAAACCATGAAAGGTACGCAGGCACATTTACACTAAAGTTTTACACCACCGTGTCCCTTCTTCTCTGAGTGTTCATATTAAGCAAACTGACCCAGCAGCCCTTGCAGGGTTTGAGAAGAGACCCACAGCATCTCCACTAAGTTATACTCGCAGTAGCCCATCCAGAACCCAAACATCACGTCGGTCACGTTGTGTCTTCCCAGCAGCACCCTGCTCAGTCCTACCAGCCCAGCCCACAGCAGGACTAGAACCCTGAGCGGGGCGGCCAGAACCAGGTGAGCCAACAAGAACCGGCCACACATGGCAGCACGGGTGGCGTGGCCAGAAGGAAAGGAGTAGCGGTCCACGGAAAAGGTGGCGAACATGTCCATCCGGTTGTGGGCTGGTCGACGCCGACGCACCACTGCCTTCACAATGGCAACCAGGACCAGGTCCAACAGCAGACCTGAAGTAAGAGAAAGACGCATTATATGTAGAACATAACACCTACCAGGAAAACATGATATTGCACAAAAATAATCATAATGATCACTTCAAGATAAGGACAGTAAATAATAATACTGAATATCTTTGGTGCATCTATTTATTTTTCAGGATGGCTAGTACAGACCATTATCAAAAAATTAGAATGTCGTGGAAAAGTAGTTTAATTTCCATAATTCCATTCAGAAAGTTAAACCTTCATATATTATAGATTCTTGTCCCACAATTTAAACAATTTCAGGTATTTATTTTTTACATAATTTTGGCTTCCAGCTCATAAAACCCATAAAAACAGGATTTCAAAAAATTAGAATACTGTGAAGAAATCATCAGGACATGAATGTTTTGAACTGAGTGTCACACACTCATCATCTACTAAACTCAAAGCACATGCACAGGTTTCCCCAGGTGTTATTTAATTGCTTTGGTTTGGTTCAATTGTCTCAGTTCGGTTCAATATGGGGAAGACTGCAGACATGACAGCTGCCCAGAAGACCATCATTGATACCCTTATAGGATGGGTAAGCCTCAAAAATTCATAGCTAAGGGCTGGCTGTTCACAGAGTGTTGTGTACAAGCAATGGACTCAATCAAGTCTAGTGGAAGGGGAAAATGTGGCAGGAGAAAATGCACTAGAGGGAGATGACCGTGGGCTTCAGCGGATTCTCAAACAGAGAAGATTCAAGAATCTGGCAGAGATCCAGAAAGAGTGGACTGAGGCAGGAGTCACAGCTTCAAAAACCACCACGTTCAGATGCAACAGATGGGCAACAACTGTTGGGTTCCTCGGGTCAAGCCACTTCTGAACCAGAGCCAAGTAGGAAGCGGCTCAACTGGGCCAAGGAGAAGAAGAACTGGACTGTTGGCCAGTGGTCCAAGGTTGTCTTTTCTGATGAAAGTAAAGTCTGCCTTTCATTTGGGAATCAAGGTCCAAAGGTTTGGAGGAAGACAGGTGAACAGAACCCAAGCTGCTTGAGGTCCAGTGTGAAATATCCACAGTGCACAAATATCCAGTGCAGGTGTTTGTAAACTCTGCTTTCTTAAATCCAAGGTCACCGCAACAGTCTACCAGTATGTTTTGGAGGACTTCATGATTCCTTCTGCTGAGGATTTTTATGGCAATGCAGATTTAATCTTCCAGCAGGACCTGGCCCCTGCCCATACTGCCAGAATCACCAAAACCAAAACAAATTTTTGATGATATCGCACTGAACATATCAAAATAGTTTTTAAAACAGATTCTTCCAGGTCTGCAGTGCATATGCCAGTAATCTGATCTGTCATTGCTGACACAGTGAAAAGATTACAGCCTTTGTCTATTGTTGTTTATAACTAACTACTCAGTCACCACATACTGGATTATCATAACTGGATTATCAATATTTTTGCAGTTTCCTCTATGAAAACAACTTAAAAGTCTGTTAAATATATTACAATAACTGAGGAGAGCATGGACTAAAACTGTAAGAATGATGTCATCCACAAATGTGACAAGCTTCTAGCTCTAAGTGTGTGTCAGAACAGACAACAGACACTTGCAACATTGGGCGTAGCAGGTGAGAACTGGGGTGGATGGGAGGAGTGTGAAACATACACACGACCGTACCCAGCACTGATGGTGTTTGGCTTTATTTTCTAAAAGTGTTCATAATTAAATTCATACAGTAATTACAGTAAAAAGAACAGTTTTTTCTTCTTCTTCTGCAAACATATTGGTGGATATTGCGTTGGGGGAGCTTATATGATCTGGTCACCATCTCATGGCAGTTCTGGTTATTCTGACAAACTGGGCAAGTGTCTGAACCCAAAAAAGCAAGATATAGGCTGGTTGTTTGGTGTGCTGCAACCTGCACTGATGGATGAATGTGGTTCTAATGATCACATTGACTTCTGTTGCCACATAAAGTGGAACCTGTAGGCTCTAAGCATACCACACACACACACACACACACAGTAAAGACAAAAAAAAACCATATCATTGGATTACACTGCATAATTCCAATCTATGCCCCTGAACCCCTCGAGCAAGCTCAGTTTCTGGACCTCAGTACAGTATATCTAAAACTTTGTGTTTGGCTATGCTCGCATCCTGCACCCCAGCTCAGAGGTAGGACGTGTCTGCAGAATGTTCCCGTGTGAATCTCCCTAAACCCAGACGAACAGAGGTGTACCCATGAGCAGGTTGAGCATGACTTCCTGTCCTGCAGTGCTGTCACTCTTGTAGAGGCAGTAGGCAGCGCCAGCCAGCCATGGGATGCCGTGTCCAGAGATCTCTATCAGCTTCATGAGCGGGCGGACGCTGCCACAGGTCGAGTCCTCACAGGCGCACACTCCCAGCCGCTTGGACATCCACAGGTCGATGGCGAGCAGGGAGCTCAGCGCGACGCGCACGAACGACGGGTTCAGCCGGATACCGTCCTCCTCCGGCATCCCCTGGCCGCTCGCCGAGCCCGTGGAGGAGCTGGAGCCCCGGCGCCGAGTGGGGCTCTCCGAGGCTCGGAGCCGAGCGGTGGTGGTGTCGGAGCCCTGCCGCTGAAGGAGGTGGGCAGGAGAAGACCGGTTGAGCGGCTTCGTCAGCGACATGAAATCGTAGCGGCCGTTGGAGCTGCCGAGCACCGGGCTGCCTCCGCTGCGACCCGGGTTTTTAGCTTTCGGGGAAGGCATTTTGTCCGTTTACTGTCACGCCGTCGACACCGGAATGTGTGTTTGGGTCACCGCAGCGTTAAATGTCCTTTGGCGCTATGGGTTGTCGTTCCTTAGCTCATCTGTTGTACGTTTCACGATTCATGTCACGTCAGTGAACAGAGAGTGGAGTCGCCATCTTTGAGTCCTCAGTTGCAAAGCTACCTGGGAATTGGTGTTTTTCTGGAAACGTGCGCGTGAAGGTCTTTTTCGTTATTCTCATTGGCTGCGATTGAAGAACAATTGTTCCTTAGAGCAAATAAAATTATATAGTTGCAGGCGCTTTTGTTGTTCATGACACAGGGACGTGGGACTATTTCACCCATTAAAAACTCAACCACAACAAAAGTCTTTATTGTTGTATGTTTTAGTAGTTATTAAAGGTATAAATTATTTATAGTGGCACAGGCCTTATTGGGTTTTGCATAGAAAGACAATCATTGCCAGTTAGGCTGTCACAAGGGCACAATTTAAATTGTGACGCAATAACAACATCAACGCAACACTTGCAAAACGCACGGGGTTTTTTTCAACGTAACGTATTTTTAAAGTTAGTGTTGCTAATCAATATACAGTGTTGGCATATAGAAAAGTCGCTGAACCCTCACCCAAATACCATTTCAGCCATTGTTTTGAATTACATTGTTGACTTTAGTTGTTTGGTCAGATTTCTTGGAAGTAAGAAAAGCGAATAATGTAATTTTTTCGATTTATACTGTAGTAAAGTGTGCTCAGAGTGCCAAAGTCTTTAAATTATTGGGATGTAATTTCTTCATACATCTAAATTTATTGTCAGAATATTTCTTTCAAAACTTGTTTTCTTTGCAAACACAATAATAACCTGATCATAATCTTGATTTTTTTCATTTCTCGTGTTGAAAATTTACATACGTATGCTTTAAACTATAAAACAATGTAATTTAGTGAATAACTGCCTGTTATATGATCAGACTTTCAGTATCTGCACGGTTTGTCTGTAGCGATGTACGTGACGTCAGTGGCTCCGCCCATGTCCGGGTCCACTCCTGGATTTCTTTCCCTAAATTGTCAGTCAGGTCCCGCCCTTCACTAACTGTGATTGGTTCCTTACACCAGCTACAACCAAACATACCCAGATAGCCAATCCAACATCGAACACAAGCAATACTAGCCAATTAGAGGTATGGAGAGGCGGGACGTACATGGATTTGCAGAGAAAGAATTTTGGGTTACATTTAAGAGCGAAGCAGATTGTACCGCATCCTGTTTGAGTCTGACAAGCTGAGACGACACAACCATGCCTGGGCTTCTCTTGGGAGACACATTTCCAAACTTCGAGGCTGATACGACCATCGGCAAAATCAAGTTCCACGACTTTCTGGGCGACTCGTAAGTGCGCAGGCTCCTCGTCCCGCAGGCTCCATCGGAAACACTTGTTTCATTCTGCGTCATGAATTTCACGCGTGACGATCGTCACACCTTGAGTCACGTAACAGGTTTTACGTTGCGTTCTGCGCGGCCTTCGTGGTGCGCTAATAGACACAATAATCCGATATCAGGACGACCTGCTGTTGAAAGACATGTTGTCCGTGGTTAGGCTTAAGGTTTTAAGTTCACAGTTCATTTTTGCAGCCAAGTTATTTTATGAGAAAAATCTTCATATCGTGGCGCTACTCTGGTCCTCCTGTTCACTCAGGCTGGCAGAGAATGAATGAAAAACATCAATTTTTCTCTCTCTGATCATGCCACCACGTGTATGACCTCTCTCCCCCTGACTTCATGACCTCTCTCCCCTGACCTCATGACCTCTCTCCCCCTGAACCTCCATCTGCCTTTCATTTAACCTGCAGCACATATGATGCACACAATAGATACCAGCTTGTGGCAGAGTCCCGGAGGAATTTTAGCCAGTAACTCAAGGACTAAGTCCTCCAGATCTGCACTATTTCCTGGTTTAAGTGCTACAAATACTTTCTGCAGAGATTTGCTTTAGATTACGAGTCAGACTACTGGTGTGTCAGTCATGAATGTGTTTTCTCTAAGAGCGGGCTAATCTATGAGAACCGGTTTTCTCTTTCTTTCTGAAAACGCAAAAGGAGAATGTAGAATTTGTGAGTTAAAAATATCAAATGAATCTTCGACCAGAACTGTTCATCCCTTTTGTCAACTTTGCAGTGTAAAGTTAAAATAAGAAGACAATATATATCCTAAAAAGACCAGTGTTTTTTATTCCTTGAAGGGATTTCTGATCTTTGATGGAATCGCGCTTGTTCAGTGTGTGCTGCAGGTTTCATTCAAATGCTTCATCATGGTATTAAATAGATTAAAAACAATCCCATATTTGAGCTGGCAAGGTTGTTACCAATGTTATAAACTATTTTGGTTTATAAAACAAATATACCTCCAGTGCTGTTTATCTGCAGTCAGTGTTGCAGACTGTTCTGATTGACAAAATTGACCTGATAGAGCAATGCTTTAATGATTTTGTATTGTTTTATAGCATAAACACAAGCCACTTAATTCTTCTTTACATTTCCATGGTACACATCTTCATGTCTCCTGAGGGTTTCCAGTGAAACCACAAGTTTTAATTAAGTTAATGAATTCATAATTCCAGAGGGAACCTGTTTTTTCAGGCTAGTAAATGATTACTTGTTTTTGTAACATATATGACCTTTATGTAGAACCCCTGACAAACGTCCAGCTGGCAGTGTTTGCCTTCGGTGTGCACAAGAAGAATGCAATTCATGGCAAGCAAGCAGAGCTCAACATAACACCTGCTGTACTGCTGGACTGTTATCACATCTAAGAGCATTGTTGGGTAGAGGACAGTTGCAGTAGCCCAGCAATACACAGATGTCGATGTAAGGTAACACCAACTGATGCAAGTAGCGTTGCTCAAGCGTGACTCAGCTGAATGACAAAAATTGTATTTAAAAGTCAAAGTGAAGCTTGTGTGTGTTTTTTGCTGTTTCCCCTCTGGTCAGTTGATCAGTGGGATGAATGCGTCAGGACAAAGGGTGTATTGTGTGTTTGTGTGAGCTTGGCTCCGTTCCTCCTGCTGTTCTGTCCTCTTTAACGTCAGACCCTGAAAGGATCAACTGTGTGCAGAACAGCAGGAAGAATGGACTCATGCTCTTCCCTACTTCATATAATCTGAATAGTGTAGTAATGTGTAACCTGCTGCAACAACGTACTGTAGCTGTTACTCTGACCTTATTTACTGTCGCTGCATTAACCAGCATAACTGGCTCAAGATTTTAACTGACATGCCTAAACTGGTCAGGCACAAATAAAACAACAACAGTCTAAGTGGTTACACAATGTCTCATCTCTCTGTCAAAGGCCATCGTTTCTGGCTCTGTCCTGTTTCTGAACACACTCAGTGTCAACGTCCAGGGTGTGGTGGTGTGCAGTAAACTGGGGTCATCTCAGTCTAATCTGACCTTCTGGTTGTTCTGTAATCAGGTGATTTCAATGCAATGCTTTGGTTGGTAGTGAAGCTGCTCTACAACGAACATTCACACATCATCTGAGGCAGAAAATCAGGTGATTCCAGGGTGACTTCCAGAAAAATGATTTCCAGTGATGCTCATGTCTAGTCGTGTTTCTGCTGCACATCACTTGGGTCAGAATCACACACACACATGTTGCTCCCACTTTCACATTGTACAGTCTTGCACCAAGACAAAAACACTGAAAATGCAACAGGTTTGACTTTGAATTTAGTTTATTTTCATTTCCGTGACTCAAACCTCTTCCTGTAAATGAATATCATTCCAGTCTGTGCTCTCTGATGTTTATGTAATGTCATGCTGAAATGAGGGTGATCTTATGATGTGAACATGGACCTCAGCGCTCTTTATTTTTTCTTTCTGCAGATGGGGTATCCTATTCTCCCACCCAAGAGACTTCACTCCAGTCTGCACTACTGAGCTCGCTCGTGCTGCCAAGCTCAGTAAAGAGTTCGAGAAACGCAACGTGAAGATGATTGCCTTGAGTATCGACAGTGTTGAGGATCACAAAGCCTGGAGCAAGGTTGGGCAGACAGACACATTTCATTTACTGCACTTCTTGTTTCATTACAGTGGTTAAAAAAGATTTATAGAACAGGTTTGACGAAGAAGAAGGTTTTGCAAGTGTACTTTTTGTACCTGCATTTTCAATTTAAAATCTTTTGTTTTACACTCCAACCAGTTGTATCATTCTTATAATAATAACATAAATAATTTTATATATGTATTTTATGTGTATGACACAGGAGAGGACTTTAAACTCCATTTTGCCATTAAATAGTGACAATAAGTGAACTTGACCCCGTCTCCTCCCAAGTCACTCATCACATGAGTTTATCTTGTAGCTGTAACATTTAATCTTTAACCGATTATGGTCATATTCCCAGTTTTCTGTACTTCCTGCCCTATGAGCTGAAGTCAGTCTTCAAAGCAGGCCATAAACACTGGAGATGGCTTTTGCCCCCACTTTCTGCTACGTGACTGTAGGCAGAGGGCAATTTTCTGAGGATCTTTGACTCAAGTAGATAAATTCTGAAAAAGTTTCTAAATCTTTTGAGAAATGTGTGGGTGGGTTTAGATTCCTTATTTTTACTGATATTTTATTTCCTTGAATTAAATAGTATATCTATGTAATTAGATGCAGTAGTGGAGGTACTTGTAAAACATTTTTCTTTAGGAACAGTATTCCCATTGTACTTTAAGAGTTAACCTTTCAACCCAAGCGTGTATTCATTGTGACTGACTATAAACTGGGTCACTGCAGTTCAACAAGGCCCTCCAAAAAGCCCGTGATTGGCCTCTGAAACGGGAGTCCCTGTCAGGTGATGCTGAACTAGAAAGCAGTTGAAGAACGTTAACTGTTGACACTATAAAAGCTAATAGGAAACACCCCTCTGCCATATTCTAACCAAATCCTTTCCGATATATCTTGTCAGACAAACCGTTTTCTAGAAAATCAATTTCAAACCTGTGCTGTAACGACATCAGGGTAAAGATGCACATGAATGGAGGTGTGAGAGCTAACTGTGTCCACTCCACTCTCCAGGATGTGATGGCTTACAGCTGTGAGCCTGACAGACCTCTGCCCTACCCCATCATCGCCGATGACAAGAGGGAGCTGTCTGTCCAGCTCGGCATGTTGGACCCGGACGAGAGGGACCAGCAAGGAATGCCTCTCACTGCCCGTTGTGTAAGAAACCTGTCCTGCATTATAACCCTAAATTAACACACACGACACTCTAACTTATGTTTGTACAGTATTCGGTGTTAACGCTGGAGCAAATGCTTTTTTCATGAGCCTGATGAAAGTATTGAAATTTCTATGTGGCTCTTTTCCTTTTTTGGTGAACACCAAAAGTAATGTTTCTATATATGACCAGATTATAAAAGATGCGTCTTCTTGGTGTTGCGTTGAACTTGTGTCCTCTCCATCTACTTTAGGTCTTTGTGGTTGACCCCCACAAGAAGCTGAAGCTGTCGATCCTCTACCCCGCCACTACAGGAAGAAACTTTGATGAGTTGCTCAGAGTTATTGACTCCCTTCAACTCACTGCACAGAAGAAAGTCGCCACTCCTGTCGACTGGAAGGTAAACACTTCAACCCGGTGTTCATTTGTCAAAAGTTTGGGAGAACCCAGGAAACAAAAATGAGGAGTCCTCTTTATGAATAGATGTTATTAGAAGGGACGACGTTACCTGTGTGAAAATCTTTTACACTCTGGACAGCTTATGAGATTTTAGTACACAGTATGGTACACAGTATGTTAATTAAGATGATGAATGATGATGCGGCCAAATCTAAAGAAAAAACACAAGCAAATTAAGAAAAGTACTTCATCAATTTGTATAACATAGGCAACACTGAGAAAACTCACTACAAATACCACATCAGTAAAACTTGCTGCAAACAGAAACGGCAAACTTTCTAATCAGTGAACAATGAGGGAAGTTGTGTCAATGGAAACAGAAATAGTGTTGGTTTCCACTATTTGTTTTTAAACTTAACATCATTGACTGCTAAAAATAACAATATCAGTCAAAAATTGCCAAAACATTTGTAAAATAATCTGAGTTTTATTTAGGATTAATAAAACAGATCAAACAAGGGCTTTTAAGTGACCCCTGGAATAATCTTCCACTGTGTTGTGGCTTTGGCAGTGTTTGCCTGTGGTCCAGCATACACTATATATTTCTATAGGTATTTTAAATGGTTTAAAATTTCCTTCTACCACAGTTGTGTCCTGACCATTAAGTAAGAGGCTATAACTAGCAGCTTGTTAGCTCACTCAGTGCTGTTACAGAGGTCGAAAACTGAATGACTTTGTCCAAAGTACAAGCTTACCTACTACGTATGTGAATAATCGTAAAACCAAAGGTGATGAGTCAAACTGATGACATGACCAGGACCTTTGCTAATTTAACCAGACACGTCCCACTCCAGCTTCATCTAGCTGTAACCTAATGTACATACGTCATTGACCTCAGTCCTTTCATTTAAGTTGCTAAATATAATAAATATACATTTCGCACTTTCCAAAATATTGAGCTTTCTTTTTGTATTATTTCATTCTCCTCCTGTTGATCTTTCTCTTTAATTTTTCACTGTTGGATGCAAAAGTGTTAGTGACTAAAAACTGAACACACAGACCAGCTCAGATAATTAGAACGCAAAGTTTGGTAGTAAAACTTTCAACAAGTTAAAGTCTTCTCAACATTCTTGTTAACAATTTAAAGAACATTATGTCATATTAAGAGCTGAAGAACATGATGATCTCAGTGAAATACCAAATAAAATTTAAAGTAAAAAAATTTAAATGAAAGTTTTACCGTCAGATATTATATTACATTGATTTATGTTACACTGATTTATCAGACACATTAGTCATAGCTCCATACATTGAAGATGGAGCAGCATGCTGCTGCATCACAATCACCATTTAAGTCTTCACAGCACCGTTCTCTGTTCTTGTCTCTTTTTAGCCTGGTGACAAAGTCATGGTCATTCCCACGCTGTCTGAGGCTGAGGCCGCTAAGCTGTTCACTAACGGTGTGACCACGAAAGAGGTGCCTTCTGGGAAGACATACCTGCGCTTTACCCAACCATGAAGTCACACTTCAGAAGAACACTGTAGTTTGATGCTTTTTGACCTGCTAATAATTCACAAAACAATTGACCAAAATTATAGATGACTACTTAGTTGAACTTTGTGTTCAGCATTGAATCAGGAATATTTGGTTTTAGTATTTTGTTTACAGTAAAGTGCCTTGCTTAACTTCCTTTAAAATCTGTTATTCGTCATGTCTTTTTAGTCTTTCAGTCCCCACACTGCGAGCGGTTTGATCCAAGGCGGTTGGTAAGCTTCTACCACAAGGTGTCCTCTTATGACTTTCTTTTAAACTTACGCTATGTTGCGTTTGGACCTTCTTGCCAGTAGGTGGCAGTGTGTTAACGTTATCCTCTGACAGCATCCATCGGTTTTAATGTCTGTGACCGTGCCTGGTACCACATTGAGTGAAATGAGTTGTTCATTTACTTTTCCATTAATTAAAAAGTTGATGGGTCACATCAGGTTGAGTGTTTTCATTCATGTTTATGCAGGTATTTCAAGGACACAGAGGTTTAAAAAATGTTTTTTGTCCACTCTGCATTCCAATCAGCTGACCCAGCCGACTAAATGTCTTAATGTACCTTTGATTAGTCTTTTAAATTGACAGTCCTGTTTTGTTCTATGACTCATGTCAAGGCCCTTTTAAATGCCATTATCCTAATGAAACCCACCAGTGGGACAGCCCAGATGGATGTGGTGGTAGAAAGTAACTCAGTAGGCAGACTGTGAGTTCTGTAATAAGGTACTTGAAGGTGGGTATATCTCTTAATCTGACTTTATAATATGTTTTAAACACAAATACTGAGCTCCTGTGTTTGTTTGATAGCTATATATTCTGGTTAGTGTTTAATTTTTTTTTAAAGATTAGATTAGACAAAAACTGTTTTGCAGACATTTTGTTAAACTTTTACTGAAGCCATGTCTATTTTATGACATCAGATTTCTGAGCTCATATCCATCTAAAAATCCATGATCTCACAAGAGATCTATCTGAACTTTGTCTGACAAACAAAACTACTAGATTTTCATTCAGCTGTAAAGCGATGCAGCGTTGTTGTCAATCTTAAGCTCAGTATTGTATGTATTGTATGTATGACATTTGTGCTTCCTCCAGATAAAGACAAGGTAAATTTATGAAATTCAGTAATTACGTAATTGTCCAAACCAAAACATTAGAAATTGCATAATATCAAGCATGTATTTTTGAGATGAACAGATTTGTCTTTAATTCACTTCACCTGAATGAAATCAGAATAATTGCATGAATATAAATACACATGTTCAGACATCACCGTGTTGCAGACACATGAGACGAGTCTTTTCTGCTCCAGTAAACCCGGCAGGTCATTCTTAACTAGAGACGAGACACTGAAGCCGGGGCTGCGGTGTGGGTTTCCTCTGAGTTATACAACTCTCCAAACTGTAAAGCTGAAGCTCGTATTAATTACCGTAAGTAGTCTGATGGTGAACACTGATCTCATGCACACGCATTCTGTCTTTGCATTCAGTCTGAGTCAGAGGAATGCTGAGGTCAAAGAGAAAAGATGAGACTCTCTTTGAATGAAGCAGAGAGCATGCAGAGTCAGATAAAATCTCTTGGGACCCTCCTACTTTTCACTTTTGACGTGCACACAATGTGTTCTGGAATGTTAACCCCCCCAATCAGTTGTTCATTTAATGTAACCATTAAATGAAAGCCACAGAAACACTATTGAAATTTAAGCACTATTTTATTCACTTAGAGTGCTGATCTTGTGTTTTTTGACAACAGGCCCTGAAATCGTAAAAAGTTGGTGACATGTCAAACGTGAGATAACAGTACACAGATTCATCAGGTAATCCTTGCACTCCAACTCCTCCGTCTCTTCACTGGTGGCTGTTCGTCCTCAGGAGTCGTCCAAAATAACAGACACGCCAAGCCGATCAAATGCATTTCTCAAATTCCAGCCTGCAATAGCTTGTGCCAGAGCATGAGAAGTGTTCTGGGTGTCAGAGGCTGGGTTAATTGTCCAGTGCCAAACAGCTTTCCCCTCTTCCCTCCCCCTTTGCTGTTCATCTATCACCCCTCACTTCTTCACGATCGAGCCAGCTTACCCCGCCTCACCTCTCTAGTACTAATACACGTAAAAGAACACTAGCCTGGGCCTGGTCTCACGGGGTACAGCGTAACACACCAGATGCTCATCACACTGACACACAAGGCTGATCAAGTCATAAACACTGGTCTGAGAGCACCGGCCTCCCAATAGAAGTGATACCCTTGAGAGAATTTGTACTAACTAAACAAGTTGTGTGCTATTGGCTCCTCTGCTAACATTAACATTCTTGCTGAGACTAAAACAAGAGGACTGGTACCACTCTCTTCTGTGTACTAAACATGAAGCTACAGCCAGCTTTCAGCTAGCTTTGCTCAGCAATAATAATAAACTTTCAAACCTCTGGCTCTGAACAAAGCTAACACATTCATGCATCAGCTCATATAAAGCTGAGTTATTAGTACAGAAGACAGAAGACACCAAAAACAAGTTGAAGCTCTACAAGATATTACAGTGGTAAAATTCCAAGAAGTCACACAGCCTGGCCAGGACATGGTTGACATTTTGATTTGGAGAATAATTCAAGGCAATTGATTACTGATATTCATTCATGTCAAAAGTCTTTGGTGCTTTAGACTTTGATGGGTGGTTGTTGTCAAAAGGAGTCTTTCCTAAGCTGCAGAAAATGATGGTGGCGGTGGCCAGTGACGCTACTGAGGCAGAAGAGGTGAAGTTGGTGAATCTGCAGGAGGGGAGGTGGAGGCTTTGGACACCAACAGCATGAAAGAACAAGAAGTACAGAGAGAAAATGATTTGTCACAGAAGAAATGCACGCTGACATTGTTTGCACAGGAACATCTGATTGGCAATGAAGGATTCTGCCAGACCTTATCGTGTTTTTGGTGGCAAGGAGCCGAAAAATTTTTTCAGTCAATACGAAAACTTTGTCGTTCATCTTCAATTATAAAGAGTAGAAGCTCAAACATGGTAATGCAGACAGGATACACTGGCATACAGATACTTACAAATCAAAGTTTCTGCAGGTACAGAACTAGTTGAACAAATTTGCAGTTTGTAAAACAATCAAGTCTTCGGTCCTATAGGATTGTTAAATAAAGCTCTTAACACATTGGACCATAAATGCTTATTACCAACCAGGAAAAGGTTGTAATGAGTATGTAAGAGTATTTCTAAGTAAGTATTTGTATGTAAGACATTTACAGGCCAATTACTTGTATTGCAGCAGTCTTTTTTTTAAAACTTTTTAAAACCAGCTGAAGACTCTATTTTAAATCATATCTGCAATATGAAGCGATCAGAATCCGTATTTCTGTTCCTGCAGCAGTATGATACCCCTTCTTCTTCCTGCTGATACACCTACTATTGAGCTGATTTGGAACTTCTGCTAAGTTTTTGTTCCAAGAAAATTCCCTTTTAAATCCATCTTCTTTACTTAGAAGATTTTTCATTAAGCTGAAAGCTTAATACATACAGTATGTGATACATTACCTGTATTTTATGTTCATGTGGTGTCAAAACAAGCAGTGTAATTCATTACAATATTTATCACATATCACATAACAATTTACTGCGATGCCTAAACCCGGTGAGAGGCGTGAATGACACGACGGTATGAGAATTAACCACAGCTGAATCGTGCAGGAGAACAATCTGTATCGTCGTTATGAAACAAAGACTTGGACAAAAACAAACAGTATATGAATCGTAGTAGATGCTGTCACATTCTGTCAGTCTTGATGCTAAGCTAATGGAACTGGCTGCTGATTGTAGCTGAACAAACATGAGTGGGGTTCAACATTTCATCCAACTCCCAGTCAGGATTCCAGTGCGTGTTTTACTTTTACTATTCCTTCAAAGGTGTTGCAGAGCTTTGACGTAGAGACCTAACGGTATAAAAACACCATGAACACGCTTACTATGTATGTGGGTTTATTCATGAGCATGTGCTTCGCAGTGGAAGAGGTTATTATTCCCATGCTGTGTACCAGGCATTGAAGCTGCCTGTGACCTGCAGGTTAACAAGCCAGAGACCCGAGGAGCAACAAAACACACATGCAAACGTCCTCACACACATGTTGAGCTACGGCTTGATGCTTTCCAGACGTGCCCTCTCTTTCTCTCCTACTTCTCCTGGCACCCTTTCCCTCCCCTCTCCCCACATCTCCCAAAAACACACAGAATCTAGCATCCCCCCCCCCCCATCTCGCTCAAACCGGCTTATCAAAGTTCCTGCTTCAAACTTTTTCTTTCACAGGCAAAACACAACAGAGTCAAGTTGTGGTTCTTGTTTCATCGTCATTCAAAGTGCTGGTTGATCCTCGTCACGATCCAAATGGAAGAACTTTGAGACATTTAGGTATAACAGCTCATCGAGTCCAACAAAGATAGAAACACTGACAGACGAGCCAGCTGAAGGTCAGATGGACAAACACAAACAAGTGCGTTGACTGGATTTGTCCAAACTGTAAGCTGCCTTGCAGTCGACAACCACCATTGAGTTTTCTTCACTCTCGCTGAAGCGTAGGCCAGTGGGCCTTTGGACACACACACACACACACACACACACACACACACACACACACAAAACTGTGCAGAAGAGGCGAAGGCATAACGATAAAAGTGATGAAAGCGTATGATCTGAGTGCCTATATAAATGCCATTGTTTTGATGGCACCTCGTAAATACAACATGCAGACAGGCTATTACCGAGTAGCAGGTTAGGGCCAGTTAGTGATGAACGAGATGGTACAATTGCAATCACTCTCTGTGCTTATCTTTATATATCTCTATCAATATTTCTGTCTTTCTCTCGCTTTTTGCTCCCCCGTTCTCTCTATTAGAGACACATTGATCAGCAGCCGCTGGCATATCACCTGAGTAATGGCTAAGGGTGTCTGGGCTTTAAAGCAACCGCACTGGAGCGCCAAGAGCTTCATCACTGCGACAAAGCAAATGCTGTTCTTCTAATAAAATGTACCTGTGTTGGTGTGTATGTGTGTGTGTGTGTGTGGTTCTGTGTGAGTGCACAATCACCATACTTTGCCATTAAGAAGGAACCTCAAAACACAAACCATCACTGGCCACCAGAAGTGCCACGAAGCACAGCACTATAAAATCAATTTAAGTAATTAATATTTTCATCATATGCAAGACTGTGTTTTAGCGTGAGTTTTTGTTTTCCATAAGCAACAGTCTCTCTACGGAATATTTATATTTATTTAACCTGTTTGTTAAATAAAAATGTAAATGTCATTCAGGTACATTTTGTCACTTTCTTGCTAATGTTTAGATGATATTGTTGTTACCTCTGCAATATATACAGTGTTTTCTGCACTATAAGGTGCACCTAAAAGCCTTATAATCCGGTGCGCCTTATATACAAAAATTATTTAAAATAGACCATTCATTGGAGGTGTGCCTTATAGTCCAGTGCGCCTTATAGTGCAGAAAATACTGTACACATAGAATGATTAGTTCCTGCTACAGTCAGCATGAATTGGCTCAACCAAGAAAAAAGACTTCAAGTGGGGAATGAATAAGGTTGTCTCCATTGAAGGAACTGAAATTCATGTGTTCATTCAAAAATTTATTTATATCTTTTAATTTAAATTTGTTTTTCAGTGTATGACCATGTCACGCATGCAAACTTTGCTTGTTTCCGCTAAATGGTTGCACAAACGAAAATGAATTATTTACTTGTGTGTCACATCTAATTTGACAAACATTTTTCCAACATAATGTGAAACAAGCACATTAGGATTTAGTTTAGGGTTTAAAATATTTTTTTGTGAGTGGCAGCACAATGTATGCATTGCGATCGTAGTGCATTGTTGTTTTGTTAATAGCATAAACAGCCTTTATGTGTATTACTGCCACCCTCTGGCAGTAACCACTGTACTAGTACCAGACACAGTAACAGCAAAGTGATAGTTGTTAATACAGTTTGAATATTTATAAATCTCTACCCATAATTATTTTTTACCAGCCACCTGGCAGACTTGGTGGTTACAGACTTTTATTTGGATGAAAACAGAATCACAGAGCATTCAGGCATTGTTTCCCTCAGAAAGATAAGATAAAGATCACATCATTGTTAAAAGGGGGCAGCTCAGTGTTTTACAGACTACATGAACTTCTGTGTGGACACCGTGGCCCCTGTCAGGACAATCAGGTGTTACCCCAACAACAAACCATGGGTAACCAAGGAAGTCAAGGCTGTCCTGAACAGGAAGAAGCGGGCGTTCAGGAGCAAGAACGAGGAGGAGATGAGGAAGGCCCAGAAGGAAGTGAGACTCTGCCTGAGGGTGGCCAAGGAGGCGTACAGGAGGAAGCTGGAGAAGCAGCTGGGGCGCAACCAAGTGCGGGAGGTCTGGAATGGGATGAGAACCATCACCGGACACGGGAAAGGGCGCAGCACTGTGGAGGGGAATATTGAACGAGCGAATGAACTTAACAGCTTTTTCAATCGTTCAGCTCCCCCACCACTCCCGGCTCCTCGTCCCAGGCCTCTCCTGGCCTACAGGCCTCTCCTGGCCCTACAGACCGCTCCACTGATGCTCCCTCCTCCTGTGCTTCCTCTCCTTCCACCCCTGCCACTTCTCCCGAGCCCACTCCAAGAACTGCGAAGCTCAACGGCCCCACCTCAACCACTGGACTTCCAACCTCGCCACAACCTCCTGCTCCCACCACGACCGAGACCATCATCACTGCAGACCTGGTGACGACAACGCTGAGGAGGCTCCGTCCCTACAAGGCGGCTGGACCAGATAAGGTCTCCCCAAGACTCCTCCGAGCCTGTGCTTCGGAACTAGGGGACCCCCTGCAACAATTGTTCAACCTCAGTCTGCGGCTGGGGTGGGTCCCGTCACTGTGGAAGACCTCCTGCATTGTCCCTGTACCCAAGAAAGGACGCCCTACTGAGCTCAACGACCACCGACCGGTCGCTCTTACCTCCCACGTAATGAAGACCCTAGAGCGACTGGTCCTGGAGCTCATGCGTCCACAGGTGCAGGGTGCTATGGACCCTCTCCAGTTTGCCTATCAGGCCAAGGTTGGGGTTGACGATGCTGTCATGTACCTCCTCCACCGCACACTCTCCTACCTGGACGCCGGGGGCTGTGCCGTCAGAGTGCTCTTCTTCGACTTTTCGAGTGCCTTCAACACCATCCAGCCCCAGCTCCTGCAGGATAAACTGACCTCCATGGCTGTGGACCCCTACCTCGTGAGCTGGATTACGGACTACCTAACGGACAGACCCCAGTACGTCCGTATGGGGGACTGTTTGTCTTCTATGGTGACCAGCAGCACGGGGGCGCCACAGGGGACCGTTCTATCCCCCATTCTCTTCACCCTCTACACATCAGACTTCAAGCACAACTCGGATACATGCCACATACAGAAGTACTCCGATGACACCGCGATAGTGGCATGTATCCGGGAGGGTGATGAGAGGGGGTACAGGGCATTGGTGGCTGACTTCGTGGAGTGGTGCCAACAGAACCAGCTCCAGCTCAACGTCTCCAAGACAAAGGAGATGGTTCTGGATTTCCGGCGGGCACCTCCCTCTCCACAGCCGGTGATCATCAAAGGCAGTGAGGTGGAGGTGGTAGAAAACTATAAGTACCTGGGACTGCAGCTAGACAGCAGACTGGACTGGTCACTCAACTCCAACTGTGTGTACAAGAAGGGGCAGAGCAGGATGTACTTCCTAAGGAGGCTGGCCTCCTTCAACATCTGTCCTAAGCTCCTTCTCATGTTCTATCAGTCCGTAGTCTCCAGTGTGCTGTCATACGCCATTGTGTGTTGGGGTGGGGGGGCCAGGAAAAGAGATATGGACCGTCTGAACAGACTCATCCGCAGAGCGGGCTCAGTGGTCGGGCTGAGCCTGGACTCTGTGGAGACAGTTCTGGAGAGCAGGACCATGTCTAAAATTAAGGCCATCATGAACAACACCAGGCACCCCCTACACACCACCTTCTCCCAGCAGAGAAGCACCTTCAGCGGCAGACTGCTGTCACACAGCGCCTCCACAGAGAGGCTGAGGTCCTCCATCGTGCCCCGTGCCATCAGGGGGTACAATGACTCTCTCAGGAGGAGCGGGGGGGAGGTGGCGAGGTCAGCACGGGGTTGAATATGGATTTAATTTAATTTAATTTAAATTTAATTTTATACTGTTGTATATATATATATATATATATATATATATATATATATATATATATATATATATAATTTATTTATTTTTTATACTGTTTTATTTTTTAATTCAATTTTATACTGTTTAGATTTTATTTTATACTGTTTATATTTTAATACTGTAATATTTTTAAATTTTATACTGTTTATATTTTAGTTATAGTTTAGTATAAGTCCTGTTAGTGCTGCATGTGTCTGTCTGTTAGTGTAATGTATGTCTTGTGGTATGTCCTGTGATGTCAATGTTTCCTTTTCTCCTGGTGTTTATCCAGTATTATTTGTTATTTAATGCCTGAGCAGTGGATATATGCAATTTCCTCCGGGATTAATAAAGTATCTATCTATCTATCTATCTAAAATAAATGAGAAAAAAAAATCAGCAATCTACCACATGCCAAAATTTTAATTGTCCTACCCTGAGACCTATCCTCCCTTCAAGTTTCATGGTTTCTGTGTTTTAGTAGCATAAACCTGCCAACAAACCAACCAACCAACAAATGGACATGGTGAAATCACATCCCCCATGCCGGGGGGGGGGTAACTGTCATGGTAATCTGGTTGAAACTGACCATCAGCAGGATCTGATAAGGTTATTTCCTTCCCAGATTGGAAACCTGACTCGATCATCAGTGTAAGTGAGGGGGAGAAACACGAAAGAGACCCAGTTGCTCTGCATCCCTCATGTTTTCATCTATTATTTGTATCATTTTCTAATGGTTCATTGTTCGGTATGCTGTGGGTAGGCTAGGTGAAGGCAGCAGCACTTTCCTGTGTATTATGTGGTGGACAAAGTAAAAGACAAAGAGGATACGGACTGGTGGAAGTAACGGAGGTTAGGAGTGAGAAGACTTAAGAAGAGGGCAAAAGAGGAGAGTGAGGAAGATTGAGAAACTAATAGAGGTGACATTAGGCTGCCATAGCAACGGCCTAGGGTTTGGATGATTTCCCCTTGCCATAATGGGCTAGTTTGGAGCATAATGAAACCAGTCTGGCTTTCCTGGCTCTCACACCCTGGGTTATGCGCACACACACTCTCTCTCTCTCTCACACACACACACACAGAGCTGAGAGGGTCACACATGTTTTGCTTTAGTACTTGTTTATGTTCATCCAACAGTGGGAGAGCAGAGCCATGGTTACCTATCAATTAAAGTCATGATCATAAAACTTTGTAAATAAACACTGTCAGGCTAGCAGAAAGAGAAAGACAGAGAACACTGTAATAATACTGTAATAACACACATACGCCTGCCTGTACCTAAACAGGTTCTGTAGTAATAAAACCCCCCACAACAAAACAAGTATCTTCAAGTGTTAACAAACCCCAAACTGACAGAAGACACAGAGTCTTTACCTCACACGGCTTTACATCCTGGAGCTCAGATATAAGGTCTCTTCTCATGATCAGATGCAGCTCGAGGGCTTCACCCCAGCAGGGATCAGTGAGTTTTCTGGGTTACTGCTTTCAATAAGTGTGCTTATAAAACTTGGTGTGTTAATGGGGCTTTAAGCCAGCATATGTTACACATGGAGAGTAATAAGCCTGTGTGTGTGTGTGTGTGTGTGTGTGTAGAAGTAGTTTGGAAATATCGGAGTGTGTATGTGAGTTAATTTCTCCTCTGTCTGAATATAATGAGCTCCCTTGGGCCTCCCTCACCTTCGCCCCTCCTCCTAGCGCCTCAGTTGCTCCCTCCCTTCACCTCCTTTCCCCTAAACTTGGCCCTATTAACCCCTTGCTTCCCCCGTGTGTTTATTTAAGTGGGGGACGGTGGCGAGGAAAGGTGAGTTGACCGCCTGTACACTTGTTTATTGACACATGGGTAGGGAAAAGGTTCTGAGGAGGAGAACATGGGGGGAGTGGGGTTGTGAGAATTGGAGGGTAAACCTGGTGTTTTGGCTCCAACAAACAGACACATTTGTCTGCTGGGAACAAAAGCACAGAGACAACGGCTTAGATATCGGGTCAGTGACTTCACACCTTGGACCGACCCGCTGGCCATGATGCTGAGATCAACATTATCATCAACATGTTGAACATGAAGCTGCTGACGATGGCCGCTCATCACCTCCAGGCTAGCCTGAAGCTTTTGGGGATCAAGGTTCAGGAGTTGCCCTTCTCTGCTGTCTGAAGGGGCAATATAGATCCTACACAAACGGGCATCTTAACATGAACGTTGTGACATGACATTCTTGAGTACACTCCGAAAATGACTCCAGATTCACACATGAGAAAAGTGAGACCTCTGACTGCTGACATTTATTTATAGGAAACAACATTTATTGAAAAAAACTTAAATCGATAGATGTTTATAATTTTTGTAAAGCATAGTTTGGGAAATTTTCTTAGAATACTGATATGACTCTCGTGTCTGTGTGCTCAATATCAAGCTGGAGTAAGCAGACAATAAGTTTGACTTAGCATAAAGACTGGAAACAGTTCTGCACATAACCGCCCAGGTCAGAGCAAATTGATGCTGTTTACACCGATTCAGTAAACATACTAGAGCATTTTGGTTTTGTAGCTTTATGGTTAGGACTTGTTGATGAAGGCAATGTTTGCCTGCTGTCAGTATTTTCAAGAGAAACTACAAACAAAAATCCATTGCAGTTGTAGGTCAGGAAGTCTAGTCTGCGTGGAGACATCCTCATTTTTATTTTGGAATCCTTCCTTTGGAAATCCTTACCATTAATAATCTGCTATTTGACACATATGTCACATAAGCAGCGACATAAAGTTCAGGTAGCTCATTTATGCTGCCACATTTTTCATGATGAACCAAATTCCTGTCCGTTTGTATTTACATGCGGAATAAAATGAAATGGAAGGAGGTAATGTTATGCCTTTTGGCCAAAAGGTGACTTTTGTTTGCTTTTAAAAAGAGAACCTGGGTTGCATATGATGGAAGTCACCTCACCTGAGGCATCCGAGCTTATCTGTGACACCGAATAACAAACCAAAAGTCAAATATTGTCTGTTTGTTCTTGGATCATAGCCTAGCTTACCTGATTCAGTGGCAGCAGGTGCATGAAATGTCAAAAATACGACATGTTTAACCCCAGATATTTATGGCTCTCATATTCATTCTCTTTGCGGTCCTGGTATAACGGTGTTTGGGATGTTGTAGTCATATGCTCACAAGTGGGGGTAAAATGGTTAGACTCAAAGCTCAATCAAAGACATTCTTTGGCTCTGTGTCATTTGCTCAACTAAAATAGAGTACCATAAATCCTTCTGAATGTCACAGCTATCTCAAGGTTTCAAGTCTGTGTACAAGTCCATTAAAAATATTGATGGCACATAGATGGGGCAAAGTTGCTTCTTGGAGGCAGCAGGATTTTTTTTTTCTGTTTTCTTTTTTTTTTACTGGGTGTTTTCCTTCTTACAAACAACTTTATCCAAGGCTTTAAGGTTTAAGGAGTTGAGAACACAACAGGGATTTCCCCGCTGCATAACTCCATCTGCCCTCTTATCAACTGGCCCCAGTGCTTTACCCTTTCTGCCTCCTGCCAAATACTGTATGCCTCTTATAATACGATTAGTGCCAGGCTTCCACCTGATCTCCGAGTCAAGTCGTCCCACAATGATGACATCTTCGCCATGTTGTCAAGGGATTTGACGCAAAAACTAGTGCAAATAAGGCAGGAAAATCACTACAACTGTCCGTCATTCCCTCTTCTGCTGCCAATGAATTTCTTTGTGAGAAAGCTATTTTGGAACGAGATAATCTGATTGTACTGAGAAAGAAAAGAGAAATGGAAAGACAAAAGGAGAAATAGAACCCTGACAAAGACATTCACCTGTGATAAATGTATGTTTTAGACTAATAGGGACATTGGAGGGCAGTCAGAAAGCAGGACAACACCATAGCAATAGGAGGATAACAGACAGAAAATATCTCACGTCTTTTCAAGCGTTTCCCAGCGTTGTTTTAAGCCTCAGAGTCGCTGCCAGGTTGCAGTTCTGTTTGCCACTTCCAGCACAGTGAGCCTTTGTAATTTTGGTTCTCAGAGGAGCTCAAGGCGGCTACAGCTGGCCTGTCCAGGCCCAGGTTTTCTCATGTTAGGTCACTGACAATCAGCCATGGTCGGAGTCTTTTTTTCCACCTTTTTTACTGTCCAAAATAGCAACTAAGATCTACTTGATAGCATTTACAGAACATACCAGGCAAAAGCTACTCTGCTCCAGTATTTTAACAGCAAACAGAACCCATTTTAAATGGAGCTCTTTGTTTTATTGCATTCACTATGGTTACTTCTCTACTGGGAGCTCTAAATACAGGAGAGACAATACTGGTACTGTATCATTTTGAATGGTGCTACATATACAAGTACTACTACTCTGTGTTGAAAGACTCATGCTTGCAACTCGTAGTACTTAACATTTTAACATGACATGAAAGCAGCATTATAAACACAAGTAAAAACGTTATAATTACTGAGCAGCTTTTTCTAATCACTTGTACTTTTTCCCTGCTGTTTTGTCCTCCTGTAGACATTTGATGACATATTTATTGTGTATATAGTTACTCATTTAGGAGTACAATCCTTTTACAGCCACCATAATCAATATTTACATATCAGCATCACATGACATGACATGATCACATGACTGATTGTTTTTGTGGTGGTAAATTTGATGAGAATTATCACAACTCTGCAGTTGCCCTGTTTGCCATCTTTCAGCTCGTTGTTTTGGTTATCCGGCCCCTCTGCTGTTAAGGCTCAGTTTCGCTGCTTTCATTAGCTCACAGCTGTTCTCACACAGAACACTACCTCTTCAGCACAAGAACGTAAACATGTTAGCAGCTAGCTGGTAAACATGCAATGTATAAAGTTGTGGAGTTTTAAGTGACCAAAGAGACAGATGTTCCCCTTAGTTAGAGCAAAAGAGGTGTGTGTGTGTGTGTGTGTGTGTGTGTGTGTGTGTGTGTGTGTGTGTGTGTGTGTGTGTGTGTGTGTGTGTGTGTGTGTGTGTGTGTGTGTGTGTGTGTGTGTGTGGTCGTTGTTAGCATTTCTAAATGAGGGCTGTAATGATATGCTTCTGAAGAGATGAAACTGTCAGGATTTGCAGTTGCTCCGTCTCCCTCTCTCCTCTTCGGTGTCACACCTGGGTCCCACCTACCTGGGCGTGGTACACCTGTCTTCCATTTTCAAATTTCCAGACCTTTATAAGGACCCAGCTTCCCACCATTCATTGCCAGTTCGTTTGTACTGCTATTCCGGTCTGCTGTCTATTGCCTGACCGCTTTCCAGCCCACCTGCCCGCCTCAACTACTTACCTCCTGCCGATTCACCTGCTCAGCCTGGTCATCTGGTCCACCATCTCTCCATATTTTGTTAAATAAATTAATTTTTT
Organism: Antennarius striatus; assembly: GCF_040054535.1. Taxonomy (NCBI): domain Eukaryota; kingdom Metazoa; phylum Chordata; class Actinopteri; order Lophiiformes; family Antennariidae; genus Antennarius; species Antennarius striatus. The sequence goes on along the minus strand of NC_090782.1, from coordinate 4,063,232 downwards.
TCCACTTACCTCACGTGCTTCGCCCTTAGGTCCTACAGTAAACCCTGACAGAAGCACCACTTTTCCAATAACATTTGCTTTTTGTGATGATTTTAATTTTTCATGGTCGTTTGGGGATGAGATGTGACAACTGTGAAGGCCATACCAAATCACTCACATTGTTCAGTACTCATCAGACCAGACACTGATGATACGAGTTATGTGTGGTCTCTAAACTCATTTCCTCCACTCATTTTGCTGTCCTCTAATTTGTCACCTGTACACGTAGAATCTGGCTGAGATGTCTTAAAAGTCTGAGGTGACCGAGGTTCCACAACAATAGTGACATTCATCACTTGGTAATATGCAGTCCCTGTCTGTTTTGTCAGAGTTTAGAGGTGAATATAAATCATATCTTTAAAAGCAGAGAGACAACAGGACATTTAAATATAACCTTCCAGCTCCTGTCCTCCTTCTGCACAGATGCACAGATAAGACCAGACAATACACTTCTCTGAATGCAGACAGGCAGGCAGGCACACACACACACACACACACACACACACACACACACACACACACACACACACACACACACACACACACACACACACACACACACACACACACACACACACACACACACCCCCACACACACACACACACACACACACACACACACACACACACAAAGGCTTGTCAAGAGGTTTGTGACAGGCACATCTCCATGAGTGTGTTATCGTCTCTCTTTATGAGTCTCTGACAGGAAGTAGGGCTCTAAATTACACGTCTCTGTGTCCCCAATCCAGTCTGTTGTTTCTTTTAACATCCTCTGCAAAACAAAGGCTTTTACATTTTATGGTCAAAGGAACAAGTTATTACAGGTACACATGCACACAAACATACTGAAGCTTGTCCTCGGTGATGAGATGTTTGTGATGGAGGAGTGTGTGTAAAACAGGCAGACAGCTGAAAGGGCACTTTGCCACTTGGCATGCGGCCATTTTCCATTTAACGTCCCCTCCTTTCTCCTCCATTTCACCCTGCATGCATCAACCTGGAGTTATTTCCACCTTGCTTCTGCCTTTTTTGGAATGCACACTTGTAGATTTCACAGTGTATCAATCCATCAGACAGGAGTGTACTTGGGCATAGTGGTGCCCTTATGTTAGTGTGTGGCCAGATTTCTTAGGAAAAAGAAAGCTTCTCTGTTTTGGAGATCAGATCGACATCAGAGAAAGAATGAGGACAGATGTGGAGGTGGAACGAGCGGTGGGAAAGATTAAGAGGACAGCTGCAGGCGGAGCAGCTTCTCTCACAATAGTTTGGCAGGAGTTCAGATTTCAGCTTTGTACCACCCTCCTTTTCAGCTCCTCGCCCTCCTCTGTGGAGAGAATTTTCTGTGCCTACATCTGCATGAAACTTTTTGAATCAAGTCTTATTTTTTCTTTTCTCTCAGTCAATTTTGTGCCTTTCTGTCTCCACCTCCTTCCCTCATAGCCCCTCTTTGCCATTTGCCAAAACCACAACACACTCTTAAAGTGGGCCTGCAGTCAGTTTCTGAAGGTCAGAGTTGATGTGACAGCAAATGGGAGGCAGGGGGGTGGGAAAAGAGGGGGGATTGTTTAAGCTGGCTGTAATCCACAAGTTCTTCACAGTACAATGCCATGATGAGAGGGGGGGGGGGGTAAACGTGAACACAGGCCTCACAGATGTGGTTACCTGGCACAGAGATAAATGATCGCTTTTTGCTTTTCTCAATCAGCCTCTGTGGCCAACATGTGCAATGGTGTGTGTTTCACTTTGAACTTAAACACATGTCTGAATCCAGCCGATTGGTGGACATGTTTAGTTTATCATTGCAGACAGAGATCCTGACGGCAGATCAACGCTGTAAGTTTAGACTTTATATAAGTTTGTAGACTTTCTGCGCATTCAAGGACTTTGTGTATTTCTACCTTCATACTGGATTTCCCCAGTTTCACATTCACTTAATGTGAAAGTAAAACCCTGAAAGTAATGTCAGGTCAGATTTTGCATGCAGTGTGATCACTTAAACCGATTTCCACACACTTATCAAAAAATGTGACTTGACGAATGACTCCATTCTGTCTGTCTGTCTGTCTGTCTATCAATCTATATCTATCTATGTATATTGACTGTAGGAATGAGTGTGTGCGTGGTTGTGTGGCTTTGGGGTGCACTGGCCTGGAGTTTCGCCCCAAGCCAGCTGGGATAGGCTCCAGCTTCCCGTGATAGGCTTCCAGCTTCCTGATAGCGGATGAAGCGGTCATGATAATGGATGGATGGATGTTTATCAGCAGTCAGAGCGGAGGTTGAATTTAGCTACTCCCCTCCTCAACAAAATGGCTTAAAGGAAGGTGGGCGCTGAGAGCATGGGGTTTCAGGCCAGGTGGCAGTCAGTGTATGTTCAATGAGGTAAAAGGTAAACCTGTGTGTCTTCTGCTCAGTTTGCAGGTTTCATCCCCGACACAATGCCTCAGCTGTGCATCCAAGCTGCTCGGACACTTGATGTTCTGATGAAGCTGAAGAAAACATCACACAGGAGCCGTCTGACTGATAAACACCTTCACTCCATCCTGATTTCTTCATCTCAAAGCCTGACCCCAAACATTGATCAACTTGTACGAAATATGAGAGACTATCGATTATCACAGTCAGCCTCCGACGAGTGAGCATCACACAGCAGTTACGTATTTTCAGTTTTAAATTCAGTGAAGTTTTTACATTTGCTTCTACAAGACATGGTGTCTCTTTGAACGAAGTATTGTTTTGTCTGTGCCATAGATTTTTGTATTTAATTTTATTTATTCATATCTATCTCAGTTGAATTCATCTCAGTCTGGCCTCTCTGACTTTATCTCCAGAACCTCTAACATGTGCTGTCCCTCTGATGTACTCATTCCTGATCCTATCCTTCCTGGTCACTCCCAGAGAGAACCTCAGCATCTTCATCTCTGCTACCTCCAGCTCTGTCTCCTGTCTTTTCCTCAGTGACACTGTCTCTAGACCAAACAACATCGCTGGTCTCACCACAGTTTTGTACACCTTTCCTTTCATTTTAGCTGAAACTCTTCTATCACACATCACACCTGACACTTTCCTCCACCCGTTCCATCCTGCCTCTGACAAAAAATATTCTACTTTAAACTGCACATCCCCAATCCATCCAGTGCAGGCTTCTGCATGTGTGTGGAGCACCTGTCTGTCCACAAAAGAGTCACACAAAGACGCACACACACACACACACACACACACACACACACACACATACACACACACGCACGCACGCACGCACGCACGCACGCACGCACACACACACACACACACACACACACACACACACACACACACACACACACACAGACACACACACTTACTTCTGTGGAAACTGGATCCGCTTCATATTTCAAGTTTAGATTCAAACAAATTCTTGAGGGATACAATTGGGTGGAGAGGCTCAAACACCAACAGCAGAAAATCCTAAAAAACTTTGTGGGAAAAGGCTAAAAGAAATGTCAGATATAATGTCTGTGTGAGAATAAACGAAGAAAAACTCCCATAGTACAGTTTTATTCAGAAGAAAGGGATTCTCCTACTGTTTAAGAAAGAAAGCAAACAATCATCCTGAAACTGTGTTGACATAAACAAAATTGTTCTCATCTTGAGAATGCAGGCATTTATCATTAGTATTGAAGGATAAATACTAAGGTGAGGTGAAGTACTATCCTTTATAACACATTTATCTTTGCTGGTGAAGGCCAAACCTTGGTTTGATCCCACTCAGCACAGACTTGTGACTGGAGCGACTACAGCTGCTATTGTATCCATAGTGTGGAGAAAGACACGACTCAAATGAGTGTTTGTTTCCCTTTCAGATGGACATGTTTCACCATGAGCCTTAAAGAGTCTAAAGAGGCCCGAAGGGATGGCTGATGAATAGAACAGGGGACGAAAAATTCAGCCAAAAAAAAAAAAAAAAAAAAAAGGACTCAAGGGGAAGGACAGTGGAGCAGCCTTCAGCTTCTATCCCTTCTAATCCCTTTTCAAGGCGTAGGGTCTTTATGCTTTTTAATATTCCAAATGTAGAACAACGCTCGGGACATAATTCATGTTTATTCCTCTCCATCAGCTGAATGGCCCTACACTGGCAGGTAGGCAGGCACTCTCTCTCATTGGAGCAGTGTGAGCTTGCCAAGCTATAAAAGCAGCCATAAAAATCACCTCCAGAACCAGCTCAGATGCTGGCCATATGCTGCGAGTTTAACAAGGACAAACTGCACCTCCTCACAGCTGCCTGCTCTCTGGGGTTCAATCCTTCTCCGTTTCAGTCGTTCTCTCCTCTGACTCCCTTCCCATGTTTCTGAGATATTTTCCTCTTTCCTGACCAGTCTCTCATTTCTGCTGAACCAGTTGGGTATTGTTTCTCTAACCCTTGGTCAAAAAAATGAATTCTTTTTGCTGCCAGTGTCTGTAGCTGCAGAGATCCAAATTATAACCTGACATCTACACGAATATCGTAAAGAGTTGCACTTATGCACTACATTTCTGCTTTAGACCTTTGGTTTTCCTTTGTGCTTTAGAAAACTTGTTGCTTTTATATGACATAATTTTCAAAATGTTCAACATTCACAAAACTGGTCAGAAATGCTGTTGTATACACGCCATGACCTTAGCTGGTGGTGTAATGTTAAAAATCCACACCACAGAGTTAAGCAAATCTACATTGGAGGAGTGTTAGTGAACTCAACAGTCTGCAGCACAAACAAACTGGACTGTCCCACATTTAGTTGTGGGTCTGTTCATACTATGCAGACAGTGTGTGAATAATAATGGAACTGTGCTATGCGTACATGAAGCAGTATGGTGACATCTTCCTGCTTACACAACGAGTGGTGCTTCCAAAACTTTACAAAGTGGAGGCTGCTTTCGAAAGTTTGTGGAACCAATCATCCAAAACGCAACTTCAATTTAAATGTGAAAAGTGTTTTTTATATAAATTTCCCGTTTCATGATTTAAAGAATTGTTTGGTCACAACAGCGTGTACTCTATTTCTAACCCAATGTAATTATGAATAGTCTTCAAAATCTATGCAAATACAGGAAATGGATGGACGGAAATTAGGTTAAAAAATTAGGTTAAAAAAAAATAAAAAATCAGTTGCATGCCAACAAAGTGGATTTCCATCTGTAAGTTCACCCATGAAGGCGATTCTCAATCTCCTGGGCCCCTTTTCTTTTCAGACAGGCTTCAGGTCTGCTGCCCTGTCATTAGCTCTGAACTTTAATTAACAGACATACCTGTCACCACGCTGCAGACAGACGCAGCAGGTCACTCTGGGGACGCTGGGGAATTCCCATTACAACCGTACTGCACATCAGATTACGGAGCCCAAATGTAATTGTTGACTGTTTGAGCTTCCAAGAATCTTTCCTCCACAGGTGTTGCGGTTGAGGTAGAACGCTTTTCATCCGGCATGCTCGTGTGTGTAAAGTCAGTCAGTGCGCTGGATGATTGGATGGGTGGGGACCAAGACTAATGGGGACATCTGTGGATTGGGGCTGGGTGCACTGAAAGCGAGGGGCAGCAGTCTTGTTGGTTGTCTGCTGCGCTAACAAGCAGACTTAAAAGCCCAGATTGACAGCCCTATTAGAGACTAATGGAGGATGAAAACAGCTGAGACCCCGACATACACACATATACACACAATAAAAGAACACCACGCCCAACTGCAACCAAGTGACTCCCTCCTGAGGGTCCACCGCCTGTCTTTACCTTCATCCCTCCAGTCATCCCTCCCTGTAGTTAAAGATCTTTATGGGTGAGGGAGTGGCACAAGGATGGGGTGATTGGATGGGCTCTCATGCTATCAGCCATCCCTGGAGGCAACAATAGGTCAAGGACTCTCATTTTTCATCTCAGCCAATTACCCTCCCATTCCAACCTGACTTTGCTTGGTCTCCCCATCTCACCCTTTTACCATACGACGCTCAATCCAGTCCTCTAATTGCATTCGTTCTGCCTCCCATGAGGACACACGCACACGTTACCCCTCACATGAGTGCACACATGGCTTGGCATTGTCCTTCAAATAAAACACTCAAATAGGACGATAAACTGCAGCTTTTATAGAAAATTTGAAAACATCCTCTTCAATTAACATTCTGTAAACAGAATGTAGATGCCGTAGATACCATCCCAAAGCTGCAACTATGCATGTGTGTGTGCTACTGAATTCAGTCCTGCAAGGATGTGAGGCTATAATATGGTTGTGTTTTTTAGTGACCCAGGGGTACAGTCCACATCAAATCCCATGGAGGAGAAGCTGGAAGAAGGCCTGACATTTTATCGCTCTGTGGCATGCTAAATATGTGGCAGGAAACAAGCTGAGCATCTATCTGTCGACATGAAATGGGGCCTATTTGCCTGCAGGCCAGAATATGATGGGACACAGCAGAGGATACAGAGCTGAGCCATTGTTGTAGATATCTGTTGTGTGTGTGTGTGTGTGTGTGTGTGTGTGTTGGGCTGTACGAGGCGTGGGTGATGTTGGCGATTACTTCTAAGAGGGACTACAATTAACCTCAGCGTCTCTGTGACCCTCTCATTCCCATACTTAACCCTTCCCAGAGGTCAAAGGGCAACAGGCTCTATGGGTCTCTAACAGGGCGACTCACAAATGAATCTATGGCAGTGAGAAGACACCAGAAGTCCACAGAGGAGAATTATCAGAGCTGTGTTGGTAAAGATTGTCTGACTTGGTTTGCGGTAATATCTGATTATTTTCTGTACATCTTAGGGCTGTTCGTCAGTTCCTCCATGACTTTGCAATACTCCACAATTAAGGCGATTTTAACCAATCACTGCAACGTATTTCAACTGCAGCTCTACATGTCTTAGCTTAAATAGATTGATTCATTGATTAATTCAGTCATTCCTCTATGAATAAACTGCAGCTATCTGTGTGCTATAACAGTGTGTTGTTATTTCTGTTTGGGTCCTAGTGGTTGACACTCCTTCCAGCAATGCTTTTCTATGAGGCTCAAATTGTCCAACTTTGTATAAGAAATTACTGTAAAAGTTTCCCTTCTGACAATTCTAATATACTGTGAACTTTGTGCAGCTTCAAATAATCAGTTTTGAGAACCACTTTATTTAAAATATTGTGTAGGGAATAAGAGTTCTGTAGAAACAGCTTTATAGATTAATTTATATAGAATCAAATGAGGACGCGGCATCACCCTTGGTAATTACTGTAAGTTGCACAGCCAGAACTTTTCTTTCTATAAACCTCATTTCCCCCGAAGTTAAGCTCAGGTCTTTAGTACTGCAGGGTTCACGTATACATTTACAAGAGGCAGAGTGAGTGCACATAGGTAATTAGTGAGTCAAGAAGTGAGGGGAGAGACCGTTTCCTCCCACTCTTCCCAGTAACCTTCCTTCCAAAATTTCCACAGAATTGCACACAATATCAGTCAGGATCAGGGATTTACTGTGACTAACTAACTGATGTGTGTTTATGAACATGCATCACCTCCTACTCTGCTGAAATACCAGGGAGATAAGTGTACCTGTCCCACCAGGAGAGACTCATGGTGTGGGTATGCTCCCTGTGGAGACCCCCCTCGTTTTTTGTGCAGAATACTGGTGCCATGCTGCCCGATGTGGGTCCCCAGAGACCCTGGGGGGGGGGGGGGGGTATGGAAAAGGTCTTGACTCCAGAGTTAAGAATGTGGGGGAATGCTTGGGCAGTATGATTTGTCAAACAGATACAGTGGACTGCAATTCTTGACCCAGTGTGGACTAATCTGCAAAAAACATTTCACTCTAAGTCAAAAACTGTAATTTATTTTTGTGTGACGTCCATACACATAATCCAAATCACAGCAAAGGATGGAGTGTGGCTAGACTCCACACAGAGTGTAAGCTCTTAAACATAGTCCACGCATGCTTTGCTCAGAAATAGAAGCTTTGACAGTTCAACACAAGACGAACAATAGTCAAAGAGACTGAAGAAGAAGTTTCCACAGGGTTTGAAAGAGCTTGTCAGCACATATTCTGAAATGAAAAGAAAGACAGAAAATAAGGGAAAGACAACAAAAACACAGCTGGTAGTGTGAGATGAGAGGGAAAATTCTCAGCTTTGAGTTGTGAAAACACACTCTTGGTGTACTTAGAATACCCCGTCCCCTCTTGTGAGGGAAACCACAGTCCATCTTTGCTTCAATGCATTTACCCTGGCACCTTCACTCCCACTCAGCTTTGAGGCAATATAACAGTAAATGTGAGCTGGGTTTACCGTGCAGATGCAGATTTACAACAACACCTGGTTTGAGAAATGAATAATGTTTTGCATGCAGCATTCTCTTTTCTTACATCACCTCTCTACCTCCCCTATGATTTCTGTTAAATGGAGCTCTTTCCAATGCAGAACAAAAATATTTCACTGAAACATTTTTTTTTCATTCACCTCTACTGCCAACTGAAACTGTATACTTCAATCAGTTGGAGTTTGTTTGGTTTCCTGGATTGTTATTCCACGGTTTTGATCCTTGCTGGTGCTGAACAGCTGCTGACCGAGACAAATATGCCACTGTCCACAAAGCTGACAGTCACTCACACTGCAGGAAGACACTCCATGTTTGTCGTGACAACTGTGTTGGTTTACTGACCAACAGAATAAGAAAGGAAAATACTACTTGGCCTCACTTTTGGCTGATTGATGCCGAAAAAAAACAATGTGATGTTTAAATAACCCTCATGGTCACGATACATTTGTGTGTTTGATTCACATTTGAAGCAAGACTAAGAATCCCTGTCATAAAAGGTTTAATGTATCATTAACAAAGGAGTAGAATCCGGGCATAAGACAGGAATGATTGCTTTTGCCTTCAGGCCAATTGTGAGGATTGTGATTACAGAGAAGATGCATGGTGTATTATTGTTTAAATTACATGAACATGAGAGCAGTATTTATCTCTGCAGGCCTGTCATTTGCCTAGTGTGCAATTCTGCTGGCAGCGTTATTATGTTGTACACAACCACATGCACGTGTTTGCACATGCGCACAGGTGGATGCACACATGTGCACAATGCAACTGTAAATAATAAGAGTCTCTCTGAAGACAAATAAATCTCATTACCTAACCTCTCAACGACTTCATGCAGAACCAAATTCTGAATTTTCCTCCTTTTACTTTGTAAATCAATGTAATGTATAATCTTACTACAGCTGTTGGGCATATTTTCATTTTGCTGCACTGGGACTATAAATCACAGCTGAAATACTCTCTGTGTTTACATGCTATGAGAGTTGTGATTGTCCCACAATCTCTCCCTTGTGTGCTTGCTGCCCTTGTCTCTTTTTCCACTTTGTCTTTGTTTTCCTTTCACCCATCTATGTGAATGCTGTGCTTGGGCCTTTCCTCTTGTGCTTTTTATGTACTCTATTTTCTCTCCAGGTCTCCATTATGACGCAGAGTTTCACATGATTGCTAGATAACACCTGAAATTTCTTGATGCCCTCCCAGATCCATATTGTCTATCCAGAATTCCTGAAATTTGGTTAGGGTTTGGTTGTGTGCAACCTCAGGATTGTCTGTGGGAGCCCCTGTGAAAAAATTGTGCCGACACCACTGAATGTCCCAACACTCTCCCCAGCTGTATGGCTTCCATATCTCTCTTGGAATGGCGTGGTTGAGGTCTAGTTTCATGAGCTTATATTGAATCAGAAAAGTCAACTTTGTCTTCATCCTCATCTTTAATGAGAGAGGTGGAAGGATTTCCAAGGTGCTGCTCTGCCCTGTTTTCTTTAGAAAGGTCTCACTGTTCTGGGAAGGAAGTTTTGAGAAGTGGATTAGCAAAGACCCAAAGGACGGAAGAAACAGATACGCTGGACCCCATCACACACATTCTCATAGTGTAGAAACAAATCTTAAATGGTGGAACAGAAAAGGTGTTATAAGAGCTCTCACGAGGTTCCTTTTCAGAATCAAATGGGACCAGAGAGGACCAGGAAAGAGGAAAATCTAAAACACATTTCAGTCATTAGCCCTGACATATGGAACCTGTACAGGGAGTGTTTTCTTTTCATCTGGCTCTGATAGGGCTGAGGGGGTTTCTGCCTTGTCCTTTCTGCCCTGTCCTCCCAGGAGGACTGTGATGACCTAATTATCAACCAGGACACCCACTGGATGAAACCAACAGCACCTGTAGAACTTGGATACAAAGAATTCCCATTGCTAGAGAAAGTTGATTGTTATACAGTATCACCAATATCAGTGTGTCCTCACTATTCAAGTCTGGACATCAGATTTTACTCACTGCTGTAGGGGGATATCACTCCTGGGCTATCAGCGTGAATATCTTATCATGGTAAAGTTCAGTAGTGCCTCTGGCTCAGTACAGTCAGTTCATTCATATTCCTCCCCAGAAACCTCATTTGAACGTTGCCTTTCACCCTGCTTTGCATTAGTGGTATGTGTGACTGTAAAGCTTGTGTTTGATCAATGAATAGCACCTTCTTTTAAAACCATCTGGTGTTAACTAGACTAGAAACGAGTGTGCGAGAAGCAGTGAGAGAGATTTAGAGAAGGCCTAAAGGAGATGATGCTTTGGTGCAATAAAGACCGACTGCCAACCTGCTCTATTGTGTAGTGTAAGTGGAACCTTGACTCTGCCATCAACTGATCTTGCTCACTAATGCACAGCTTGACACGAGGGCTTTCCTCTACCCCCCCTGCAGTTTCAGAATCCCCCCACAGCTGAGACGATGATGAGCCCCAGGCCGCCCACACACTGTGTGGGATTCGCCTTAGTGCTCTGCCGTGCATCTGGGGCGCTGCTGGGTTTTGTCTCAATGACGGGATCCCCTCTCCCACGCTGCTCCACATAATGACAAATAAAATCTGTTAAAAATTAGAAAAAAGCCACATTTTTCCGACCATGAGGTTTCTTCTATTGGAGAGCTGTAAACCTAACATGAAAATTACAGTGCTGATTATATAATGGTAACGTAGATTCTACTGTGAAGATTTGAGAACATAGAAACATTGGATTAGGTGCAACAGGCACACTATTAAACAATCAAAGTTTGATCTAGACTGAGACTGGATGGACTGTCTTGAATTTGTTCCACATATAATGAATTATAACCATATATCATTTATGGCCACTGTTTTGTATACCACTATCTGTTGCTTTTTTCATGCCTGTAAATCCAATAGTATTTCCCTCACTGTCAGCTTTTTGTCTTCAGTGTTTCTTAGCAAAACATCGGTGGAAAAAATGGTAACACTGAACCAGCTAGTCTTTTGCGTTTTATTGTCATGATGTAACATGTTAAGAAATCAAGACTGAGTTTTTGCAGAGGTTTATGATTTTTATGCACTGCCTACATCAAGTTTCATTTCTTCATAATTGGGAGACCACAAACATATTTTGCATTTTATTAGTGAGTTCCAGCATAGAGGGGACTCCTTCTCGTCGACTCTCACTTGGGGGGAACAGAAAGATCAACTCACCACAGCAACACTCCACCGTAACCCGAGGCTGACTCATGAGCGGCGAGATACATACAACAGCGAAGGCAAGAGAAACCACAGGGGAGGTGGGAGGTGACAGCAATGCAATGAGGTGTATGTGTGTGTGTGTGTGTGTGTGAGGAGGAGGGGTCAACCGTGGACGAGCTGGGAATCCCTATCTGCCTGACCCAGAGAGGTGCAATGAGTTAGAGGAGATACAGTTGAGTGCACAAGGTGAACTTCAGCAGAGCAAAGCTCCACAGCTGGTGCAGAGGAGGACAGAAAGGGCAAACCCAAAGGTTGACCTTTTTATTCTTTTTTTGACTTTTTCTCTGTGGTAATCTACAGCAAAACTCCCAGCGAGAAAGATTCAGTTAGTTGAAATGTCCAAAGTTGATTCAGTTTGGAAACCTGAGATTAGACCAACCACCACCAGAACTGAAGGAGCCTCTTGGATGAGAGGTGAAACATCTCCAAGTGACTTTATGAAAGTCCAGTGGTTGATTTAAATAACTTTGTATAACCATGACCAGAATGAATGAGAACCTACACAGACGTTAGTTGAAATGGAGCTAAAGGGTGATGTATTGTCAGACAGCCTTCCCTTTTGAACATTCTGGCGTTATTTCTCATGTTACTCTTTTACACACACAACGGTGTGCTGAGTATCAATGTTGCTGTCAAGGTTTGGAAACCTTAACTGAGTTCAGCTGTTCTTATCATCCACATCTGTCCAATAGCAACGAAACACTTTTTTTAATCATCAGATTATTGTCTTCCAGCTGTCTTTCCAAATATTACTCCTTCTGTTCTAGTTTGTAATTGCATACCCTCCTTCTCTACATCAATGCCCAGTTTTCCGAGATTCATCAACTTCATCATTCATAAACCTTTTGGACATACTCGTTATTACAATTTAATACTGTCTAATAAATATTATTAATTTAACCGCTGGTGTCCCCTGTAATTTAAAAAAACCAGCAACCATAATTACAATTTGTTTGCATGATTGTACAATGCAACGAGTAAATTATGTAAGATACTAAACATTACATATACATATTTCATGAGGATAGTTTTGACATTAAAGAAGATAAAAGCAAACATTGTGTAAACAAAGTTCCTTAAAATGGGCTGGGCAGTTTCAGGAAGAAAAGTCATACTGAAAATACAATTGTGATCTTTTTATTTCCAGTAAAGTTAAACTGAACTAACAAGCTGTGATGAATTACTGCCATCTTGACTGGTAAGCCTTTGTTTTCTGGGAAAACAGTTTCTTACCCTCACTGAACGTACAAGCACAATAATTACAAGATGTCATTTAAAAATCATCTTGGTTGAGATGATTTTTAAATGACAAATAGCTGCAATGGTTTGCGGAAACAGAAATTATACAAACATATCATGTTTAAGGTTCTATCACATATTTTAATTAAAAAATTTATGACAATGTTTGTCCCCACAATGAACTGGCGATGCTTCCTGGGGTTGTACCCCATCTTGCCTGTCGTACGGCCATCTGGTCTTCAAGAAAATGGATGGATGAAATATTTGTATTTCCTTTTTCACCAAGAGGCCATTTTCATTGTAGGGTTTTCACCATAACACCAATTAACACACAAACTACTACTAACAACTACAACAATCAAGTTTCTTACACTTCATATAAACATATGTACTTACTGTGCATTGCAAAATGTTTGTGTGTGCAGACACGCATGTACACACACACACACACACACACACACACACACACACACACACACACACACACACACACACACACACACACACACACACACTATGCTGAGTCCTGACCCCCTAAAGCTGTGTTCACATTAGAACCAGGCTGCTCTTGGAAACTCTGGTTGGTCATGATGTTTGGCCCAGATCATGTGGTCGTACGAGGTGCTGACAGGTCCAACCTACCACCTCCAGATCAGCTCACGGACAAATCAGGACCACCTCAATGACTTTTATGCTACTTTACAGGATGTTGCCCCAGTAATATCCATCTAACTGCACAATGCTGCTGCTAGACAAGCGTGTGCAAAAGTGATATTTGTCATACCAGATTGTGTCTAACGTGACTTTTAAAGTCTACTGTAAGATTTAAACCTATAGCATGCAGCCTTAGTGTAACACAATGCATTACACTGTTTGATATTATCCTACATGTAAAATGTCTTTGTTCAGTAGAGCTGGTTGCTGGAATGTAAGTGGTGACAGGCAGGTTGGTATCATGTTTCTCGGTGTTATGGCCTCAGGGAACCTTTGAACCACTAAAATGGGGTGAGACAACTAGAAGGCAGTGTGAGGTGAACCTCGTATTCCAAGGTGAGAGGCTGAACTGGAGAAACAGGATGAGTGCTAATGTGTTTCTTTCTGAAAACAAAGATCCATGCTGACATTTGAAACCTGAAATACAGATCCAGTGTGCTCACAATCACACGGACAGACAGACAGACAGACAGACAGACAGACAGACAGACAGACAGACAGACAGACAGTTGTGTGTTCATATCCATTTGGAGAAAACGTCTTCCTGATAGCTTGCTCAGACGTCTGGGTTTTCAACGTTCCGATGGAAAACCCAGAAGCCACAGGCCTTCTTTCTTTCCCGCCTCAGAGCCCCTCCCAGCTGGGCTCCACCTGATTGATTTTCCCTCTCCTCAGTGTCCAGACGGACCAAGCCAAGAGCCAGACTGGAGCACAAACACAGGCGGGAGGGTAGAGGTTGGCAGGTGTAAAGAGAAACAGCAGGGTGCAGGGGGAAAGAGGGGAGTATAGCTTTGGCTTGGGCTGACTCGAATTGTACTTGTAAATAAGGGAGAGGGTGAGACAGGTAGCAAAGAAAGAGGAAAGGAGCGAGAGAACGGTGGTGAAGAAACCAAAGCTGCTTGCTGTTGTGTAAATGGGAGGAAAGGGAGAGATGGAAACCCAGACACAAACATAAACACTGGCTGGGACTTCAATGGGTCCTCTCTCTGGTTCTCTGCCTCCTCTCCCAGGCCAAGCATAAACAAATAGAACATGGAAAGCATCAGACAGGCCCATACGTCTCACAGAAACGACAGTCTGAAGTGAATGAGAAAAAGGAAAATTGTCATGGTGAATTTTACCATTTCATTCTATAATAATAAAAAGACCAATTGGATTAGACCATTAGACAGTCTCTGTCTCTCCTTCAATATCCAAATCGCATCATCTCTACTTGAGTGGCCACAGAGAAATGTCATCCCTTCAGACGTCCAGACGTCCCAACTAAGTAATAAACCTGAAATAGAAAAGGGAAAACAGCGAGATGGGCTCATAAATCACCCCCACGACAGGAGATACATAAACACTCACACACACTTCAAACTTCACAAAAGGGCCTCCATGGGTCGTTGTCTGATGACCAGCAGGAGAAGAATATGAAAGAGGGGTGTGACTGATAGACACCAGACACACAAAACTGACAGCATCCATGTCCTCCAAAACACATGCACTTAAATTGTTTAAAATATTGTTAACACACACCGGCTGCATGGCTCTCCCTTTGGAATACACATTGTCACAGATGTGTGTGGCTCCTTGGTGTAGCTGGTAATGACCTCATGCCTGGCTCTTCTCCAGAGATCCCTGCTGACTGGCCCACGACCAGCCCCACATCTGCAACATGCCTCCACACACAAACACACAGATGGATGGAACCACCCAGCCCACCTATCTCCCTCGCTTTCCCGTCGTGTGTGACGATGACAACACCACAGACAACAGCTCAGAGCTCAAATAAAGTGAACACTCAGGTGACATTATTATCAGTCACCGTGGTCACATAGAGTCAGACACAACTCCTTGTAAAACAGCAAGCTCAGTAAATTGAGCAAGAATGAATTTTTTAATCTTTCATAAGCCTCTAAGGGTGACTGTGCCTTTACTTCTCATCAAGAACAGATTGTGGTGCACAGGAGGTGACAACATGCATCAACCAAGGACACTTTTACAAACGACTAAAGGGTGTAATCTCAACTAAACTGTATTGTAAAGAAATACATTTGGCTGTTTGGCTGAAAAGTTTTTAAGAAAAGAGTAAGATGGAATTACTGATTTTCTACTTATATCATTGCTATCAACCTCTCATCTACCTTCTCATCTAAGTTTCTGAAAGACTAAACTGTTCCACTATTTCTTTAAGCCTTTAAAGATAGCTGAAATTTTAAAAAAAATAAGTTCCTTTGGACTCCATTTGATCAATTAAAAGCATTTATCTTTGCTTTCTTGCCGCCCAACCAGTCCAAGGGTGTAAAATGTGAATGACCTCCAAAAATCAACTTGAACTACTGCCTTAAAGGCCAAAGGTATTAAGGTAGTAATCAGTAATGCTGGAATCATGCAACAACAGCACAGTTAGCCTGACAGGATGCAAGAGACGGTTGAACAGTCTGGTGCCAACAGTCTGTAGTTCCATCCCACTGATCTCCAATCATATTTCTTCGGTCTCTTTAAAGAGGTCTTTCTATGCATTTATTTATTGTCCATGTGTTCTTCATCTGCAGTCTCTCAGCTGCAGGGTTCACACACTGTGGAAATGTAATAGACACTCTGCAAGGGGCCTGATCTGCCACACAGACAGACACAACAACTGTCTTCTCTTGTGCTTTCTGCTATACTCCGAGCAGACCTCTTTATGTAACTGCATTAGAGTTTGGTAGAGCAGCAGTGTTGGTGCTAGCAAACCATAGCCCTCCTGTCAACCTGAGCCAGCTGCTCAGAGCTGATGGAGTGACGCGCACACATGCTGATCTGTAACCTTAAAAGAGAGGAGGGGAGGGGAGGCGAGGGAGCGAGGAAAGGAAGAGCAAAGGAGGAACTCTCCAGATTTCCTCTTCTGAAGGTCAGTCTGATCTTTTAAACTGCTGCAAACACTGATGCACAAACACTTCCAATTGTCTCAATGATTTTCTAAAAAAAACAAAAAATTACCTGATTTCATGTCTTTACTCACCAAGAAGTTATGACCAGCAGCAAAAGAAAGGCTTTGAAACACATGGGGAGAGAGAAAAATATAGTTTCTTTCTGGTTGAGATACATTAAGTACATTTTTAAAAAATGCTTGAAATATTAATAAATCAATCCATCAATTTTTATTTGTAGAGTGCTTCACATCAGAAGACATTTCAAAGCACTTTTACAGACAAAAACCCCGACAGAAACCTCCAGAACAAGCATAAGCGACAGAGGAGGGGGAAAACTCCCCCACTGAGGAAGAAACTCCAGACAGGACCCAGAATTTGGAGGGCAGCTATCCGCCTTGACCAGTTGAGTGAAAATAAAATACAAAGGAGATATGGACAGGGCATGAGAAAGAGAGAGAGGCAGATAGGCCAGATAGAATTGCTGTCTAAAAGTTCAATCCATCCGCTGAAGTGGGGACATGTTGCTGGACTTTCAGGCTGTGTTCATGGACTTCTAGGTTGTTTATACTTATACTTGTTCCCCACCTGTCAAGAGAAGCACATGAAGTATCTTGAATGCATGTGAGGGTTCAATGTTTTACGAGTATGAAAAGGAAAGAAAGAAATAATAGAAGCTGCTGAAGTAGTTGATAGAGAAGAAATGCCCTCAACAGTGTAGGGATTCTAGATATATCGATATAGGAACATATCAATGTTGTTCCTATATCAAAGAGGAAGGTTTTAAGTCTACTCTTAAATAAGATAAGGTGTCTGTCCCCCAGACTGAGTCCAGGACATTGTTCCTGCTCTACTCTTACAGATCTGACGGGTTACCAAAAGTCCTGCAACCTCAGAACAAAGTGCCTTTTGGAGGGTGATACAATTGTAAGAAGTCTTCGATCTAAGACTGAGCATCACAGTGTAGTTCTTTATAAGTGATCATGTGGATTTTTAATTGACAAAAATAACCGGTAACAAACTCCTGATCTGTCCTGTAGAGTGCAAACCTACTGGTGACATATGTGTCTATAAATCCCATTGAGGTCCAGTATGGAAGCTTTTTGGATTGCAATCCTAAAGAAGAATTCTGCCAAAGTAAAGCATGACATTCTTCATCGGTTGTTCCTGCAGTAATCTAATCTAATCTAATCTAATCTGTTAGACAGAGGTGATTTGTGCACACTGATGGAAAACCAGGCTAGAATATCTTCACTCTCTGCTCAGAACTTCAGTCTAGTTTATTTTTATACATCAAGAGGACGTCAGTGCTATAGCTCCTATAGCCCATAAAGGCCTCACACAGAGAAACACACCATCTCACGCACACTCAGTGTCTCACCACCCACTGCCTGGTGTTTGTTTAATATGGCATTTCAGTATGAGAACAGTATATCCTTCTACCCTCTTTATAAGGGCACAGCTAAGGCATTAGTTGAGATGACCCTGCCCCCCTTTTCGCAATTACACTAACACCTCACACAACGCACACACGCACGCACACACACACACACACACGGTTGGCACAACTCAGATTTAACGCTAGCCCAACTAAGAAAAGGCATCTGCTTCATCTCTCTCTTCACCCCAACTGCTCCACGACTTGCTAACAGCCTCCATGTCTTGTCCAAAAACTGCTCTCATGCTGACACAGACAAACGCGTAGACACGCACGCAGCCATTAAACACGAACACACACACACACACACACACACACACACGCGCGCGCGCGCATTACTGGGCCTGGCACCAGTGCTGGAATCTTGTTTGTCTGTCTGTGATGGTGAAGACGGTGCAGAGACATACTGAAAGAGAAGATTTCAATGTTAATGTCCTGTTGGCATAAGTGGGACGACTCTTCAGATCCTCGCTTATAGTTGGACTGAAGTTGTTGCTGCAAAGCAAGAAAATGCTGAATAAAAAAAGAGGGATTGGATTTTTCTCACTTAACATTATCTGCTTGGAAGTTTTGTTCAGCCTGTTCATAAACAGTTAATAAATTCAAGTCAAACAAACTGTGTCAAACACTGATATACTGTAGACCGCTGATATTCTTAACAGACATTAAGATGTGACTGCTGGCAGCAGATGTGAACTATATTTGGTTGACTCTGTATTTTAGAGGCTGGGAGACAGAAGTTTATCTTACTTTATACAAAGTCTGCTGACGTTGCTGAAGGAAATTTGGTTTAAATAATTTCTTTTGCCAGAACGTGAGGCTTTGTTGGTATTTCTGTCTCTTTGCTCAACAACCCTTTGATGAATTGCTGTGAAAATGATGATGAACCACGCAGTTGATCTATATCAACTACTGTAAATGACAGGTTCTCCTTTTCGTGACAATGGATAAATTAACTGACCATATCAGTTTTGTATTTTAAATAAATACAATTTGTAATTTATGTACCAATGAGGGAAAGAAAGGCTAAGATGCAGTGACCAAAGATGATGATTTAACAGATGTTAAAATTTGTTGTTAAAACTTGTCATGTATTGCGAACTGCAACTGTGTTGTCTTCCTCTGAACCTGTAAAGTCATCACGACAGTAGGTTTGATGATTATTTATTACATGAAAATATACATTAGAACATTTGCTGGAATCGGTGTTTTTTTGAGTGCCCGGCCTTCTGGTTTTGGCTGCTCTCCTCTTAACAAGCAGAAAAAGACAACAGAGAATTACATTCGGACAGAAACACAAGGGACAGAAGGGATGTCTGATGCTGGAGAGAGTGAGACCAGATTTAAGGAACAGAGAGTGAATGAACGAGAAATGTTTTACGCTGCATTGAACCACACAGAAAGCAAATGTCTAATGAAGCATAAAACATTTACTGTACTGTAGATGAACGTCTCTGATTATGAATACTGAAGCGAAAACAGTTCTTCTAAAACACTGAGGAAGTTCTATACAGTAGAAGATGAACAGAATGGGACACTACTGCTTTCCACAGAAGACCACAGTCGTCCAACTCTGACTCACCGATTTCTGACCTAGAAGGGGGATAGTCTTTGACATAACACGTACCAGTGAGATTTATTGGTCTAATAATGCTATGAAGAGGCCTCATTGTACATCATCAGCATCCAAAATGCCAAAATTGAAAAGGCATCCCCACGGTTTAGTGATTATAATGAAATGCTTCATTTCTCCAACAGATCATCAACACTCCAGGCTTACAGCTGACTGGTCTGATGTTCAGGAGAGCCGCGTTATGCTGATGTCCAAGAAATGCTGGCAAGGCGATTACTGTTCTCCAAAGTCTGGTGGTGGGACAAACGTCACAATCCTAAGCAGAGCTAAGCTGCGTGGCTTTTCTAAGATGTTTTTATTCAAATATAGCGCAAATTACTGCTGGTAAGACGAAGGTTACGTCTATTTTTAACAATAATGAAGGATTAGTTTTGTTTATGTCCAACTGTATAATTCTCCTTCCTGTAGAGGAGTTTCTTGTAGCCAAAAGTTTCTCAGCAAAAAAAAAAAAAATTTTTTTAAATCTCCCCTTTGTGTGAAACTTGTTGCTGCTTCAGATCTACATCTAAATTTGTCTGAGTCTTCATCCAGAGCAATCCAGGAATACTTATAAAGTGTCATTATCTATGTTGACTCAGCAAAATTTCTTAAAGATGTTAAATGTATGGACACAATATTACACTATCTAGTTACATTTGTACTGAAATAATCTTTCAAGTGTCCCTAAATGAAAAGTGGAATATTAAGAGGCACGTGTAGCACTTAGAAGTGGATTAACTTGCTCTGCCATTATGATGATGAAAAAAGAAAAGCTCGGTCAGATCTGCTCCTTTAATCCTTTTGGTCCGGATCGTGAGTGAAACAAAAATACATCTAGATTTTGATATCCCAAACGTCACCATAAGGATCATGTTTCCCCACTCTGATTTAGTCCTAAAACCTCCGAATGTTTACAATAATCCATCCATGTGATGTACTGAGGTCGCCAAATTGTTGAACTCTGTGTCTTGGGGGCTAAATGTGGTAATTTGTTTTGATTTAATAAAGTAGGTGTTTTTCTTGGATCAAGTCGTCAAGGAGCAAATTGCTTTCTAATCACATCATACATGGAAAGTCCAGATGATGGCGACGGACGGAGCTGAGGGCTGCCTTGCTGCTGAGCCTGCGTGCTGCGTGAGCCCCATGCTACCCTCCACGTGCGAGTATTAACACAGCTCTGTTTTCATTGCAAAGGAAAACATGTCACTTCATTTGCCCCAGTTAAGCCCAAATCACAGTGATGGACAGGAGCAAGGGAGGCTCTGATGCTGAGCAACCTTGTATAATATAGGTCAACAATAATGAATCAACTGGTGAACATCCAACTAGTGCACAGAAACAAGCATCCATGATTAATCTGGGTTATGATTAATCCAGAGTACAATTCCACACAAGTCAAAGAGAGTGAAAGGTTATGCCTCTCCTGTTGAACAATGCTCAGAAATGTGTACTCACCGCCACACAAACAGTAAAAGCAGCTTTCAGGAAAGAGGCAGGCAGCAGAAGGGGGCCTGCGTGGCCATTCAAACAAGTAGCATGTGGCTGTGGGCCTAGAACAGCCAGCAGTACATTTCCATAACAGGAAAGGTCAGTGTTGTGGCTCCAGGGGCTTTAGAGACGCTAACACAATCCATTCTGGGAGAACTCGGCTCTGCTGCTCTACCTGTGTGCTCCATTTGCTGCTAAAGTCTAATATTACACACTGTATTGTATATCATCACTTTGAGCTGGACTTATTTCTGTTGGATTATATATAGCACAAATTATTCTTAAGGGATTTCATCTTGCAAGAGTGGCATTCTGAATTTGCTGTATCTTCAAAATAAAAGAGTAATAATAGTAACATTATTAATAGTAAGTAGTAGTATAATCATAAGAAATGCCTCACATGACATATCACTGACTCTTATATCAAATATTAATACCAGCAAATCTATAAATGCATGAAGAGTCCAAGTAAGAAGTAAAGATTTAGTTCAGGTTTATTAATCCAGTAAATAAGGGAACTGTGACTCTGGGCTATATAAGAATAAATAAACTTAAACTTGAAACTTGTGAGATACTTGACCCTGACTTGAATATTTTATTTATTTAGGATCAGTCAAAAACTTTTAGAGGATCAGATTTCTGTGACATTTTGTGGGAGACGTCCAAGAAACAGTCCATTAGAATACTATTTAAAGGATGCCTTACTGCAGTGAGATGGGGCACTTACCATAATTTAGCTTCTAACTTGGATGGGAAAAAATTGACACAAAGACATCCTCAAAGGATGTACTGTACAAAACATACACTAATTTTCTAGAGTTGCGGCATCTGAATATTCAAATTTATACGACTCTTTGAAAATTTACCTCTGTGATAACAGAACGGGCAACCATGAGCAAATTGTAGCTGAAAACTGTGCAAATTCAGTTTGGTGTCGAATTCAATTTATCTCAAGTTACTCATTTATATAATAGACAAAATGTCTTAGGCAAAACATTGTAAAGGTAATTCTAAATTCTTTGGGTAGTTTTCACGCTCAAAGAGTCAAACTAATACAGGATGGCTGCTGTCCTAAGACGTAATGTCCCTACTATGAAACTACATCCCATTGTTGGAGTTTTGAGTTCTCTGAATGGTTTGTTTTTTTTATAGCTATTTGTAATTTGATTAAAATCTAATATCAATAACTACAGTATGCACTGTAAACATATTCCTAGAACCCACAACCAAATTTAGTGATTCAGTGATTCTATTCCAACCATATAAGATCACAACAAACTGTCATTCCAGGTCTGGTCCTATCCCCACAAACATTCCGATTCTTAGCCTTATTTTAGAGAGTTTGACTTTGCTGGTGAGTTTGTGTAATAAAACGACAGAGAAACACGCAGCATGTGTTTTGTGTGTGGCTGTACCCTCTGACGTACAGTTTTTGAAGTTCTGTTCCATACAAAACAACAGTAGAGGAAGTCCAAACAGCTTCTGGTCTTTCTCTTGGACCAGGCCTCAGTGCCTCAGGGGGCCCATAGGAATAAAACACTCCTTAGCACAGCCTCATTTACCTCAACACCTGTGGCACACAAAAGCCCTCTGTGAGGGAAACGGTCCCTCAAAAGTCAGAAATGTTCAAGTACAACGAGGAAACAACAAATGTGTATTGTGTATGTATGTGTATGTGTTCTTAGACGTGATTTTCTTTAAAGCATCAGTGAATTTAAACCTGCTGACAGGTACAATGGCTTTACTTGAGATACTGCACACTAAAATTGTATTATAATTTTTTAAAAATAAAATTGTCCCTCTACTTTTAAAAGCCTGATTGAGATTCTGGGTCTTTGAAAACCTTAAAATAATTGGTAAAAGTGCACATTTTTGTTTTTTGTGATCATTTCAGAACTTAATGTCAGATATTGGAACTCCACACAGCTCAGCGCAGTGGTCCCCTCTCACCCACTCCTTACCCGACCCACAGTTTTTTCCCATGGGGTCCGGTGCTCCCAGGATTGAGAATAAAACAATATTGACTTTGGAGTGGCTGAAAAAGACACAACATGGTTAATAGATATAATTATCAGACATAATTATCTCCAATAATAACAACAGATAATACCTCCCTGTCTGAGCACATGTTTGTTGTTGTGTCTGAAAGGATTCTCCCTGGAAAGAGGGGCAGGGCCACATCTACTCCCCCTGCACCCAGCCAGACCTCACCTTCCGTGGGTGTGGGAGCGTCGGATTGCCGTTTGTCATGACCAGGTAAAGCTGAGATTTGAGGTTGCTTGCTGTGTGGATACATTCCTCCTTCGCAATTAGCATCTGTTGATTTTGTACTTCACTCGCCTCGTCAGAGCCTGACAAAACCTAGGGAACGCAAAACACAAACTGTACTGTTGAAAGTCTGCAGAAGCCCCTGCATGGCAAGATTTTAATAACATTTAGCCAAACTCATTAATTTAAGACATTGCTATGACAGCACTGGAGACCAGAGAGTATTTTTTCTGTCTGGTCTAGCAGACGCAAGTCCATTTACCTAATTAAAAAAGCAAACCAGTGGTCTCTATGGCTCTTTTGTTTACTGCTGTGTAATGCAGGGTATAAAACAAACAGAAAAACAGCAGCACAAGTACAGATTTATGGTAGGGTGGCATGGAAGAGTTGGATTTGGAAGAACAGAGGCAAACGAAAGAGAACAAAGATAGTATGAAGATGGAACCTGTTATCTGACACAACAACCTGAAAAATAAGAAAACAGCTGACCTGGCTCGTGTCACTGATACTCGGTAATTAATACACTGTACAGCATTCTGATTGTGTACTCATACAAAAACCTGAAGTGTACACTCCGCTAGGTCATGGGGGCTGGGGATGATCCCAGCTGATACAGGGGGGCAACAAGCGGGGTTGACTGGACAGGTCACTAGGTCATCACAGGGTCAACCATTGCCATCCCACCAACAATTTCCTGTCTTTATTGTAAGCTCAGGCCCTGTTTACATAGATCCATTTTTGCTGAAAAGTGTTTTTTCCTTGAATTTTTATCACCTTCTGTCTTCACACAGAATCTGCAAAGAGATTCATCCACAAGGATCTGCAAATACAACTGTAAGAAATCACGGCAGTACTGGCCATTAAAGAATGAGGTTACAGAGGTGGCAGATAGGAGGAGTGATATTAGAGTCAATAGTGATACTAGAGTCAATAGTCTTGAGCCCAACAGCTCAGGGCAGTCCGGTGTTGCTTTGGTTGTCCTGGCCATAGTAGACCGTCAGTCTGTCAAAAGAGGGTTACCAAGTGTGAAAGGCAACTTCTGTCTTTTTTCAGCCAGAATTCGTTTTACCCGTTTATACAATAATGGTTAGGAGGCATTTTGAAACATTTCCACTCTCAAGCCTGGTTTCAATCCCAGAAAGCAAACGGCCAAAATGCAGCAAAGGGCTTTACATGATTGGGCGAAGCAGTCGTTGAATAAACCGCCCCTTACTGCCCCTTAACTCCTGGTCTATGTTTCACTTAAACCCAGCCAGGAGGAATTTATGAAACTATTCTTTCATTCTGTTTAATTTTGTTTTTTATTTCAGTTTATCAGTGTAAATTGATACACCGAGCCATTACAGCTAATTCTTTTGCTTTTGAATGAATCTATGAGATGTTTTTATATTACTTTCTTATTTTCTCATTGTATGACTCAGATGGCAAAAAAGAAACAGCTCCGAGACAGGAAGATGAAGTAACGAAGTGTGACGTGGATGGATCAAGGGAGGAATAAAGCAGCTACTTCTCAGAGGAGAGCAAAGGAGGAAAGTGGGACGAGGCTGTGGGATGAGGAGGAGGCAGGGGGAGGAAGAGTGATGATGCTGTGTAAGTACAACAGTCGATAAAAGCTGTAGGGGAGGTGATCTGAGCGTGTCTTTGTTCCCGTAAGTGGCTTACTGCACCGCCTGATGACTCACCTGCCGTAAGACTGCATCACCCACAGCATGAGATCATCAGGTTAATCTCACCCCCAACCGACAAGCAGACAAACAGGTAGACACAGTGAAAACAACTCACACACACACACACACACACACACACACACACACACACACACACACACACACACACACACACACACACACACACCATAAAAGCATTATCGTCTTAACATGCCGACCCACTCAAGCAGCATCAACCCATCATAATATCAACCACACCAAATATCACCATCATCAATTATTCAAGATCAATAATTGATGATAGCTAACACTAGCCTCACTTTAATTCACTTAATGTTGACTTCTGTTTTTAGAGAAAGGGGTCGGAAGAAAAAGAGGGAAAATCCTCAGGTAATAGAAATCAACAGGCTCCAAGGTTTAATGGGATGTATAACCGTCTTTTACCACAAATTGCATTTAAAGCATCACAATGAATTATTAATTTGTTTAATCTGGGTTTCTGCTGATCTGTAAGAGTTAGAGCGTGGTATGGAGCATTCAGAGTGCTTACGCTGTGGTCCAAACAACATTTTAGCTTTAGCTGTGGGACAAGCGTTGGGTTACAGGAGAGAGGAGTTGACTTCACTTACGATAGAAGGAACTAAAGATGCCAAAAGATGAAGAAAGATGGAGGAGACAAAGACAAGTAGGTATAAAACTGAAATATGCTGCAGTTTAATGAAACAAATGGTGGCCAGATGTCTGATTTACAGTGAACACATTAGAGCGGATCTGTTTTTTGTCACACTTATTGCAGTGATGTTAGCTGACATTTGATCCAACAGGCCAGCGTTGAGACAGCTGAGTGTTTATCACTGATGCTCTGAAACGTAAGTGGCTGATCTGGAACCACCACTGGTTATGAGTATTGCAGCTTCACACAATATTTAACTATACTGACCTAAAACCAGCAGATAGATGTTCATAATCATTCTTTTACAGCAACATTTTGGAGATGAGAGCAACAACATGGCTTCCTTTTAAAAAACCCACAGAGGTCCTGCTCAGTCCTACTACTAGCACCACCAGCCTAAAAACACCGACCTACGAGCCCAGGATGAACCCATCCGGAAATAAAACAAACACCAGATTGCCATCAGGGACATATAAACTAATGTGTGGATGTCCCCCAGGGACCACAAACCAACCTATGCACATGGAAAGTATTTCACGTTTTTTCATGCTGAGTGCATTTTTCATCCTCTGCTACAAAGCCTGAAGGTGCTGCCTTCAGAAAAGGGCCATAAAGTCCATCAACGAGCTGTGCAGTTATGATTGTAATGTGTTTGCTTAGTTTTACTCCCAGAATGCACTGGGCTTTGAATGCTGCTCAACCAACCTCAGCTCCAATTTTAAAATCCAGCTATTGTTAATTTCGAACGTATTTATGATGAAAAGGTCTTTTCTATTTCTATTCCTCACAGTACTGCTGTTCACACGTGCACTTTGTGTGAAAGCCTGTGAAGGTTTTGGTTGAGACTAACTCAAAGCTTCCCACACCTTAAATTTTTAAATACTTGCAACTTTTAAAAATTATTTTAACTCTTTCCTGCAGACGAGCATCTGAAGGCCATTCTCTTGGTTTCTGAACGGTTTGTGAATCAGGTTGAAATATTAGCCAATAAATTTTTCATTTGAATTCTGTTTAGAATGTAAACTGTAATTTGTGGATGATGTAATATTATTTTATACGACTCATTCCAAATTCAGCTGCTGTACAATTTGAGTCTCTGGAGGACAGCGACAGGACACACACACAAGACACAAGACGTAACTACTGGGAATCGTTCTCAGGCAGCAGGGTGCTTTTCCCGTCAGTTATGTGACCGGCTCTGTTCAGGGATATCCCGGTGGTCATGTGACGTACTACTCGCTCATTCGCTCACTCTCGTTCTCCTCTTCTCCCAATATCACAGCTGACAATATCTGATTTAACACTGCTGGTCACCATGCTGCTCTGACGATCAATTTCCCATATATAGCAGTACAATCTCTTTTGTCCTCCCTCTTCATCCCTCTGCCACCTCCTCCTCCTCTTCAGGAACTTAATCCACTGGCTGTCCCCACTGGTTCTTTGAATAATTCAGTGGAGCACTGCTGTTCACCACAAAGAGCCATCTCTGAGACACCGAGACAAAAAGAGGGCAAATTGCAGATAGACAGCATGGTGGAAGGGTGAAAGGGAGGGAGTGGGAAGGAGATAGAGCGATGGCAGCAGATGTCCGACTGGGAGCTTCCCAGGAAACCCCACACTCATCTTCCTCATCCTCCTCTTCCTCCCTTCTGACAGTCCTAATCGCGCAACCCTGGCATAACTAGCTGTCACGGCAGGTCAACTGGAAATAGACGGCATTCTTGGCGGTGAGCATGACCTGATACAGACACCGACAGGGTGCATGCTGTGAAGAGGATCGTGTGTCCTGGGCGGCCATCGTGACACGGCAAATCTGCCTGCAGCCTCCTGCTGAACGGAACGTCAGTCAGGAGAGGGAACCATTGTCATGCCAGTGATTTCATTGTCTGGAACATGCAAATAGGTCGTTAGACGTTTATGTGACATGAATGTCTTCACCTTCTTGCTGACAGTTTTACCTGTGTGTAAAATATAAAGCCACATCAGAGGTAGAGCTGACAACTGGAATGTTTCCCAGCTTCTTCTTCATTGTGAAACCACAGTTTGGTCGGTAGCTTCAGAGGTGCAGTTAGAATTTGTGACATTTGGAAGGAGCAGGGTTAGCTGTTTCAGGCTGTTCTTCAAAGTGGTATTGATTTTCAGGAAGGGAAGAAACATATTCTCCCCCCCCAAACCACTGTTTTTTTTATGAACAGTTGTGTTCATACTGGTGGAATATTATGACTGTCAGGTATTTTGTTGAAAAACTGCTTGAACACCCCTAATAAGGACACTCTGTTAGACTAACAGAAGATATTCAGGCAAGAATTGGGTCTTATTCTGGTCAAACAAAGTCTGCAGGTCATTTTATTGCAAATAGTGAAAGTGTCCAAAAAGGTAGTTTAATTTCTATGGGTCTCATTGAAAACTTGGGTAAGAGGTTGTGATTTCTCAAGTAATGACAGGACCATTCCTGCAGGTGATTTTCCACATCAGCTCTCCTATCTGTCCCTGATCAAAGTATAAGAAAACACTCAAGAATTTATCATTTTTGACAGTTTAAGTATTGAACTACATTCTTTGGCTTCAAGGGACCATTAATTTTCTCAACAGGTCAGTTTATGCGAAGGTCTGTGGGAAAAACCTGTCAGTAAGCGCAATGCAAATGCTGAGGGGAAAGGGTTGAAGAAAGCCCCTCCTCACCGCCACAGTGCTTCGTGAACACTGGAGGAACTAAAGTACAATGGTGATGCAATGTCATCAACCAGAGGCTGAGGAACTCCTGACCTTTCATCTGCACTTTCTGTCACTCACGCATCGTGCACCATTCAATTTCGGTGGCTGGTGGAGAACAAACTCGTGAAGGCAAAGGGCTTTCAGAAAACACGGGGCATGTCGGGGCACTGATGTGTGTGTTAATGTCTGTGTTTGACAGAAAGAGTGAAAGAGAAATCAAAACAGAGGAAGAGGGAGTGAAGTGAAAACAAAGGGAGGAGACTGAGGCTGAGAGCAGAAGTGTTAGAAAGTTGAGATGAGGATGATGGTGGTAAATATAGTGAGGAGGCATTCAGAAGCAGTCATTTATAAATGATTGCATGAGTTTAAGTGATCTGGTGTTGCAGTGTGATATAGGTGGACGAGACAGTGTTTATGTAAATACCACAGTCGGACTATTTCTGTACAATGTGTTGTGTGTGTGTGTGTGTGTGTGTGTGTGTGTGTGTGTGTGTGTGTGTGTGTGTGTGTGTGTGTGTGTGTGTGTGTGTGTGTGTGTGTGTGTGTGTGTGTGTGTGTGTGTGTGTGTAGGTGTAGGTGTGTGAGTGTTTGTGAGACAGAGCCCCTGCCGAGTCAGTCAGTCTGCTGTTAGACTGTGGGGGATTCCTGTTTAGTCCTTCAGTGAATGTCTGGGGGCTCACTGTGAGGTGAGGGCAGGGTGGCTGCTGGTGCTGGTGGGAGGGTCTGTGTGTGTGAGATGTGTCAGGGAGACACAAGCAGCTGAACTCAATGATGTGTGTTTACGTCTCTTCTTCTCTTGTCTCTCGTCCAGCCGTTTTTGTTCATGGAAACACAAACCACACCCTGAACATCGCGAGCCCACTCCAGGCTGTTTTCATATTGTTTTACTGCTATTGTTGCGTGTTGTTACATAAACACCATGGCTGGATTAATTCGCTGAGTCTTTTAAACATGCATTGTTTACAGAATTATTTTTCTTTTCCATGTTGTCTAATAAATTCTGTTTTAAATGCCAGCCGTGTTGCTTCATGTAAAAAAAAAAGCCTGTAGAAAGGATCTCTCTACATTTCTGACCTTCCTTTCATGATGTGCTGACAACAAGCTGTAAAAACAGGCATCAGTCTAAGTTTGTGTCCTGCATATTCCCATGTGTTCCAATAATTTTGAAAGATATAAAAATTTAGCATTATTCTACTAGTATTGATGAGGTTTCTGACAGAATTTTCAAAGCATCCCTTCTACTGCTTTTTTTTTAGTTGGACCCAAACTCCACATTCCCCACAGATATAGGTTGTGGGCTCCATTTGGGATTATTCTCTATACTAAGTGGGAGTGAACTCATGTTGATAGAGCCCTTGATTGCAGCCTACCAGACAAGAATAAACTTGAAATATACTAAAGAAATGTGTACAATTTGAATTATCTATACCTGAACCTGCCTGTGTGTCATTTTTAACTGGATGACCTGGTAGCTAGGGTGTGGGTACTGGTAATGTCTTATTGTTCATTTTGCTCGCTTGGGGGTTCTGTGTCACCGGCAGGAACGGCCCTTTAAGGGGGTAGTCATGTGACCGAGGCTAGCATCTTGCATCATCACTGAGTCATAGACAGATGTGGTGAAGAGAATTCAGTAATTTTCCAATACACAACAGAATCAGATCATAAATAAAACAGAAATAATGTAATTTATGTATTCTTTCTGTGACACCTGGAACCAACCGACCCACCGGCCGGTAACAGTCCCCGGCCCGGGGTTTGGGGAGTCTAAAGGTAAGTTACATTATGGTAATACAGTATTATATTTCATTTATGTGTTCTTTTCTGGATTGATCTTCTGTACTCAAGGAAACCTTTATTTAATCCTGGATGGACTCAGTTCAAATGATGTGGAGACTCCAATCTACTGCTCTTCTTCAGTCACATGTTTTAGCTTACTCTTTGTTCCTGTATGCAGACATCTGTTGTTCACATTTATCTGGTCCGTATCTCCACTGCAGATGCTGACCTCCTGACAATAACTCTTCTTACATTGATCTCTGTGTTCCTCAATCTGACGATAAAATATCAGATGCACATGTTACGTGTCTACGGTCCTCCTGACCTCAGGAGACCACAGAAAGGTCAGCGGTGAGGGCACCATGCCCACTCTTCACAACCTGACACTCCAGAAACATGACAGCTCAGAGCAAAGTGTGTGTTTGTGCGCATGTATAAGTGTGTGTTAACATGAGCAATTGGACACTGTGGAAAACTAAACCATAGTAAGTTCTGTGGAGAGAACTGTTTATTTAAAATTGAGGCAGGCTGGTTTTTGAAATGTTTGCATGTGTTTGTATGTGATGTGAACAAATGACCAGAAAAACAGATAAGATGAATAAGTGATCATTTGACAGGAACAGGATCTGTTTCTTACTCTGTGAAAATGGTAATGTCCTTGCATTACCCTTCATGTGAAGTGTGTGTGCTTGCCAATCTGACAGTTTCTTACACACACACACGCACGCACGCAAGCACACACACACACACACGAACACACACACAGTGATCATTTGACAGGAACAGGATCTGTTTCTTACTCTGTGAAATTGGTAATGTCGTTGCATTACCCTTCATGTGAAGTGTGTGTGCTTGCCAATCTGTCAGTTTCTTACACACACACACATACACACAAACACAGACACACACACATACACGAGAGAGAGAAGTCACGAATATGCATACATTCGCACACACACAAAGAAGCCCTGCTGTCAATCACAGTGGCAGGAAACAGACAACCTATTCTGTCCCCTGGCACAAGTCCCTTAAACTGTGTCCTGCTGCTGCAGAGAGAGCACTGTGTGTCACACGCTACAGATACAGGCGAGCCTCTGTCACACACAGATGAATAAACTCTCTTACACACTCACATGTGTAGCACAAAGCCAGTGTTTACATCTGGATACAGGCAAGGGCAGAACTCATTCATACATGTTGCACATAAATAAGATTGAAAACCATGTTAAACAATGAGAGTGATCCATCCCACAATGGTCACCCTGGCCATGTGCATGTTTGTGTACATATAGGAGGTTTATCATGAATAATAACAACAACAACAACAACAATAACAATAATCATAAGAATAATCATCACCATCATTATCTTTCAAGAAATACAGATTTTGAAGAAAAAGACATTTATTTTAAACAGGATGGAATACCACGATCAAATTTAAGTAAATGCCTGTTTGGGGTGGAAAGCAGTTGATACCAATCACTATCCAATCAATCTCTCAGGTCTACTAAACAGGTAAATCACAGTCTACAAATCGATCAATCAATCAATCAATCAACCAATCAATCACTCTACAACTTTTATTTGTAGAGTGCTTAATCACGTCAGCAGACATTTGAAGTGCTTTTACAGAAAGAGAAACCCAACAATCCTCCAGAGCATAAGCGACAGCAAGATAAATGTCAACGTAAAAACCAAACTCACTAATGAACCTATTGATTATAGAAAAATGGGCACAAATTTGTCAGCAGCATCAGTGATGCCTTCAAGAGGGTGAGGACCTCGAACAAAGGGAAGGAGCTCGGTAGAATCCCTTCTGATTCACAGTAAGAAGAGTCAATTTAGGAGTTTCAGGCATGTGGATGTTCAGGCTTGATGAAATACAGAATATCTGCAGTGAATTCTAGTTCTACGCTGGGATATTCTCCCAGTTGAACCACTAAGCAGCCCACCCGGGAAGCATCCCCATGAAATGTCCACACCTCCTAAACTTGCTCTGTTTGACATGAAGGAATAGGGACTATACTCTGAGTAGTCTGCAGTTGTCTTTGTTCCTCACCCATAGGACTGGGTTTAACAAGCTCCGCCTGCCATTCAAGATTGAAGAAGCCTTTTGAAATGTCTTCAAACATTTCTATTTGACTTCATCCAACACAGAGACCCACCATAGTATCTCAAGTTTCAGAAGACTCATGACATGAGGACAGAGACCAGAGTAAAATTGGCAGAGTAGGAAACAGCAACTTCGAAAGTCAGTTAAGGCCCATTTATGCTCCAAAAAACATATGAATGGATATGTCCACCAGTAAATGTTTTTTTCCTTGCTCTCTGCAAATGTCCACACATTTTTATCACTGACATTAATACAACTGCAGTGGGACAATGATAATTCAGCAGTTTTGTCAACAACAAATATGGCAACAGTTGTAGAACACTGGATATGTAGCTTATATTCTGTACCTGGTGGTGATCTGAGACCACTGAGTGCAGGTAGACTTGAAGATGGTGAATTGATTTCACTTTTTCTTTGTTGTGTCTGCACATGTTTATCATGCTTTGTTTTAATTGAGGTCTTCCTCTACTTGCGGCAGTATTTCTCCATTTTGTCCATCTTGTCTGCATCTATTCTCTGAATAACTGTCTGACTATCTGTGGAATGAACAGAGGATGCCCTGAAGACTCCACCTCAGTCTTTAACATGAGCATAAATTGGCCTTTAGGGATACCTGGGCGTCCTTCTGGAGCCAGGCCTGGTGAGCATTTATACCATGGAGGTCTGCCAGAGAACAGCCCAGTAAAATTTCACTGAGCCATTTCCATTGTGAGCCCACCTTCTGTAGCAGTAGGCCTTGGGGTTCAGTGAAAGCATGCTGAAGAAAAAGTTATAGGAACAAACATTGTCTCATTGCTTCCTGATTTAAAAGATAAACGTATTTTGCTCTTGCCTACATGATTGTGGATGACAGAAGCTGGTTTGAACAAGTTGAAGTCAGTGATTAGTAAACACTTAGGAATTGTGCACAGAATTATTAAGAAAATAAATATGCCTTTATTTGTTCAATCCAGTTAAGTGCTATTTTGATTTAGGAAAAATACCATCTAATTACACTCAGCTTTTTTATAAGTGGAGAAAAAAGCTGAGGGGACACGATTAATAATCACATAATCCCAGTA